>NC_064617.1:383505205-383813090 GCF_023898315.1 Schistocerca nitens | reverse complement strand
AGTAAATAGCCTCGGGGTAGTGAAGCAACTTAAGTCACTTAATAAAAGCAAGTCTTCTGGTCCAGACTTTCAGAGTACGCTGATACATTAGCTCCATACTTAACAATGGTATAAAACCGTTCGATCGACGAAAGGTCCGTACCCAAAGACTGGAAAGTGGCACTAAATTACAGGCCCATATGATTAACATCGATACGCAGACGGATATTGGAACATATATTGCGCTGGAACATTATGAATTACCTCGAAGAAAACGGTCTACTGACACACAGTCAACATGGATTTAGAAAACCCTGTGAAACACAACTAGCTCTTTATTCGCATGAAGTGTTGAGTGCTATTGACAAGGGCTTTCAGATTGATTCTGTATTCCTGAATTTCCGGAAGGCTTTTGAAGCTGTAAAACACAAGCGGCTTGTAGTGAAATTGCGTGCTTATGGAATATCGACTCAGTTATGCGACTGAAGTCACGATTTCCTGTCAGGGACGTCACAATTCGAGTAATTGACGGAAAGTAATCGAGTAAAACAGAAGTGTTTTCTGGCGTTTCCCAAGATAGTGTTTTAGGCTCTTTGCTCTTCCTTATCTATATAAACGATTTGGGAGACAATCTGACCAGCCGTCTTAGGTTCTTTGCAGATGACGCTGTCGTTTATCGACTAATAAAGTCATCAGAAGATCAAAACAAATTGCAAAACGAATTAGAAAAGATATCTGAATAGTGCGAAAATTGGGAGTTGACACTAAGTAACGAAAAGTGTGAGATCATCCACATGAGTGCTAAAAGGAATCAGTTAAATAGGGAGAAACGATCACGACAATAAAATAAGGGAAATCGGAGCTCGTATTGAAAGATATAGGTGTTCGTTCTTTCAGCGCGCTATACGAGATTGGAATAATAGAGAATTATGAAAGTGGTTAGATGAACCCTCTGTCAGGCACTTATATGTGATTTACAGAGTATCCATGTAGATGTAGATGCAGATGTAGATATAGAATTATCGTTTTCGGTGTTGGTTTTGCTGTCTATTCTGACAAGAACAAGCCTATCACCAAACTGTTCATTGTAACACACTCTTTGTCCTACCTTTTTATTCATAACGAATCCTACTCCCGTTACGCCATTTTTTGCTGTTGTTGACATTACTCTATACTTATCTGGCCAGAAATCTTTGTCTTCTTTCAATCTCACTTCACTGACACCTATTATATCTAGAGCGAGCCTTTGCATTTTCCTTTTCAGATTTTCTAGCTTCCCTAGCTTCTGACATTCCTCGCCCCAACTCGTAGAACGTTATCCTTTCGTTGATTATTCGATCTTTTTCTCATGGTTACCTCCTCCTTGGCAGTCGCCTCCCGGAGATCCGAATGAGGGACTATTTCGGACTTATTTGCCAATGGAGAGATCATCATGACACTTTTTCAATTACAGACCACATGTCCCGTGGGTACACGTTACGTGTCTTTAATGCAGTGGTTTCCATTGCCTTCTACATCCTCATGCCGTTGATCATTGCTGATTCTTCTACCTTTAGGGGCAGTTTCACACCCCAAGAACAAGAGAGTGCCCTAAACCTCCGTGCGCTTCTCCGCTCTCCGCCCTCTTTGACAAGGCCGTTGGCAGAATGGAGGTGACTTCTTACGCTGAAAGTCTTCATCCGCCAACGCTGATTATTAATCAAAATTTAAGAGGTGGTGCATTTCCAACCCGGGACCTCTAGTCCACGAGTGACCACAGGGGATATTGAACGTAAACAGAGGACGGCAGCACGAATGGTCGTAGGTTTGTTTGATCCGTGGGAGAATGTCAAAGAGACAATGAAGGAATTAAACCGGAAGACGCTTGAAGATAGACGAAACTATGACGAGAAAGTCTTCTAATAAAGTTTCAATAACCGGCCTTATGTGATGACTTTAGGAATATATTACAACCCCCAACATATCGCTCACACTGGGATTGTGAGGATAAGATCAGAATAATTACTGCACGCACAGAGGCCTTCAAACAACCATTCTTCCCGTGCTGCATACGTGGATGGAACGGGAAGAAACCTTAATAACTGGTACAATGGGACTTACTCCCTGCAATGAACTTCACGGTGGTTTGCAGAGTACAGATGTAGATATAGCTGTAGATGTAGAACCAGCTGACGCTTTAACGAAACCAATATATAAAATAAAATTTCAAAAATTTTGAGCCTTGCTAGGACTTATTTAACTCCTGTAATTTAGTTTCCGTAACACCGATAATTAACACTGAATTTGGTTGTTGGTGGTGTAATGTTAATGTTGTTTTAATGCGGCAAAACTGTTTCTGTTTTTGTTTATGTTAACTTTCGTTTTCGGACACTTTTGTTTTAGCCTCTGTGTGTGTCATTTTCGTCCGTCATTGTGTTGTACACTATTATATATTTATATAATTATATATTAATATATATATTTAATAATCTCTTTACAAACAGACTTATTATCGAATTTCATTTATTGCCTGATTACAAATATCATTAGCCCTACTAAGATAATGGATTTCATGTCTAATAGCTAAGATTTCCTTTCCTATGCTTGGAATTTTGGCTTTTTTCTCTTAGTGCATTATTTTAAAATTTTTGATGCCATTGTGTAGAATTTGGCAACACTGCTTGTGGTGCACCTTTAATTCCTTATTGCATCTAGTTCTCTGCATTAGATTACACTTCCTCTTTATTTCACAAGATACTTTGAGCCCACATGTCAGCTGCATTTTGTCTCGGCATAATCTGTAATTTTCCGTCGCCTCTTGTAAACGAAAACTGGATGCTTAGTGTTGTAAGACTTTTTAGGAAAGCCTTACATTTCTCATTACTGTGTGCTCTTAGTAAAGTTCATCCAACTGTTCACCCAGTACAGTCTCCGCGAGTAATGTGAATGAATCAGCACTTACAACTCGGCGAAACTGCACACCTTCCTTCTTACTGGAACCTGATCGATGGGGGCACTTTATTAGTGCCATTTGACCGTCGTAGTAAGATGAACCTTTTATTATGGAGCTCACACGCATTTGGCATAAAACGGCCGGGTTCAGAAATAAATTATCAACCGCTGTTGCGGTGTCCTTGTTGGGAATGGACATTAGTAACTCTGAGCGCCCTCTTTCAGTACTACCTGAGATGAGATCAATACTGAAATTTTCAAATGCAATGGCTTCTCAGTGAACACTGAAAGAGCCATCGCCTGAGTTCCCAGGAAGTTCACTCAGTGGAAGAGGAGTCAAAATTTGTGGACACGTGTCAGCTTATCCATAGAAACGCGACCGTTTCTGAAAAAAAAAAAAAAAACCACGGTCAAAGTTATCAATGTATTTTCGAGGTAGCCTACTTCATGGGCCTTTCACCGCACTATGTTGTCAGGTCAATTGATGACTCAGCGGCTAGCGTCGCGGCTTTGTAATTTTGCGCCCCGTGCTCGAAAACCGTTTGTTTCTTTTTTATTTTTTTATTGTTTTCATTCATCTATCCATGTTGATAGAAGGTTACTATACAAACGTTTCTTATCAAATTAATTGTAAAATGACCACTGTATTTCACAATAAGCATCACACATTTATTATGTAATATATGTGTGTAGGGTATGTTGAGGGGTTACAATCTTTTAAATTCTCATATTCTGATATTTCATTCTCATAACAACATTCATATGTCAATTCTTCAGGAGGATTTAGTGCATTCCCTTGGATGACATCGATCGTAGACACACTTGAAACCCAGATATACCGAACACCACGAGCGTCAAGGGAAAGCAGGTTTGCCACTGTGACATTTCTTCCTATGAATCTCTCTCGGCCGGCCGCGGTGGACGAGCGGTTCTAGGCGCTTCAGTCCGGAACCGCACGACTGCTACTGTCGCAGGTTCGAATCCTGCCTCGGCCGTGGATGTTTGTGATGTCCTTATGTTAGTTAGGTTTAAGTAGTTCTAAGTCTACGGGGCAGATGACCTCCGATGTTACGTCCGATAGTGCTCAAAGCCATTTGAACCAATTTGAATCTCGATCGGGAAAGAAACTTCGTTAACATTGGAGATGATTTCGCTTTTTGTCAATAATTTCGCGGAAAACTATGCATAATGGATCACTTTTCCGAAAACTGGCGCTTGTAATTGATTATGAATCAATATATACCACAAGAATTTCACCAAAAACAGTTTCAAATAATGTTCACGTTTTTTTTAATTTATTCATCTGAGATACAATTAGCAGACGAATAAGGACAACGTTACATCAGTATACCATGGAAAACATTCGTGTGGTTATCTTCTACAAACATGGTTATATAAATGAAAAACAAAAATAAAAGTAATAATCAGGTTTCGAACACGGGACGTAAAATTAAGAAGCCGCGATGCTATCCGTTGTGCCACCACTACCTCTGTGGTCTTCAAGCAGCAAAGCGCACACGAAGTACCTGAAAATACCTCGAAAACTTTAGCCGTCTTTTTTTCAGAAACAAAATGTTTAAATGTGTGTGAATTCCTAAGGGACCAAACTGCTGAGGTTATCAGTCCCTAGACTTACTCACTACCTAAACTGACTTACGCTAAGAACAAAACACACACACGCACATACACACACATGCCCGAGGGAGGACTCGAACCTCCGACGGGAGGGGCCGCGCAATCCGTGACATGGCGCCTCAAACCGCGCGGCCACTCCGTGCGGCCTTTTCAGAAACGGTCTAGTATCTACAGATAAAGCGAGACACGTGTTCGCTTGTTTTAACCCCTCTTCCAATGAGGGAAGTTCCTGAGGAATCGGGTGGCACTTGCCATATTGTCCTCGTGAGCGTAACGAATAATTGATTAACAAAGCTTAAAACATTTCTTGTTAGGGTTCTGTGTTATGATAGAAAAGTGGCTTAGAAGATTTTATCGACGAAATTTCGAAGACTGTCTCGTTTAGTCCTCTTCCTCATTATTGTAGTTGTCTACAATCCAAAAGCTGGCTTCGCGTATCTTTCCACTCAAGTGTATCCTGTGCCAGTCTCTTCCTCTCTGTGTACCTACATCCATCTGAACCTGCTTACTGTTGTCAAGCCTTGGTCTACCTCTACAATGTTTTACCCATAATACCTCCTCCGTGCTGCCACCATTCCTATCATTACCAAATTGATGATTCCTTAACATTAAACAAGAAACACTTCCCTGATGTTCTGAAAAGTGCAGGGTGTATCAAAAAGAATATCCTGATTTAAATACTTCATATTTATTGATGGAAACACATTAGAAAATGGAGACCAATTTCAAAACACTCACAAAATCTTAAACTTTTAGCTATGTTATAACAAATGATTACCAGCACAGACAATGTCTAGGCAAGAGGTAAATTCTCCATAAACTCTATGTAACATACCTGCGTTGACGGAAGTAACTGCAACTCTTATTCTGTTCTTCACCTCATCTGTGCCACGACGTAAAAGAACGGTAAAACATTTTCCTTCGGATATTCCAGAAGAAAAAATCGTATGGGGTCATCTCTGGGGATCTTGGAGGCCAAGAATGCAGGTTACTCTCTCAGGGTCCTGTGCACTTATCCATCGCTGAGGGAGCGCGTCATAGAGGAATCGTCGTACGATTTTGTGCCAGTGTGGCGGAGCTCCATCGTGTTGGAATATGAAGTCATTAGATTCCTCCTCAGTTTGCGGGAAAATCCGAGACTGCAGCATTCGACGATAGCTCATTCCAGTCTCTATGATTTCCTCAAAAAAGAAGAGGCCATAAACTTTTCCATAAAAAGAGGCAAAAAAAAGTTCGATTTAGTCGAGTCTCTGCAACAACTACATTAGGATTCTGAGGCCCATATAGGTTCATGTTCTGTTCGTTTACTTATCACTAACATGAAATATAGCTATATCACTCAAAACTGACAATTTTAAAAATATGTCGTTTCCCATATCTTCCAGCAGAGCATTGGTGAATACAACACCTTCCCTTTCGTCACCAAGTCGAAAGGTTTGCACTAAGCGTAGTCTTTATGGCTTATAGACAAAACATCGCCTTAACACTCGTCATACAAGCATAAGAGGAATTGCAAGTTCTCTGCTCGCACGGTGAGGGGACTTGAGTGGATTCCGCACAAACGTTTGCCGAATTCTTTCCATTGTTTCATTTGAAGCGCATAGTCGACCTGAGCTCTTAACTCGACATAAACATTCTTTCGCTTCAAATTAACGACACCAGAGACGAATGTTTTTCGACAATCCCAAAACGCCGTCGAAACTAACGCTGGGCTGTAACCACTGACTCATCCTTGCTAAACTGTAGTACACAAAACTCCTTCTGTTGAGTGGCCACCATGTTGCTACAGACTGATTGAGCAGACGCACTGACTGGCAGCCAGCGACTATTCTCTAACAGTCTAGGCCATACTCATTTGGCTGGCTTCAAATGGCTCTGAGCACTATGGGACTTAACATCTATGGTCATCAGTCCCCTAGAACTTAGAACTACTTAAACCTAACTAACCTAAGGACATCACACAACACCCAGTCATCACGAGGCAGAGAAAATCCCTGACCCCGCCGGGAATCGAACCCGGGAACCCATGCGCGGGAAGCGAGAACGCTACCGCACGACCACGAGCTGGCGGACCATATTCATTTCCTGTCCGGTACAGCCACTGTTTCTTAACTGTTATACTCTAAAATCAGGTCATTCTTTTTGACACACCCTGTAATATTTACTTGGTCAGGTGCATAAGAAACCAAAAGGAGTCCGTGACGAAATAAATAATGTTTTGCAAAATACCAGGAAAATGTTTCCTATTTGATATTATTGTCGTGTTATGTTCTGTCAACCACTGACGCGTAGTTCAGTTAAAAACTGTTCTTCGATTCCTCGGGATGTGCCCTATCAACAGATCTGTTCTTATAGTCAAGATGCGCCATGAATGTACTTTCTCCCAGTTCGATTCGGTACTGATTTATTACTTATCAGAACAACTCAGCTACTCTTCAATGTCTATTGGTAATATGGGATGTCAAAAGCTTCTGTTCTCTTTTTGCTTGAACTGTTTGCCGTGCAGGTTTCGTTTCCGTACAAGGCTACACTTCTTCTTTGTTCACATAAATTTAACCCAGTTGCATCAAATGACGAGCTGTAGTCGCATGAACTGTTAACATTTAAATCATACAGGCTGTTCCACGAGGAATGGTCAATTCACGGATATGACAGAAACGATCATTCAAAGCATAAAAGTCCAGTCATCATGGGCTCTAAAATGCATATCTTAAGGGCTGTGAGTAATCCATCTTCGATACTGTAGTGTGAAATAAATCTCTTTTAATGCAAGGTCTTTGCTTTCCATATTTTGTCAGGTGCTAGTATGAACCAAAACAAAATAAATCCAGTAAACGTAAGCTTTAAGGTGCATACCTTAAGAGCAATGAGCACTTGTTCATCTTCGCTACTGTAAAACACATTTCTTCTACTGAATAAGTGCTCGTAACCCTTAAGGTATGCGTTCTGAAGCCCGTATTCAGTAGATTTATTTGCTTCGAATGATCGTTTCTGTAATATCCGTGAATCGACCATTCCTCCTGGAACAACCTGTATAACGAGCTCAGCTCTCAAATGCATGCCTCATTATACTGACGCATGCAATTGAATTTCTAACCAATAGATAACCCATGAAAGTACTCTAAAACGGAGCGCGAACCATTTTTGTCACGTGGTAGCAGGTCTTAGTAAACAACAAACATGGCTAAGAGACTAGTTCCCGGTAATTGTGAGGAGGGTTTACAGAAGCAAAAAAGAAAATTGTTCAAATGGCTCTGATCACTATGGGACTTAACATCTGTGCTCATCAATCCCCTAGAACTTAGAACTACTTAAACCTAACTTACCTAAGGACATCACACACATCCATGCCCGAGGCAGGATTCGAACCTGCGACCGTAGCGGTCACGCGGTTCCAGACTGAAGCGTCTAGAACCGCACGGCCACAACGGCCGGCTACAGAAGCAAGTGAACTGTCTTTGAGTGATTCATATTCCGAAGAACTGCAAGCAGCAGTTCAAAGTGAATCTAGTTCCGAAAGTAGTGATGAAAGTGACGGTAGTGATGAGTGTGCACCGTGTTCTTCAAAACATGTTCGCGCTGTGACGCCGAGTAAGCACAATGAATGAGACTAGGTAAATTGATAATAAGCCCATTATCTTTCCTTTCAATGTTTACAGTGAGTTTTCTGAAGATTTGTTGACTAAATATAAATTACAGCCGGCATCTGAACTACATTTTTTTAAGAATATATGGGGCCGTTGTCCAAACTAATTGTGTCGAGGAGAAAGAAAAATGAACAACAATGAAGAAACAAATATAGCCAAAAGATAATAAGTGGTTTGATACTACACTGAATGAGATTAGGGCATACTTTGCATTAGTTGACAGAGTCTTTCTAATTACGTGATGCAAGGTGAAGAGGTATACAAACGTATTTTTTTCTATAGTCGACATAGTTCTGAGAGAATCACGAACAGCATTGATATTTATCATAATTCTCATTTAATTTTGAGTCTCAGCTGCACATTTTAGTTGCACGACATGTTTCTATCTGAAAATAATACTGAGTGATCGAATCATGTCATGTAATTAAAAACTGGCAACTGAGACTGAAAACTAGTTGCGAATTATTTTAAAAAAATTTTTATCTTCTTGAAAAGTATATTTTCAACTCCTAAGTTGTGTACCACTAGATCAGTGGAAAGAAAAAACCGTGCTGCAGCAACTCCAGGAAGTCGTTGTACAGTAACTGCTGGAGTGTTCACAGCTACCTAAGTACTCTGTTCGCATGCAACCATCAGTATCACCCCTATGATTCTTCAAGTAAAAACATGGCCTCATTTCCCGATGCACAAAGCCCCAACTCTGAAAAAAAGCGCTACCCAAGCGGTAAAGAAGTGAAAAGGCATGACAGTGAGAAAAGTATGGTGATGATCTACATTTAAAAGACTGTTTTGAGTTCTTCCATACCGAACGGTGATATTATCTGAGACGCAAAATTATCATACTAGCTGATAGCATATCTGCAACGTTGAGCAACTATGACGAGGGTGTAAAACCACCGACATGTAGGCAAGGAATTAGTGTGGCATGCGTGACTTTCCGAAGTGTGTGTAGTAAATGGAGAAACGTGAATCATGGCGACTTTATTACCAAATGCGTACAAACACGATCTACGTGTTGTTATTCTTTTCTTGGCTGCCGAAGGACAAACACGTGTAGACATCCATCGGAGAATGAAGCATGTGTATGGGGCAGTGGTGTCATCCATCTTCGAGAGCCAACCATCTGCTGGAAGGTCGCTGCTTAACCAGTTCTTTGATTAGTGCAACCCGTTGCTTATTGACTTCAAGAAACCTGGTGTCTTCATCACTGGGGACGGTACCCATGCGATTATCACGCCTTCGATCCCACAGAAAAAGGCCTTGAAGGGTCGACGATTCCTATTCGACGAGGATATGCAACAGGCAGTTGTGGTCTTCTTCACCCAGAGGACCCGGTTTCTCACCAAACGGGTATCTTCAGCCTTGTGCGTCGATGGGATGATTATCTCAAGGTAAATACGCTGAAGAGCCAAAGAAACTGGTACACCTGCCTAACATCGTGGGGGACCCATGCGAGCACGCAGAAGTGCCGCAGCACGACGTGACATGGACCCGACTAATGTCTGAAGTAGTGCTGGAGGAAACTGGCACCATGAATCCTGCAGGGCTGTCCATAAATCCGGAAGAGCACGACGGGGTGGAGATCTGTTCTGAACAGCACGTTGCAAGACATCCCAGTTATTCTCAATAATGTTCATGTCTGGGGAGTTTCGTGGCCAGCGGAAGCGTTTAAACTCAGAAGAGTGTTGCTGGAACCACTCTGTAGCAATTCCGGACGTGAAGGGTATCAAATTTTCCTGCTGGAACTGCCCAAGTCCGTCTGAATGCGCAATGGACATGAATGGATGAAGGTGATCAGACAGGATGCTTACGTACGTGTCACGTGTCAGAGTCGTACCTAGACGTACCATGGGTCCCATATCACACCAACTGCTCATGCCCCACACCATTACAGAGCCTCCACCAGTTTGAACAGTCCCCTGCAGATATGCAGGGTCCATGGTTTCAAGGGGTTGCCTTCATACCCTTACACGTCCATCCGCTCGATAAAATTTGATACGACACTCGTCCGACCAGGCAACATGTTTCCCGTCATCAACAGTCCAATGTCGGTGTTGACGGGCGCAGGCAGGTGTAAAGCTTTGTGTCGTGCAGTCATCAAGGGTACAATAGTGGGACTTCGGCTCCAAAAGTCCATATCGATGATGTTTCAAAAAAAATTGTTCAAATGGCTCTGAGCACTATGGGACTTAACATCTGAGGTAATCAGTCCCCTAGAACTACTTAAACCTAACTAACCTAAGGACATCACACACATCCATCCCGAGGCAGGATTCGGACCTGCGACCGTAACAGTCGCGCGGTTCCGGACTGGAGCGCCTAGAACCGCTCGGTCACTGCGGCCGCCGATGATGTTTCGTTGAATGGTTCGCATGCTGACCTTTGTTGATGGCCCAGCATTGCAATCTGCAGCAATTTGCGGAAGGGTTGCACTTCTGTCACGTTGAACGATTCTCTTCAGTCGCCGTTGGTTCTGTTCTTGCAAGATCTTTTTCCGGGTGCAGCGATGTCGAAGATTTGATGTTTTACCGGATTCCTGATATTGACGGTACACTCGTGAAATGCCCGTACGGGAAAATCCCCATTTCATCGCTACTTCGGAAATGCTGTGCCCCATCGCTCGTGAGCCGACTCTAACACCACGTTTAAACTCACTTAAATCGTGATAATCTGGCACTGTAGCAGCAGTAGCCGATCTAACAAGTACGCCAGACACTTGTCTTATATAGGTGTTGGCAACCGCAGCACCATATTCTGCCTGTCTTCAGTTCTTTGTTTTCGAATACACATGCCTGTATCTGTTTCTTTGACTTGTCGATCCATTCCGCTTATGGTTTCAGCTTTTAGAATTAGCGTGTTCATTATGTACGAGATTTGAGGCGCTTGCTGTCTGAGTGTGTGCGGCAGTGAAGTGATCGTATGGCATTATCTACATCTACACGTGCCTGATTACTGTACATTTCATAATTAAGTGCCTGGCAGAGGTATCGCTCTCGAACGCGCGCGGAAAAAAAGCGAATATTTAAATATTTTAGTACGAGCTCTGATTTTTCTTGTTTTATTGTAATGATTATTTCTCCTTATGTTGGCGGACGCCAGCAAAATATTTTCACCCTCTGAGGAGAAAGTTGGCAATTGAAAGTTCATGAGAAGGTCCTGTCGCAGCGGAAAACGACTTTATTCTCATGACTGCTACCCCAACTTGTTTATTATATCCGTGGCAGTCTCTCCCCGATTTCGCGAGAGTACAAAACGAATTGCCCTTCTTCGAACTATTTCGATGTCCTCCGTCAATCCTATCTGATATGGCTCCCATACCTCACTGCAGTACTCCAGAAAAGGACGGACAAGTGTAATGTAAGCAATCCCTTTAATAGACCTGTGACATTTTCTGAGTGTTCTGCCAATAAATCGCAGTGTTCGATTCGTTTTCCCCACAATCTTATGTATGTGATCGTTCCAATTTAAGTTATCCGTAATAGTAATACCTAAGTACTTAGTTAAGTTTTCAGTCTTTAGATTTGACTGATTTGTCGTGTAACTGAAAAATTTAGCGGATTCTTTTTAGTGGTCACGCGGATGATTTCACATGTTTCGCGATTTACAAAAAATGGCTCTGAGCACTATGCGACTTAACTTCTGAGGTCATCAGTCGCCTAGAACTTAGAACTAATTAAACCTAACTAACCTAAGGACATCACACACATCCATGCTCGAGGCAGGATTCGAACCTGCGACCGTAGCGGTCACACGGTTCCAGACTGAAGCGCCCAGAACCGCACGGCCACACCGGCCGGCTTGCGATTTAGAATCAACTGCTTTTTTTGTATGTTACAATATCTTGCTTAAATCGTTTTGCAATTCCTTTTGATCATCTCATGACTTTACATTACTGTAAAAGACAGCTTCATGTGCAAACAATCTAGTACAGCTGTTCGCACTGTGCCCTAAATCGTTTATGTAGATCAGGAAAGACAGAAGACGTGTAATACTTCCTTGGGGAACGCCAGACATTACTTGTGTTTTACTCGAGGACTTCCCACCAGTTATTACGAACAGTGACCTTCCTGACAGGAAATTACGAACCCAGGCACACAACTGAGACGATACTCCACAGGCGTGCAGTTCAGTTAGGAGTCGCTTGTGAAGAACGGTGTCACAAGGCTTCTGGAAATCTAAAAATATGGAATCCCTAGTCGACACCAGTCATTATTTCGTGAGAATAAAGAGCTAGTTGTGTTTCACACGAACGATATTTTATGAATCCTTGTTGGGTGCTTGTCAATAAATCTTTTTCTTCGAGGTTATTCATAATGTTCGAGCACAGTATATGTTCCAAAATCCTGATACAAATCGAAGTTAGTGATATGGGTCTGTAATTTAGCGGATTACTTCTATTTCTTTTCTTTGGTATTGGTGTGACTTGTGCAGCTTTCCAGCCTTTGGGTACTGATCTGCCTGTGGGTGAACAGTTGAATATGACTGATAACTAAAGAGCTATTGCATCAGCATACTCTGAAAGGAAAGTAACTGGTACACAGTCTGGACCGAGAGCTTTACCTATTTTAAGTGCTAAGTTGCTTCGAAGTACTTCTAAGTTACGGGAGACCCCTGTTGGGGCTGTGTAACCACTTGGTGCAAGTATTTTCTATGCCACGCCACTTCAGCGGACTGCGCGTCCATGAAGAAGAGATGAAACGATTGTTGTTGTTGTTGTGGTCTTCAGTCCTGAGACTGGTTTGATGCAGCTCTCCATGCTACTCTATCCTGTGCAAGCTGCTTCATCTCCCAGTACGTACTGCAACCTACATCCTTCTGAATCTGCTTAGTGTATTCATCTCTTGGTCTCCCTCTACGATTTTTACCCTCCACGCTGCCCTCCAGTACTAAATTGGTGATCTCTTTATGCCTCAGAACATGTCTTACCAACCGATCCCTTCTTCTAGTCACGTTGTGCCACAAACTCCTCCCCAATTCTATTCAATACCTCCTCATTAGTTATGTGAGCTACCCATCTAATCTTCAGCATTCTTCTGTAGCACCACATTTCGAAAGCTTCTATTCTCTTCTTGTCCAAACTATTTATCGTCCATGTTTCACTCCGATACATGGCTACACTCCATACAAATAATTTCAGAAACGACTTCCTGACACTTAAATCAATACTCGATGTTAACAAATTTGTCTTCTGCAGAAACGCTTTCCTTGCCATTGCCAGTCTACATTTTATATCCTCTTTACTTCGACCATCATCAGTTATTTTGCTCCCCAAATAGAAAAACTCCTTTGCTACTTTAAGTGTCTCATTTCCTAATCTAATTCCCTCAGCATAACCCGACTTAATTCGACTACATTCCATTATCCTCGTTTTGCTTTTGTTGACGTTCATCTTATACCCTCCTTTCAAGACACTGTCCATTCCGTTCAACTGCTCTTCCAAGTCCTTTGCTGTCTCTGACAGAATTACAATGTCATCGGCGAACCTCAAAGTTTTTATTTCTTCTCCGTGCATTTTAATACGCACTCCGAACTTTTCTTTTGTTTCCATGAAACGATTAGGACAACGTAAACACACAGTCCTCGATCGAAGAAAATCTCCGACCCAGCCAGAAACTGAACCCGGGACCACGTGATCCAAAGGCAGCGGCGCTAACCACTGGACCGCGGGGTGAGCAGTAGGACGTTGTCGAGGCCAAGTGTCTGTGTTCCGGAGAGCGGAGCAGCTGTGGCCTCCGGTAAGGCGCCGGATTTCCCGCAGCTGGCTGCAACGGCAGAGCCGGGCAGGAGGGAAGGCCGGGCTTGCGACACCACGGACGAGAGAGCTCGGGCGAGAGCCGGCCGCGCTTCCGACCGTAACGGCCAGCTGCTAAGCCCCCCTGCTCTCGTCTGTGAAGCACGTCTGCTGCTCTGCTGCTGGGTCCTTGCACGTGCTTCACAGCATTCGCATGCAAAAGACAGCAAACGTCTAAGACCCCTTTCACACTGGAGGTCGTGCATTTGGGTGCAGTGTGCCGATTTCTGCAGTCGATCGACACCTATTTCACGTATTTCGTGATACACTTGTAAGAGAATTTGAAAACTGTTCCCCCAAGAAAGTAGTAAAATCTAATTGTAAGAAACCATGCAAAAAACCTTGGCTTACTAAAGGAATAAAACTATCTTGTAAGCACAAAAGGGGGAACTGTATCTAACAACAAGAAAGAGTAGTGACCCAAAAACAGCCAAATATTACAAAAACTACTGTGCTACATTAATAAAGGTTATTAAAAAGTCCAGAAGCATGTGCATCATGTCTGAGATTAATAACTCTGATAACAAAATCAAAACAATTTGGAATATTATATTGCCGGCCGGGGTGACCGAGCGGTTCTAGGCGCTACAGTCTGGAACCGCACGACCGCTACGGTCGCAGGTTCGAATCCTGCTTCGGGCATGGATGTAGTTAGGTTTAAGTAGGTCTACGTTCTAGGGGACTTTTGACCTCAGAAGTTAGGTCCCATAGTGCTCAGAGCCATTTGAATCATTTTTTTGGAATATCATTACAAGGGAGACAGGGCAACCAAGAGCATAGGATGACGGCATTACCATCAAAGCGAATGGAAACTTGACAAACAACAAGCCGGAAGTCGAAAACATTTTGAATAATCATTTTTTAAATGTTGTAGAGAAAATAGGATCTAAATGTCCATTAGAAGAAGCAAGGCAGTTAATGGAAGAGGCCTTACCCACACCATTTGATACAATTGAAATTTCACCCGCCTCTCCTTATGAAATTAGGAAGATAAACTCTCTCAAGAATAAAAGCTCACATGGAATTGATGGCATTTCCAGCAGGATAATAAAAGCTTGTTCCCAAGAGATTAGTGGGATTCTTAGCCACATACGTAATATCTCTCTGAAGCAGGGTATTTTCCCAGATAGACTGAAGTATGCCATTGTTAAACCACTGCATAAAAAAGGGGATACGCCTGATGTCAACAACTACCGCCCAATCTCTCTTCTGACTGCCTTATCCAAAATTCTTGAAAAAGTAATGTATTGTAGAGTAGCTTCACACTTTTGTAAAAATAAAGTCTTAACAAAATGTCAGTTTGGTTTACAGAAATGGTTTTCGATAAAAAATGCTATATGTACTTTCACTAATGAAATTTAAATGCTCTGAGTAATCGGAAGGACCCATTGGGATTTTTTGTGATCTCTCAAAGGCTTTTGATTGTGTAAATCATGGAATACTTCTAGATAAGCTCAAGTACTGTGGTATGAATGGGACAGCGATCAAATGGTTTAAATCATACCTAACTGGAAGAGTGCAGAAAGTTGAAATAAGCAGTTCACATAATATGCAAAAAACTGGTGATTTCTCAAACTTGGGAACAATCAAGAATGGGATGCCGCAAGGTACAGTCTTGGGTCCTCTGCTGTTCTTAATATACATTAATGACTTACCATTTTATATTCACGAAGATGCAAAGCTGTTACTTTTTGCCTATGATACAAGTATAGCTATCACTCCCAACAGACAATAATTAAGTGGTGAAATTGTAAACGATGTTTTTCAGAAAATCATTAAGTGGTTCTCTGCAAATGGGCTCTCATTAAACTTTGACAAAACACAGTACATACAGTTCCACACAGTAAATGGAATGACACTATTAATAAATATAGACTTCGATCAGAAATCGGTAGCTAAGGAAGAATATTCAAAATTTCTAGGTGTATGCATTGATGAGGGGTTGAACTGGATAAAACACACTGAAGATCTGCTGAAACGTGTGAGTTCAGCTACTTATGCTATTAGGGTCATTGCAAAGTTTGGCGACGTACATCTCAGAAAATTAGCTTACCACACCTATTTTCATTCTCTGCTTTCGTATGGCATCATATTCTGGGGTAACTCATCATTGAGTAAAAGAGCGTTCATTGCATAAAAGCGTGTAATCAGAATAATTGCTGGAGCTCATCCAAGATCATCCTGCAGACACTTATTTAAAGAGCTAGAGATCTTCACCGTAGCCTCACAATATATGTATTCACTTATGAAATTTGTTATTTACAATCCGTACGACTTCAAAAGTAATAGCAGTGTACATGGCTACAACACTAGGAGAAAGGATGGTCTCCACTACTCAAGGTTAAATCTAACTTTGGGTCAGAAGGGGGTAAATTATGCTGCTACAAAAGTCTTTGGCCACTTACCTAATAGCATCAAAAGTCTGACAGATAGCCATATAGCATTTAAAAGGAAATTAAAAGAATTTCTTAATGGCAACTCCTTCTACTCATTAGATGAATTTTTGGATATAGTAAGTGGGTAATTTCCCCAAACCCCCCAAAAAAATTAAAAATATTAAGTGCAATGTAATATTTTCTGTAATGTAATATCTTGTATAAAGGCCTTTTACTAACCTGACACGTTCCACATCATTACGAAGTTTCGTATTCATGATCTATGGAACAAGTACCAATCTAATCTGACCTAGAGACCAAGTCTGGCTCACTGTTAACTTAGCTGTCACTTGGCAGCCGATCTGCCACCTGTCGGCGAATTGAGGAGACAGTGACTCAATGTTTCACACACTGTTGGAAAAAGTATATCCTTTTACAGGTTTCCAATTCACTCGACATTTACTGTTGCATCAGTGCATATGGAGTACATAAAATGATTACATTTATAGATCAATAGCGCAAGCGGACCTGAGGTGCCAGGTACCAAACCATACTGAAATACCCATATTAGCACGCGGTGTAGCCTCCAAGGTGGCAATGCAGGCGCTGACTCTGGCATTCAATCGATCATACAGATGGCGAATACTATCCTGTGATACTTTACGCTACGCCTGCTCGACCTTTTCACGTAGTTCTGTAAGAGATGTTGGTTGATGAGTCGCACTAGTTACTTCCCGTCCCGTTTGATCCCACATATGCTCACTTGGAGAGAAGTCCAGAGGTCGTGCTGGCTAGGGAAGTTGCTGTCCGTCTCACAGAGATCATTGAGTTTCACAGGCAGTGTGTGGACGAGCATTATCCTTTTGGAACAATACATCATCTTCATGTTGCAAGAACGGCAAAGATCAAACGTGAAGGAGAGTTGTAGCTTATCGCACCCCAGACCATAAAGCCTGGGATGGGGCCAGTGTGTTTTAGATGAATACTCTCTATGACACAGCGCTCGCCAGGTCTACGTCGTACGCTCGAACGGCCATCACTTGCGTGCAGACAGAATCTGCTTTCATCGCTGAAGACCACGTCCCGCCCTTCGAGCTTCCAAGTGATCTACATCTACATCCATACTCTGCAAGCCACCTGACGGTGTGTGGCGGAGGGTACCTTGAGTACCTCTATCGGTTCTCCCTTCTATTCCAGTCTCGTATTGTTCGTGGAAAGAAGGATTGTCGGTATGCTTCTGTGTGAGCTCTAATCTCTCTGATTTTATCCTCATGGTCTCTTCGCGAAATATACGTAGGAGGGAGCAATATACTGCTTGCCTCCTCGGTGAAGGTATGTTCTCGAAACTTCAACAAAAGCCCGTACCGAGCTACTGAGCGTCTCTCCTGCAGACTCTATCATCTCCGTAACGCATTCGCGATTACTAAATGATCCTGTAACGAAGCGCGCTGCTCTCCGTTGGATCTTCTCTATCTCTTCTATCAACCCTATCTGGTACGGATCCCACACTGCTGAGCAGTATTCAAGCAGTGGGCGAACAAGTGTACTGTAACCTACTTCCTTTGTTTTCGGATTGCATTTCCTTAGGATTCTTCCATTGAATCTCAGTCTGGCATCTGCTTTACCGACGATCAACTTTATATGATCATTCCATTTAAAATCACTCCTAATACGTACTCCCAGATAATTTATGGAATTAACTGCTTCCAGTTGCTGACTTGCTATATTGTAGCTAAATGATAAAGGATCTTTCATTCTATGTATTCGCAGCACATTACACTTGTCTACATTGAGATTCAATTGCCACTCCCTGCACCATGCGTCAATTCGTTGCAGATCCTCATATCCTCGTGCATTTCAGTACAATTTTCCATTGTTACAACCTTTCCATATACCACAGCATCATCCGCAAAAAGCCTCAGTGAACTTCCGATGTCATCCACAAGGTCATTTACGTATATTGTGAATAGCAACGGTCCTACGACACTCCCCTGCGGCACACCTGAAATCACTCTTACTTCGGAAGACTTCTCCCCATTGAGAATGACATGCTGCATTTTGTTATCTAGGAACTCTTCAATCCAATCACACAATTGGTCTGATAGTCCAGATGCTCTTACTTTGTTCATTAAACGACTGTGAGGAACTGTATCGAACGCCTTGCGGAAGTCAAGAAACACGGAATCTACCTGGGAACCCGTGTCTATGGCCCTCGTGAGTCTCGTGGACGAATAGCGCGAGCTGGGTTTCACACGTCACCAGTTGAGCGGTTCTAGGCGCTTCAGTCCGGAGCCGCGCTGCTGCTATTGTCGCATGTTCGAATCCTGCCTCGGGCATGGATGTGTGTGATGTCATTAGGTTAGTTAGGTTTAAGTAGTTCTAAGTTCTAGGGGACTGATGACCTCAGATGTTAAGTCCCATAGTGCTCAGAGCCATTTGAACCATTTTTTGAACCAGTCGAGCCGTGCACATCGATGCTTCGGCGTGGGTGGAAGACGGGCGAGAGGTTCGCGTGCCCGCTGTCCCCTGCCTATAACGGATTAGCAACAGTTCGTGTTGATACGTCTTGGCCCACAAGCACTCTTATCTGTGCTCTCGTAACTGTACGATCTGTCACAGCTGCCCTTACAATACGACGATCATGGCGGGCGTCTGTGCTGTGTCGATGTCCATAAGCTCCTCAACGTGTGTGAGACCACTTATACCAGCGTCGTTGGACAACTAACGCAGCACGTCCAACTTGTGCGGCAGTTCTCCAAAAGTACCGTCACGCCACTCGGAAAGGCACAATTTGTCCTCTTTGAAACTCGCTGTGTTGGCTGTAAGAAACACGGATGCATTCTCCGTGGAATGGTTGCCTACTTGCTTCACACATCTGCACCACACTGAGCGGTTTGACTGTGAACATTCCCTACTACAGGGTGGACACATTTGGCGGTCTGGTAGCTACGCAACTACGGTATTTGTTGGCGGACGACGTTGAAACCATTACCAGTACATCTGATGTCCCCAAGGTGGCGTACGCCGGCATGGGATCAAAATCGACGTTGTCTTTCCAGGTTTACTAATTTTTTTTCCGGTAGTGTACTTACAAACACTACTTTTCTGTCGTACATCTACCTATTTGTGGTCGTAGTAATTTCTTCACTACAGCCGACATAGGAAAAGTTCTGCTTCGTGTTGTGATATACTCAACTCTCGATTTGGAGGGAGAGGGAACTTTTAAACAAGGGAGAAACAAATCAAACACCCATAGAAGGCATCGCACTAACCCCGCGTAACACCGCCCCTAGTCCTGTTGGTGGCCTCAAATCGGCGACGAAGAGAGCCCACGAATTTCTCCAGGTATGATGAAAGAGAAATACCGATTCCAGCTCCATGGGGACATTCAAATAATTCAATGGAGAAAAGCGAATATTTGTGCCAGAGCACTTTCCCACTTTACGCGACCGGTCGCCATACCCACTTCGCCTATTTGAGTATGCTTCACGGCCAGCCCAAATGCCCAACTTGTCGCACACTACTTCCGTAGCCCCCTAGTCCACCATCCTCATTGCTCACGGCATTTAGCCTAATTCCTGCTAGAGGTCGCACTTAGGGTGCATCTACATTGAAGATACATCATGAAATGCTGTCAAGGTACCACACATACAGGGAGTAACGGGTGTAAGTGCTGATATTTTTATATGTGGTACCTTAATATGTGCACACATCATTATGTCGATTGTTTTTCTCTGCATCGAACGCCGGCCGGAGTGGCCGAGCGGTTCTAGGCACTTCAGTCTGGATCCGCGCGACCACTACGGTCGCAGGTTCGAATCCTGCCTCGGGCATGGATGTGTGTGATGTCCTTACGTTTCTTAGGTTTAAGTAGTTCTAAGTTCTAGTGGACTGATGACCTCCGATGTTAAGTCCCATAGTGTTCTGCATCGAACAGGCTTCCCACAAAGACACCACAAACTTTACAATCTGATGTTTTCTGCATGTTCATAACTGCACCACTGAGCAGCATACGCCTGTCAGTATAGACTATTTTGCACCCCTGTATCCACATGCCAGTACCTGGCCTGCTGTCCACGGGAAAATAGGCATTAATGGCTTGCTCTTCCCGTAAGTACTTAAGAGTACGAGCCAACCTAAAGACATACTATCCCGAAAACTATAATTATTAGTCTGCAAATGAAGCAAATACTGATGTAATGTTGTTCAGTACACCGTCCTCAGTCACAGATAGAAATGTTTGCACTTATACCCATTACACCTTGTATAATAGTCCTTCAGTATCCCATAGTCAAGATGAAGCCCCTCACTGATGATGAAACCCCGCAGAGAAACTACAATTATGGATGTTGACTGTTTTGTTTTACCCATTGTTCCAATACTCGGATGATGCCGTCTTCGAACATAAGAGTGTCCACAGCACACTCATAGTGAAGTAAAGAGTGAATCATAAGGAATGCAACTTTTGAGCACATAATAACATACAAATATATCGATGAAATTAAGTAATTTACATATTATTGCACTGTACGCTACCTGTGATTGTGTGTAAAATGTGATATTACTCAAATGCCCTCCACGACTCCGCAGGCACACTCGATCTTTCTATGAAATTTTCCACAACTTTTCGGCATACGTGCATCTCTAGTAATGAAATTACGCGGTGAATCTCGGCCTTGAGTTCTGGAAGTGATTGTGGTTTGTTAGCGTACATACGGTATTTCAAATACCCCCACACAAAGAAATCACACGGTGTCAGACAAGATCTGGTTAGGCAGTTCACGTCACCGTTGCGAGAAATCATCTGGCCATGGAACCCTCTCGTAACAAGTCTATTGTTGTAATGGATGTGTAACAGGTTGCGCCTTCTTGTTGAATCCAAACATCTTCAGCATTCACACAGCCCGGTTCAGACTACAAAAACTGCCATAACATTGCGGGTAGCGTTCGCCAGCCTATGTTAATGCGTTTCCGGCGCTGTCTTCGACGAAGTACGGCCGAATTATGCCCTCAGCCCAAATTCCACAGCACACAGTCAGTCGTTGTGGATGTAATAGCTCCTACATAACTAGTTGACGATTGTCTGTGCCCCAAATCCTGGAACTCATTCAAAAGAAAGTGCGCCTCCTCAGTCAGCACTATTTTTCTGGTGAAATTGTTGTCTTCCAATTGTTCCGCAAGCACGCAGTGGGTTAATGCTCGCCACTTTTCGTGATCGTTTGGCTTCAGTTTTTTTGTCAGTTGGATTTCATAGGGCCAATGTTGCAGATCTTCTTTCAGAGTCAGGCAGCAGCAGCCGGTCGAGATACAAGCAGCAACACGGAAGTAACCGATTTTGTGACATTTTACAAGTTCCTAACCAGGAGTGAATTATATAGTGTCATATTGTACTTTGGCAGTGTAGTTTCTTAAATTTCTGCGTGTTGATTTAATATTTAATGGACAAGATCTCTCGTTTTCATTTGTGTCGGAAAGCAAATAGATTTTGTGGCGTATTACAAGTTTACACGTTCCTAACAGGAAAGAATTAATTAGTCTCACCTGAGTGCTTTGATAGTTGTTTTTCACTCTCTGCATGTTGATATAATTTATTAGACACAGTTCTTACTTTTTCGTCAGTGTCTACAGTGAACTGCGTAGGTGTGACGATAGTCGTTTGTTCGTTTGTTTTCATAACTAGTGACCGCTCGTTGGCGTTGGTCAGCCTGTCAGGCAGCAGCAGCAGCCGGTACACAAGCGGTAACAGGGAAGTAACTGATTTGGTGACTTTCACGAGTTCCTAATCACGAGCGAATTATACAGTTGTATCTGTGTGCTTTAATAGTTTAGTTTGTTTAATTTCTACGTGTTAATTTCATATTTATTAGACACAGTTCTCGCGTTTACGTTTGTGTCGGAAAGTAAACCTATTTGTGACATATTATAAGTTCTTAATCTGGAGTGAATTATTTTCCTCACCTGACTGCTTTGGTAGTTTAGTCTGCGTGTTAATCTAATTTTTAGGCACAGTTCTGGCGTTTTCGGCAGTGTCTACAGAAGAGTTTTGTAGCATGTGTCGATAGACTTTTGTTTGCCTATATAGTGTAGACAATGTGCGTGAATTCCTAAGGAACCAAACTCCTGAGGTCATCGGTCCCTTGACTTACAAACTACTTAAACTAACCTAAACTAACTTATGCTAAGAACAACACATACACACACCCATGTCCGAGGGAGGACTCGAAGCTCCGGCGGGAGGGGCCGCGCAATCCGTGACATGGCGCCTCGAACCGCGCGGCCACTCCTCGCGGCTGTTGTGTAGTTTTCCATAGTTTTTTGTATGGACATGGACTGTGACTGCTGTATGCGGATGCGAGCCAAGTTGGTGATAATATGCTCTCAGTTCCAGATTGTCCTGTCTTCGATTACACAGCTGCAGTGGATGGGCATCACTGCTGTGGTCCAGCCGTTTGGATCCAACGGACGTCCAGCACGACTCACGAGTCCGCTGATCGGTACGCACCGGTGACCATCCCAGTTACTGCTCGAACTGAGGTTGACCCCTCACCCGCAGTCAAGTGGGAGGTCGCCTCGGGGCGTGCGAGGCGGCGAAAGACTTCCCAGGGGGCTGAACGTAAGTCCTCCCTAGTTACTCTGACAAACAGGTTCCAGGTGCTGTGGCTGACACTGTCCCTCAGCCAGATGCAGTCGCTTGTTCTGTTTCAGATGAAACCTCTCAGCCTGCAAGACCTGAGCAGTTACAGAAGGTGGGATTATTAGTACATGGGAGATCCAATGTTAGGCTGTTATAGGACCTATTAAGGACATGGCTGCCAAGGAGGGGAAGAAAGCCAATGTGCACTCCTTGTGCATAGTTAGAGGAGTCATTCCAGACCTGGAACGGGTTCTTCTGGATGCCGTGAAGCGCACAGGGTGCAGCCAACTGTAGGTGGTGGCTCACGTCAGTACCAATGATATTTGTCGCTTTGGATCAGAAGAGATTCTCTCTGGTTTCGAGCGGCTATCAGAAGAGGTAAAAGCTGCCAGTCTCGCTTGAGAGATGAAAGCAGAGTTCACCCTGTGCAGCATAGTTGACAGGACGATTGCAGAACTCTGGTACAGAGCCGAGTGGAGGACCTGAATCAGACAACTCTGCGACCGTGAAGGCTGCCGATTCCTCGACTTGCGCCATAGGGTGGTAGGGAGGCTGGAGGCGGCTACACAGTGGCTGTGTGGCATGTACTGGGAGGTTTTTTAGGTTAAAGGGTCTCGGGGAAATACAAAAAGGGCTCCAGTATCAAAGGGTGCACGTCGAACACAGGATAACGTAGCTCTAATATTAATCGGTATAACAGTTTAAATTGTCGTAGCTGTGTTGGGAAAGTACCAGAGCTCCAAGCACTAATGCAAAGCACTAATATTCAAATCTACATAGGCGCCGTAAGCTGGCTAAACCCGGAAGGACCTAACGGTGTTCATAAAGGATACGCTGAAAGCAGTTGGCGGTGGCGTGTTTGTTGCTGTTAGAAGTAATTTATCTTGCAGCGAAATTGGAGAAGACAGTTCCTGTAAGTTAGTATGGGTAGAGTTCATTGTAGGCAACTGCAATTAAATTAAAATTGGATCACTATACCGACCTCCGAACTCAGATGATACACATGCTGAAAGTTTCAAAATAAACTTGAGTCTAATTTCAGACATACACGCGAATCATAGAATTATAGTTGGTAGTGACTTTAATTTACCTTCGATATGTTGGCGAAAATGCATGTTTAAATCCGGAGGTATGCATAAAACGTCATCCGAAATTGTGCTAAACGCATTCTCTGAAAACTATTTCGAGCAGTTAGTTCATGAGTCGACTCTAATAGTAAACGGAGATGAAAACACACTTGACATCTTAGCAACAAATAATCCTGAGCTAATAACGAGAATCAAAACGGACACAGGGATTAATGAATACAGGGCAGAAAAACAGATAACAATTCGCTTGACAGCTTCCTGAGAGACAATCTCCACTCCTTCCAAATTAATAATGTAAGTGTTAGCCAGATGTGGCTTGATTTCAAAGAAATACACTACTGGCCATTAAAATTGCTACACCAGGAAGATGACGTGCTACAGACGCGAAATTTAACCGACAGGAACAAGATGCTGTGATATGCAAATGATTAGCTTTTCAGAGCATTCACACAAGGTTGGCGCCGGTGGCGACACCTACAACGTGCTGACATGAGGAAAGTTTCCAACCGATTTCTCATACGCCGGCCGGGATGGCCAAGCGGTTAAAGGCGCTATAGCCTGGAACCGCGCGATCGCTACGGTCGCAGGTTCGAATCCTGCCTCGGGCATGGGTGTGTGTGATGTCCTTAGGTTAGTTAGGTTTCAGTAGTTCTAAGTTCTAGGAGACTGATGACCTTAGAAGTTAAGTCCCATAGTCCTCGGAGCCATTGGAACCATTTTTGATTTCTCATATACAAACAGCAGTTGACCGGCGTTGCCTGGTGAAACGTTGTTGTGTTGCGTCGTGTAAGGAGAAGAAATGCGTACCATCACGTTTCCGACTTTGATAAAGGTCGGATTGTGGCATATCGCGATTGCGGTTTTTCGTATAGCGACATTGCTGCTCGCGTTGGTCGAGATCCAATGACTGTTAGCAGAACATGGAATCGGTGGGTTCAGGAGGGTAATACGGAACGCCGTGCTGGATCCCAACGGCCTCGTATCACTAGCAGTCGAGATGACAGGCATCTTATCCGCATGGCTGTAACGGATCGTGCAGCCACGTCTCGATCCCTGAATCAACAGATGGGGACGTTTGCAAGACAACAACCATCTGCACGAAAAGTTCGACGACGTTTGCAATAGCATGGACTCTCATCTCGGAGACCATGACTGCGGTTACCCTTGACGTTGCACCACAGACAGGAGCGCCTGCGATGGTGTTCTCAGTGACGAACCTGGGTGCACGAATGGAAAAACGTCATTTTTTCGGATGAATCCAGGTTCTGTTTACAGCATCATTATGGTCGCATCCGTGTTTGGCGACATCGCGGTGAACGCACATTGGAAGCGTGTATTCGTCATCGCCATGCTGGCGTATCACCCGGTGTGATGGTATGGGGTGCGATTGGTTACACGTCTCGGACACCTCTTGTTCGCATTGACGGCACTTTGAACAGTGGACGTTGCATTTCAGATGTGTTACGACCCGTGGCTCTACACTTCATTCGATCCCTGCGAAACCCTATATTTCAGCAGGATAATGCACGACCGCATGTTGCAGGTCCTGTACGGGCCTTTCCGGATTCAGAACATGTTCGACTGCTGCCCTGGCCAGCACATTCTCTAGATATCTCACCAATTGTAAACGTCTGGTCAATGGTGGCCGATCAACTGGCTCGTCACAATACGCCAGTCACTACTCTTGATGAACTGTGGTATCGTGTTGAAGCTGCATGGGCAGCTGTACCTGTACACGCCATCCAAGCTCTGTTTGACTCAATGCCCAGGCGTATCAATGCCGTTATTACGGCCAGAGGTGGTTGTTCTGGGTACTGATTTCTCAGGATATATGCACCCAAATTGGGTGAAAATGTAATCACATGTCAGTTCTAGCATAATATATTTGTCCAGTGAATACCCGTTTATCATCTGCATTTCTTCTTGGTGTAGCAATTTTAATGGCCATTAGTGTACTATCAACAGCAATTGAGTGATTTATACCAAATAAATTAACAAACCCCGGAGCGGATCCCCATTGGCACACTAACCCGTTCTGAACTCTGTTGTGGAAACGAAGAAAAAAGCATGCCAAATTTAAAAGAACGCAAAATCCCCATGACTCGCGATCTTTTACAGAAGCTCGAAATTTAGCGCGAACTTTAATGCGAGATGCTTATAATAGTTTCCACAACGAAACGTGGCAGAAAATTGAAAGAGATTCCGGCCGTATGTGAAGCACGTTAGTGGCAAGACACAATCAGTACCTTCTCTGCATGATAGTTATGGGTATACTATCGAAGACAGTGCTGCCAAAGCAGTGTTACTAAATACAGCCTTCCGAAATGCCTTCACCAAAGAAGGCGAAGTAAATATTCCAGAATTCGAATCAAGAACAGCTGCCAACATGAGCAAACTTAGAAGTATATATCCCCGGAGTAGTGAAGCAACTTAAGTCACTTAATAAAAGCAAGTCTTCCGGTCCTGACTGTATACCAGTTAGGTTCTTTTCGGATTATGCTGATACAATAGCTTCATACTTAACAATAATTGCCGGCCGCTGTGGCCGAGCGGTTCTAGGCGCTTCAGTCTGGAACCACGCGGCTGCTATAGTCGCAGGTTCGAATCCTGCCTCGAGCATGTATGTGTGTGATGTCCTTAGGTTAGTTAGGTTTAAGTAGTTCTACCTCTAGGGGACTGATGACCACAGATGTTAAGTCCCATAGTGCTTAGAGCCATTTGAACCATTTTTAACAATAATATACAACCGCTCGCTCGTCAAGAGATCTGTACCCAAAGACTGGAAAGTTGCACAGATCTCAGCAGAACTCAAGAAAGGTAATAGCTGTAATCCACTGAATTACAGGCTCGTATCATTAACGTCCATATGCAGCAGGATTTTGGAACATATATTTGTTCCAACATTGTGAATCACCTCGAAGAGAGCTGCCTATTGACACACAGACACGGATTTAGAAAATATCGTTCTTGTGAAACGCAACTGTTGAATGCTGTGACAAGGGCCTTCAAATTGATTCCGTATTTCTACATTTCCATAAGGCTTTCAACACTGTATGTCACAAGCGGTTGGTAATCAAATTGCGTTCTTGTTGAATATCGTCTCAGTTATGCGACTGGAGTCGTAATTTCCTGTCAGAGAGGACACAGTTCGTAGTAACTGATGGAGAGTTATCGAGTAAAACAGAAGTGACTTCTGGCACTCCCGAAGTTATTGATATAGGCCCGCTGCTGTTCCTTATCCGTATAAACGATTTAGGAGACAATCTGAACAACCGCCTTAGGTTGTTTGCAGATGATGCTGTCGTTTATCGTCTAGTAAAGTCATCAGAAGACCAACAAATTGCAAAACAACTTAGGAAAGATATCTACATGGTGCAGAAATTGGCAGCTGACCCTAAATAATGAAACGTATGAGGTCATTCATATGGGTGTCAGAAGGAATCCATTAAACTTTGGTTACATGGTAAACCAGTCAAATCTAAAGGGTACAAATTCAACTAAATACCTAGGAATTGCAATTACGAACAAGTTAAATTGGAAAGAACATAAAGAAAATGTTGTGGGGAAGGCGAACCAAAGACTGCAGTTTATTGCAGAACACTTATAAGATGCAACAGATCTGCTAAAGAGACTGCCTACACTACCCTTGTCTATCCTCTTTTGGAGTACTGCTGCGCGGTGTGGGATCGTTACCAGGTAGGATTGACAGAATACACCGAGAAAGTTCAAAGAAAAGCAGCACGTTTTGTATTGTCGAGAAACAGGTGAGAGAGTGTCACTGACATGGTACAGGGCATCACTAAAACAAAAGCGTTCTTCGC
This sequence comes from Schistocerca nitens, assembly GCF_023898315.1. Taxonomy (NCBI): domain Eukaryota; kingdom Metazoa; phylum Arthropoda; class Insecta; order Orthoptera; family Acrididae; genus Schistocerca; species Schistocerca nitens. Next base: position 383,785,189 of record NC_064617.1, on the reverse strand, counting down.
GGAGGAATCTTCTCACAAAATTTCAATCACCAACTTCCTCCTCCGAATGCGAAACTATTTTGTTGATGCAGACCTACATAAGAAGAAACGATCATCATAATAAAATAAGGAAAATCAGAGCTCGCACAGAGAGATATAGGTGTTCGTTTTTTCCGCCGCTGTTCGAGAGTGGAATAACAGAGAATTGTTGTGAAGATTGTTCGATGAACCCTCTGCCAGGCACTTAAGTGTGATATGCAGAGAATCCATATAGATGTAGACGTAGGTGTAGAACGCGATGCATGCTGGTACAATATCCAATTGTGAACATAAGCAAATAAATTTTACCGGGTTTACAGCAACATTCCATTCACGATAGCGACGTTTTACACCGAACGACTAACCCGAAGACGTATATTAATACCACAACCTACGCGATTTTCCCGAATTTAGTAAGCAGTCACATCGCTGTCAACTTATTTGACGCATAATAAATTTTCACTAGGACGCAACGCTGTTCCGTCATGAAACGTTCGGTTACTAACGACAAATGAACCAGATGAAAATCGTACAACGTTGAGTACTCTCAAATCACTAGAATAGAAATGGCGTGCATTTCAAAAGTTGCGTTTCTACGAGACACCCTTTAGCCCAAAGGGTAACATTAAGTCACCTAGAATGTTGTAATGAACGGCCTTGTTCATATTCACAGCAACCTCAATGAGTGCGCTGAAGTCATAATACGAAAAATACAGCCCAGAACATCACAGAACTACCACACCATTAACACACTGCGGTTTAAACGCCTAAATGCATCGTCGGTGCCCTCGACCCTTGCAACATTCGAAAGAGAGGCAACATGATGGCGTATACAATACGCTATTGTCCAGGTTCTGTTGTTTGGCCCATTTAATACGTGCAGTTTGATGTCCCCTAGTGATCAACCGCCTTCTGCGAGATATTCTACGCCATATGCCCACTGCATTCAGTTTCTTGGCAATGCTGACTCATAAACTGTGTGACATGGCTCGCATTCACTCCTAGCAACAATGCCTCTCTGGTTTGAAACTGATTGTAGTTCATAAGGGGGTTTATTATGCACTGAGGCGACGAAAGTCAAGGGATCGCGATATGCACAGACACGGATAGCGGCAGTATCGAGTACACAAGCCATAAAGGGGCAGCGCATTGACGGAGCTTTCATTTGTACTCAGGTGATTCGTGTGAAGAGGTTTCCGACGTGACTAAGGCCGCACGACAGGAATTAATATACTTTCATCGTGGAGTAGTAGTTGGAGCTAGACGCATGAGACATTGCATTTCGGAAATCGTTGGGGAATTCAATATTCCGCGATCCAAAGTGTCAAGATTGCCCCGAGATTACCAAATTTCAGGCACTACCTCTCACCACGGACAACGCACTGGCCGATAGCCTTCACTTAACGACCGAGAGCAGCGGCGTTTGCGTAGATTTGTCAGTGCTAACATAAACCAACATTGCGTGAAACAATCGCAGAAATCAATGTGGTACGTACGACGAACGTATCCGTTAGGACTGAGCAGCGATACATGGCGGTGATGTGCTATGGCAGCAGACGACCGACGCGAGTGTCTTTGTTAACAGCACGACGTCGCCTGCAGTGCCTCTTCTTGGCTCGTTACTACATCGGTTGGACGCCACACGATTGGAAAACCGAGGACTGCCCAGAGGAGTCCCGACTTCAGTTGGTAAGAACTGATGGTAGCGTTTGAGTGTGGCGCAGATACCAGGAAGCCAGAGACCCAAGTTGTCAACAAGGCACAGTGCAGTCTGTTGGTGGCTCCATAAACGTGTGGGTCCAACTACACCGACCACTGCCTGGAAATGATTGTGTTCTGCTAATTGGAGACCATTTGCAAACATTCATGGACTTCGTGTTCCCAAACAAAGATGGAATTTTTATGGATGACGATGTGCTATGTCTGTGGGCCACAATTGTTCGGAATTTGTTTGACGAACGTTCAGGACAATTCGAGTGAATGATTTGGTCACCCAAATTGCCCAACATGAATCCCATCGAACATTTTTGGGACATAATCATGAGTTCAGATCGTACACAAAATCCTGCATCGGCAACACTTTCGCTGTTAGGGACAGCAATAGCGGTCACTTCCAACCGCTTGTTGAGTCCGTACCTCATCGAGTTGCTGCACTACGCTGGAAAAAGTATGTCCAACACAATAATAAGAGGTATCTCACGACTCTTATCACCTCAGCGTACACCCGCTGTTCACACACGGTTTTACATGGCTCTGAGTGGTTCAACACTCCCTGTTGAGATGTTGACAGTCGGACAACTTCATTCACGGTGTGTCATGGCACATCCAAACACGATAGCTCCTTTCTGCCATACTGTCACGTCCCAACGGTGATCCATCTTACTCCACTGGTTCCCTGCAATAGACTGGCAGAAATACAGCACTTCATTGCCTTTACTTAGGGTAAGTCAGGGTGATATAGTGAATCGGGTGAAATGGTGAATTGCTTTAATTCCTTACTGGTTAAACAGATGTCTCTGTATGTCTGCATGCCAACAGTCTCTGATCATCTGTGCAGTGTACACGTGTTGAAAACCAGCTCCGTTTTAAATACTGTAAGTACTTTGTACAAAACTGTTTTCGATGCTAAATAATTTTTATATGCTGCATGCATTAGTAGATGTTACTTCAGGTAGCGTAGTCCACGGGGTATTTTTTGATATATTCTGCCTTCTTATACTGCTTATGTACTACATAACCTAGAAACCGTTGCGTCTAGTGTTTTGAACTTCTTGCCGTGCTATTCACCGTTTCACCCATAGCAAATGGGAGAAATGGTGAACTCGAGCAGGGGTAATACGGTGAAGGACTTTTATTATGTGTAAAGTGTAAAGCTTTTGTTTAGGTACATCCCAACCAGGGTTTTTGACAAGTCATGAAATGTTAGCGTTTCCTATCCCATGCGAGAGTTATATTCTGTTTTATCCGACGTCTCAATACAATCGTTAATTTAAAAATTAGTTTTTATATATTTGTTATGAGTACAGTTTGGTTTGTCAGTGATTAAAAAAGTAAATGTTCTAACTATCGCCATTGTTCCAGGCAAAAATGCCTACATTTTACAAAAGACAAAAAGGATCCAGCCATGCTGATTGGACAGAGGAGCAACTTAACGATGGCGTAAAAGCGGTGCAAAATGGAATGAGCCTGATTGAAGCCTCAAAGGAGTTTCACATTCCATGGTCAACGATGAAGAGACGATTAGAAAACGGGTGCTTTACGAAAAAACCTTTGGGTGGGCCGCCTGTACTAACTCAAGAATGTGAGAAAAAGTTGGTAAAACATATCACAAAATTACAAAACTTCGGATTTGCACCGAAAGGACAGAAGTACGTGCCATGGCATATAAACTAGCTGAGAAATATAACCAACATCACAAATTTAACCCAGAAAAGGAAATTGCTAGAATGGACTGGCTACATTTATTCTTAAAAAGAAATCCGGAACTCTCAATCCGCAAACTGGAAGGAGTTTCACAAGCACGGTCAAGGGGTTTAAGTACGAAAAACGTTTCAGACTATTTTTCATTGCTGCTGAACATCTTGGTAGATCATAACCTCCTTGATAAGCCAGGAAATGTATTCAATGTAGCTGAGTCCGGACTTCAGCTGAATAATAGACCAGGTTACGTGTTGGCAGCAAAGGGGTATAAGAGAGTTCCAGCGATAATATCCGGTGAAGAGGGTGAAACCATATCTGTAATCGTTTGCTGCAATGGTGAGGGCATGTTTTTACCCCCAGCTTGTGTTTTGAAGGGAAAAACCGAGTACAAGGACGGTATGCCGCCGGGTTCCACGATTTTCATGTCACTGATTTTTTTCTTCTGTGGCTAAGGAACCATTTTGCACCGAGGAAGCCTGAGGGAACAGTCGTGCTTATTTTGGATGGACATAGCTCTCATTGCAGCAGCGTGGATACATTAGAGTTTGCAGAAGAAAAATGATAATTTTGCTCTGTCTACCCAGCCGCACCACACACAATCTGCAGCCTCTATACAGGGCATTTTTTAAAGCTCTGAAATCCTATTATTACAATGTTTGCAATTCGGACATTAAAATGAATCCAAATAGAAAAATTTCCAGACTAGTGTTCGGAGGACTGTTTACAAAGGCATGGGTACAAGAAGCTACGACAGAGAATGCAATATCGGGGTTCAGAAGCACAGGAATCATCCCATTTAATGCTGATGTCATCCCCGAACACGCGTTTCTAACATCAGCTTCAAATCAACATCAGGAAAACAACGAACGACATGAAAACAGACCTGCTTCACCTCGACCAAGTTGTTCGCACTGGCAGGAGATACCTAATACCTCGGAAGAAGCAACTGCAGACGTAGATAATGATAGGGGACTTGAACTCAAACAAGCTTCACCACAACTGGGGTGTTCGCAACAGGCGGAAATCCACAGGAAAACATGCAGTCTTCATAAGAAGCAACAGATATGACATCGACAGCGGCAACAGAAGAATCTCAAATAACCCCTGGCTAACTCTTGACCATATTTCGCCGATACCTATCCTAGATAAAGTTGCATCTGCAAGGAAGAAGTTCAGAGCTTTAGCTGAGGTTTTGACTTCTCCAGAAAACATCGACAACCTGCGAAACAGAAAACGACAAAATGAGTCAGTGAAGAGTAGAGCAAATGCTAAAAAGAGGACCAAAGGAGAAACCATAACCAAAGGAAAAACCGTAACTAAAGAGACTACCAAAGGAATTTCCGAAAAGAAGCAGCCCAAGAAACGAAAAGCGTCTACCACTGACACCGAATCCGACTCGTCGCTGGATACCTAATTGCAAGACGATGATGACGATACGGATGATGAAGATTGTTGTTGTGTAGGGTGCGGTGAACTGTACAGTTGCACTAAAAAGGATGTGGATTGGATCAAATGTATTAGCTGCCAACGTTGGCTGCATGAAGACTGTTCAAAATATGAATCTATGTGTGACGTATGTGGCAAAAAGCAGGGGAAATAAGTTCACCATTTCACCCAAAAGGCATTCGCCATTTCACCCATATACATGGGTGAAATGATGAAATTGATAAACATAAGTATTGTTTTTTTAACTTTTGTAGTGCCTTAAAGAGGATGTGGTATTGATAATGTGTTACTTATGTATTTTGTGAAAGGAGACTGTTTTTATTTCGTTTAAATAAACAATTCCTTGCCTTCTTCGAGGCCTAAATTGTTTGTTCACCGTATCACCCTGATTTACCGTACATCAGCGGTGAAAGATCATGTGGCCAAGTGGTATAAGTTCTACGCTGTCTACAACGACCAATGTTCCCTTTCAAGGGGATGACTAATACACACAAGGACATAGGATTCGCGATCTTGCTGGCAAAGGTAGCGTTTGGCAAGCATAAAGGCAAGCAGTAGAAACTCTCGTCGTGTGCCTCGGGCATGGATGTGTGTGATGTCCTTAGGTTAGTTAGGTTTAAGTAGTTCTATGTTCTAGGGGACTGATGGCCTCAGAAGTTAAGTCCCATAGTGATCAGAGCCATTAGAGCCATTAATTCGCTCGTCTTGATTCGTCAATGGATAACTTAACAGGACAGTGCTATGATGGTGCCTCGAATATGAGAGGTAAGTTCAAAGAACTAAAAAAGTTAGTTTTGGATATACAACCAAAAGCACGATATGCGCACTGCACTGCTCACAGCTTAGACTTGGCAGTTGTAGACAGTCTCCACCATCTTACGTCTGTGAGGGATATTATGGCTTTAGCCAAGGACTTAATAAACACCGTAAGGGAATCCAACAAAGGTATGGGACTTTTCAGAAGCATATGCTGTGAGAGCGCCAACGACCAAGCTGGTCTATGACAGCTTTGCCCAACTCGATGCACTGTGCGAGCTTGTAGTATCTTGAGAATATTGAAAAACTTTGAAAAAATTCTAGAGTTTTTTGAAACATTTTCTGCAGAGGACAAAACGGAGGCAGGTTACAAATGTGCAGGCTACCTTGAGTCAATGTTACAATTCAAGATTTATTTCCTTTTACGTCTTTATTGCCATGCAATGAACCCGGTAGAGGATGACAATGAAAAATTCAATGCCCTCATCTAAGTGTTGCTGATCCGGAAAAAAATATCAGGGCTTGATTTGTATATTGAATGGAAGACGTGATAGTTTCGAACACTTTTGCGAATTATGTTTAAAAGAAAAACTTTCACAAGTTGATGAATCTTCGCTTCCTCGGAATCGAAGTATACCAAAGAAGTACGAAAACAACGAAGCCAGCTCACCGCACCCTTTGAAAACCCCAAAGGAAAACTACAAAGCTATTTACATTGAAGTTTGTGAAACGATGCAGTCTTGCATTACTGAGCAGTTTGCTTCAACTGGACTCACACAGGCCATTGCAGTTGAACAAGAGCGCTTGCTTTTAGTAAACAGATGTGAAACAAATTTGGAAAAATCAACTAAGTTTTTCAAAAATGACCTAGACGTTGAGAGACTGCGGTTACACTTGTATATATTAGCCGATATCACTAATAAAAAAAACAACTGGTCTTAAAAAATATGCGTGATGTAAGAAAGTACATTACACAAGAGCCTGCAGTTGAAGATATGTTATATGAAGTAGTGAAGTGCATTAAGCTTCTCCAAGTAGTTCCAATCACGACAGCAACAGCAGAACAGTCATTTAGCGCACTTAGATGTCTGAAGTCATATCTCCGATCAACAATGGGACAGAAGCGATTGAACAACTTGGCTATCCTTCATGCCCACCGAGATGTTTTGGATGAATTGGATATCTGACCATTCATCAACGACTTCATATTCAGTAATCCAGTCAGACGGTCGACATTTGCACCTTTCTAAGGACACTCTAGCCCTAATAATTGCATTTAGAGTAATATTAAAAATCTTTATAAAATAGAGAATTAAATACGAGGGCAGTTCAATAAGTAATGCAACACATTTTTTTTCTGAAACAGGGGTTGTTTTATTCAGCATTGAAATACACCAGGTTATTCCCCAATCTTTTAGCTACACAACACTATTTTTCAACATAATCTCTATTCAATGCTACGGCCTTACGCCACCTAGAAATGAGGGCCTGTATGCCTGCACGGTACCATTCCACTGGTCGATGTCGGAGCCAACGTCGTACTGCATCAATCCGCGTAGTGCGTCCCACGGATTGCGTCCTTCATTGGGCCAAACATATGGAAATCCGACGGTGCGAGATCGGGGCTGTAGGGTGCATGAGGAAGAACAGTCCACTGAAGTTTTGTGAGCTCCTCTCGGGTGCGAAGACTTGTGTGAGATCTTGCGTTGTCATGAAGAAGGAGAAGTTCGTTCTGATTTTTGTGCCTACGAACACGCTGAAGTCGTTTCTTCAATTTCTGAAGAGTAGCACAATACACTTCAAAGTTGATCGTTTGACCATGGGGAAGGACATCGAACAGAATAACCCCTTCAGCGTTCCAGAAGACTATAACCATGACTTTACCGGCTGAGGGTATGGCTTTAAACTTTTTCTTGGCAGGGGAGTGGGTGTGGCGCCACTCCATTGATTGCCGTTTTGTTTCAGGTTCGAAGTGATGAACCCATGTTTCATCGCCTGTAACAATCTTTGACAAGAAATTGTCTCCCTCAGCCACATGACGAGCAAGCAATTCCGCACAGATGGTTCTCCTTTGCTCTTTATGGTGTTCGGTTAGACAACGAGGGACCCAGCGGGAATAAACCTTTGAATATCCCAACTGGTGAACAATTGTGACAGCACTACCAACAGAGATGTCAAGTTGACTGAGTTGTTTGATGGTGATCCGTCGATCATCTCGAACGAGTGTGTTCGCACGCTCCGCCATTGCAGGAGTCACAGCTGTGCACGGCCGGCCCGCACGCGGGAGATCAGACAGTCTTGCTTGACCTTGCGGCGATGATGACACACGCTTTGCCCAACGACTCACCGTGCTTTTGTCCACTGCCAGATCACCGTAGACATTCTGCAAGCGCCTATGAATATCTGAGATGCCCTGGTTTTCCGCCAAAAGAAACTCTATCACTGCCCGTTGTTTGCAACACACATCCGTTACAGACGCCATTTTAACAATTCCGTACAGCGCTGCCACCTGTCGGAAGTCAATGAAACTGTACGAGACGAAGCGGGAATGTTTGAAAATATTCCACAAGAAATTTCCGGTTTTTTCAACCAAAATTGGCCGAGAAAAAAAGTGTTGCATTACTTATTGAACTGCCCTCGTACATACATAATGTTAAATTTTCAGTTTCAAAGTATTAGTACTAGTTTAATACTGTATTATTATATTACTACAGTACTGTATTAGTTATTTTCAAATACTTTTTAGGGTGTAAGACCCAATTAAAACCCGCTATTTACATACTTTTCGACTGAAAGTATTAGTCAAACTGTATTAACCTTATTAACTGTATTAAAGCATTAACTTTGAGATATTGTTTTTATTTAATGAACCCTGAGCCTTACTGAAAGTAAGCTTAAATTAGCTGTTTCACTTATTAATCAAAGTGCTATTACTGTGCGAAAGCAATATTTTATGTTTTATTCTTTTAATGATAGTTTAGGATTTATTTAAATACAATTTCAGTCTTTTCAGAGCTATACATTCACTGCTCTGTAATGGTCTATAAGCATGATTATTACTGTAAATTAAATTAGCTTTTTACGAAAATACCATGCATGTTTATGTTTTGTTTCGTTTTTCAAAGCCAAAAAATGTGTCAGGCTTGCGAGCTTCCTGGAGTGTCGAGTTATCGAGAGTCCAGTTTTCGGGGTTCTAATGTTGATAATATGACTCTACAATTCTTAAAAAACTATAAAACTCACTATTTTTCATCTAAAATTTAGAAAATTTCCCAGGGCAAGACCGCCAGTATGGGTCTACCTAATATTTTTTATAAGTCGCGACCCTGTGGCAGCAACAATGCACTCGTGACCAGACAGTGTTGTCGTCGGTTTAGAATTGAACTGCATTACATAAACTGTTAATTTAAGATTGCTCATTTTTCTTGACAATGAAATATGACGTATGCTAAAACATTAACCGCCAATGTGAACACTGTGAACTGTGTTGCTACATAAGTGACTGTTTTCGCGGGAACAGTGTTATCATGAACCATGAGCATTAACAGTAGATGGACTGTTCACCTTCAGTGATTGTTGACCCACCACTAACAGTAGTTATTGCCATCCTTTTATTTGTTTTTACTTTTCAGTATATTTGTATTAGTCATTGCATGTATTGTGTGTGTCTTTTGTAGGTGTGTGCTTCGACGTGGATATACAGTCGTTTAGGCAGGAGAATTTATGTGTTGTACTGTGAAATGTGGCCAGATGAGTAAGTTGAGGCATCCACCATTGAAGTTATTTACACCGACCAATTACAAAGAAGTAGCTTATTCGCCATTGGTTCCAGTTAACATATTAAAGGGAACTTTGAATCTAACAGCTGATAAATTTAAGATTGCTCACTTTTCTTGACAACGAAATATGACGTATGTTTACATGACAGACGTTTGTTTACATGCCACTTTCCATTCATTCATGTTTAGATGCAAATTTATCTGGGTTTAACTGTTACTGGTAAGCAAAATTACTGTGTACTGGGTCCTTATTTACCAAATTAGTTTCAGACTGTTTTCTGCTATCAAAGGATATCATGAGAATTTTAATAGGACTGGGAAACTTCTCATATAGAGGTTTGCTTTTGAAGTTTTCTGAAGGAATACAGTTTCTTGGGGTATATACAATATTAATTATTTAATTCGAGTAGTTTCTCTTTAAATATTTTCTGATTACAAATTCACGATCATAGTAAATCACCAGGAACCGTTTTCTTCACAAGGCGCACGCCAGGGTGGCCTCAATCGTGTTTCCGTAGGCAACTCCAAACATTTTTCCAAGAAGGCGTAGATCGTGTTGTTTCACAATGGGATAAATATGTCAACAGTTATGGCGATTACTTTGTAATAATAAGCAGTTTACAGACTTTTTCCCATATGTCTCGTTTTCATTTGACTGTCCTTGCAAATATGAGAAAGCGTTTTCCTAAAAAATTATGGAAGTATCAAAGACAATCCTGACAAAACTTGTGCCTGATGTTGTTGTGGTCTTTAGTCCAGAGACTTGTTTGATGCAGCCCTCCATGCTATTCTATCCTGTGCAAGCTTCTTCATCTCTTAGTAATTACTGCAACCTACATCCTTCTGAATCTGCTTAGAGTATTCATCTCTTGGTTTCCTTCTACGATTTTTACCCTCCACGCTGAACTCCAATACTAAACTGGAGATCCCTTGATGTCTCAGACATGTCCTGCCAACCGATCCTTTCTTCTAGTCAAGTTGTGCTACAAATTCGTCTTCTCCCCAATTCTATTCAGTACCTCCTCATTAGTTACGCCATCTATCCATCTAATCTATCCATCTAATCTATCCATCTAATCTATAGCATTCTTCTGTAGCACCATATTCCGAAAGCTACTATTCTCTTCTTGTCTAAACTATTTATCGTCCATGTTTCACTTCCATACACTTCATACAAATACTTTCAGAAAAGACTTCCTGACACTTAAACCTATACTCGATGTTAAGAGATTTCTCTTCTTCAGAAACGCTTTCCTTGCCATGTGCCTGACATAATGATGAAAATCTGTTAACGTAGAGAAATGTATATTGGGGCTTCTCTAACCTCATATATGTGGTAGCCTTTGACTAAGCGATTGAACTGCAGCTGGGCGCAGTTATATCTTGTAAATAGCTCAAAATAACAGTACATAGAGATACACAGTTCAAGGATGACGCAGACTCAGTTGCAGATAAATCTACAGCTGTTGTAGATTTATTGCTGGGATGCTGGGGAACTGCAGTTTGTGCAGAGAAAGATCGCGAGATCGCCAATTGAATACTTGAACAACGTAACTGCAACACTACTTACAAGCATATTCGTGAAGAGAAACTCCATGCCAGACTAACAGGCAATCTCGAGCATATACAAAGAAGAGTGACGCAAGGATGCTCTCCTCGATCGGTGTTACATATGAGAACACACATATTCTGATCAAGTCACTGAGGTGACGCCACTTTCTGCATGCCACTAAAAGTTCTAACTTCGTGACGCCACCAGCCTTTTCCGACCATCAGCTGACTCCATTCGACTGCCGTCTGGCAGCTGCATTACACCAAGCATCTTCAATCTATTTCACTTCTCGACAGGTGTTTCAACAAACAGAGAACAACTGTTTATGTAGAATGTCCGGATATTCAGTTGGAAGCAATCTGTTTCATACAACTATAGAAAGATAAACTGCACTTTCAGTAATGCTTGTGTCATTCTGTTTCTTTATGTGTATCATGGAAGACGAAGTAGATGAAAGACGGGAGATATAACACTGCGAGAAGAATTTTACAAACAACTGAAAAATCTAACTCGAATCATGCTACTGGAACAGACGATGTTCCTTCAAAGTTACTGAGATCATTAGACGAGCCAGCAGTGACAAAATTATTCCATATCATTCCACATTCCATGGTGTACAAGGCGTATGAGACAGGCAAGATACACTCCCCAAACTTCAAGAAGAATGTAATGATTCCAGTTCGAAAAAGGCAGTTATTCGGGCATGAGTGTTACTGAACTACGAGTCAAACAAATCATGGTCGTAGAATAATGATATGACTTATTTTCAGAAGAATGGAAAAAGATGAGTTTGGGAAAGATCAGTTTGAGTTTGGGAAAAATGTGGGAACACGAATTGTTTTAGGGGTCTTAGAAGAAAACATTACGTGGGTAGCATTTGCAGATTTAGAAAAAAAAAATTCGACAATGTTCACTGGAATAAGCTTTTTGAAACACAGGAAGTGAAATGTTATCTACAAGTTGTACAGAAACCAAACGGCAGTTAAAGAACTCGAACGACATGAAAAGGAAACAGCAGTTTAGAACAGGGTAAGACAGGGCTGTAGGATATCCCTGACTCTGCGAAGTTAACAAGCAGTTGAGGAAACGAAGGATAAATTTGGAAAAGAAATGAAAATCAATGGAGAAGAAATAAAAATGTCGAGGTTTGCCGACGAAATTGTAATTCTATCAGAGATGGAAAAGGACTTGGAAGAGCAGTTGAACGAAATGGTCAATGTCTTGAAAATGGGCTATAACACAAGGTAAATGGAGTGTAGTCGAATTAAGTCAAGTGATGCTGAGGCAATTACATTAAGAAATGAAACACTAAAGAAGGTGAATGAGTTCTGCTATTTCGGCAGCAAAATAACTGATGATGCCCTAAGTAGAAAGGATACAAAATGCAGACTACCAATAAAATGTCTCCTTAACGTGTAAAGAGACGTCTAGCGACAGCTAATTATACTCTTTTGACAGCTGAGTTTTAGCTTCGCGGACCCACATTCCGGCTGAGTGTGTGCATGGAGTATTAAGCAAGCGCCTCAGATCGAGCAGTATTCGAAGAGGGCCCTAAACTCGACAGAGGGCTCTAATACAGTGCTAGTACATTACTGGCCATTAAAATTGCTACACCAAGAAGAAATTCAGACGATAAACGGGTATTCATTGGACAAATATATTATACTAGAACTGACGTTTTCAAATAACTTCCGGGAAAGTGTTACCTGGCTGAATTCCCGGAAGTTATTTGAAAGTTGTATACGCCAGGAGAAACTTAGAACTGACATGTGATTACATTTTCACACAATTTGGGTGCATACATCCTGAGAAATCAGTACCCAGAACAACCACCTCTGGCCGTGATAACGACCTTGATACGCCTGGGCATTGAGTCAAACAGAGCTTGGATGGTGTGTACAGGTACAGCTGCCCATGCAGCTTCAACACGATACCACAGTTCATCAAGAGTAGTGACGCGTTTTGCGACGAGCCAGTTGCTCGGCCACCATTGACCAGACGTTTTCAATTGGTAAGAGATCTGGAGAAATCGCTGGCAAGGCCAGCAGTCGAACATTCTCTGTATCCAGAATGACCCGTACAGGACCTGCAACATGCGGTCGTGCATTATCCTGCTGAAATGTAGGGTTTTGCAGGGATCGAATGAAGGGTAGAGGCACGGCTCGTAACACATCTGAAATGCAGCGTCCACTGTTCAAAGTGCCGTCAATGCGAACAAGAGGTGACCGAGACGAGTAACCAATCGCACCCCATACCATCACAGCGGATATACGCCAGTATGGCGATGACGAATACGCGCTTCCAATGTCCGTTCACCGCAATGTCACCAAACATGGTTGCGACCATCATGATGCTGTAACCAGAACCTGGATTCATCCGAAAAAATGATGTTTTGCCATTTGTGCACCCAGGTTCGTCGCTGAGTACACCATCGCAGGCGCTCCTGTCTGTGATGCAACGTCAAGTGTAACCGCAGCCATGGTCTCCGAGATGAGAGTCCATGCTACTGCAAACGTCGTCAAACTGTTCGTGCAGATGGTTGTCTTGCAAACGTCTCCATCTGTTGACCCAGGGATCGAGACGTGGCTGCACTATCCGTTACAGCCATGCGGATAAGATGCCTGTCATCTTTACTGCTAGTGATACGAGGCCGTTGGGATCCAGTACGGCGTTCCGTATTACCCTCCTGAACCCACCGATTCCATATTCTGCTAACAGTCATTGGATCTCGACCAACGCGAGCATCAATGTCGCGATACGATAAACCGCAACCGCGATAGGCTACAATCCGACCATTATCAAAGTTGGAAACGTAATGGTACGCATTTCTCCTCCTTACACGATGCATCACAACAACGTTTCACCAGGCAACACCGGTCAATTGCTGTTTGTGTATGAGAAATCGGTTGGAAACTTTCCTCATGTCAGCACGTTGTAGGTGTCGCCACCGGCGCCAACGTTTTGTGCTGCACTGAAAAGCTAATCATTTGCATATCACAGCATCTTCTTCCTGTCGGTTAAATTTCGCGTCTGTAGCACGTTATCTTCGTGGTGTAGCAATTTTAACGGCCAGTAGCGTATATATTACAGCCGTAAGCATTTTCGCGCGAATAATAGATAATGGTTACGAATTATAGATTAAAACTGAACAAATTGGAAAAAGGTAGCAAATTAAAGAGATGGGCCTGGATAAGCTGAAAGAACCAAATGATGTTGAGAGTTTCAGAGGAAACATCAGGCAATAGAACAGGGGAAGGGAATACAGCAGAAGGTGAGTGGGTAGCTCTAAAAGATGAAATAGTGAAGGTAGCGAAAAAATCCCTGGATAACATAAGAGATACTGAATTTAACTGATGAAAGGAGAAAATTTAGAAAATGCAGCAGATGAAGCAAGCGAAAGGAAATATAAATGTTTAAAAAATGTGATTGGCAGGAAGTGGAAAACTGCTAAGCAGGAATGGCTAGAGGGCAAATATAAGGATTTAAAGGCATATTTGACTAGGGGATATATAGATACCGTCTACAGAACAATTAAAGAGGCATTTAGGGGAAAGAGAAGCAGCTGTATGAATGTCAAGAGGTCAGATTGTAAACCAGTCCTAAGCAAAGGAATGTGTAGAGTATCTGTACGAGGGAGATGAAATTGAAAGCAGTATTGTAGAAAAGGAAGTGGACGTAGGTGAAGATGTGATGGGAGATATGATACTGCGAGAAGAACATGAAGCTCTGAAAGATCTAAGTCGAAACAAGGCTCTGGGGTAGCCGGTATTCGTTCAGGAGTACTGATAGCCGTAGGAGATCGATCCATGGAAAAAACTTCCATCTGGTGTGCAAGATGTATCAGACAAGCGAAGTACCCTCAGACTTCAAGAAGAGTGTACTAATTCCAGTTCCAAAGAAAGGAAATGGTGCCACGTATGAAAATTACCGAACTATTAGTTTAATAAGTCTGGTTACCGAATACTAACAAAAATTCTTTACAGGAGAATGGAGAAACTGGTAGAAGAATTCTTTACAGAAGAATGGAAAAACTGAGAGAAGCAGACCTCGCGGAAGATAAGTTTGGATTCCGGAAAAATGTAGAAATACGCGTGGCAACACTGACTCCACGACTTAACTTAGAAGATAAGTCAAGGAAATGGAAACCTACATTTATAACATCTGTAGACCTAGAGAAAGCTTTTGACAGTGTTGACAGGCATACTCTCTTTGAAATTCTGAAGGTAGCAGGGGTAAAATACAGGGAGCGGGAGGCTATTCACAACTTGTACAGAAACCACACTGCAATTATACTAGAGGAGGGGCAGGAAATGGAGGCACTTGTTGAAAAGGGCCTGAGACAGGGTTGTAGTGTATCCCCGACGTTATTTAATATGTAGACTGAACAAGCATAAAAGGAAACCAAAGAAAAATTTGGAGTAAGAATTAAAGTTCAGGGATAAGAAATAAAAAACTTTGAGGTTTGCCGATGACACTGTAATCCTGTCAGAGACAGCAAAAGACTTGGAAGAGCAGTTGAACGGTATTGATACTGTCTTGAAAAGAGGACACAAGATTAACATCAACAAAAGCAAAACAAGGATAATGGAATGTAGTCGAATTAAATCAAGTGATGCTGAGAGAATTAGATTAGGAAATGACAAAGTAGTAGATGAGTTTTGCTATCCGGGAAGCAAAATAACTGATGGTGGTCGAAGTAGAGAGGATACAAAATGTAGACTGGCAATGGCAAAAAAAGCATTTCTGAAGAGTAGAGGTTTGTGAACATGAATATTGTATGGAAATGAAACATGGACGATAAACAGTTTTTAGAGAATAGAAGGTTTCCAAATGTGGTGCTACAGAAGAATGCCGACGGTTAAGTGGGTTGGCCACATAACTAATGATGAAGTGCTGAATAGAATTGAGGAGACAAGTAATTTGTGGCACAACTTGACCAAAAGAATGGATGAGTTGATGCGACACATTTTGAGACATCAAGGGATTACTAATTCAGTACTGGAGGGAAGTGTGGGGGTACGAGTCATAGAAGGAGACCCAGAGACAAATACAGCAAGCAGATTCAGAACGATGTAGGCTGCAGTAGTTATTGGGAGATGAAGAGGCTTGCACAAGAAAGAGTAGCATGGAGAGCTGCATCAAACCAGTCCTCGGACTGAAGACCACGGTAACAACACTCAGCGACGTGCACCAGCAGTCTCCAGTGTAAAACAATCACCCGAAGATAGCTTAATGGTTGTTAGCCGAGATATCGTGGCAAGAGGTCGACGTCATCCTGCTGCAGTCCCGAAGTTTCTGAGATATTCATTAAGCCAGGAAAACGTCAAGAATCACAATATCAATGCTTTCCATAACATAGCTGATATCAAGTTTTTTGGCTACTACCTACTACGACTTTATAAACACTAAAACTGATCAAATGACTAGCGTGTTGTTATACTTATTTTCATTAAGTGCAAAGAGTAATGTAACCATTGTTTCAGGTTCTTTACAAATGCTCGAGTTATCTGCAAGCAGAACTGGATGTTGTCCGCGTTGAAGGCTCTGACATGAACAGTCTAGAATTGATTACATCTCATATTAAAAAGTAAAATATTTTTTATTGTGAATGAATAAAATGTAAACTTCTGTCTAGAACAAAATTCCGCCATGCACTCTTTACGACTGTTCGCGAATACGAGGACGTTGATGCTGGTTGTGGATGACGATCGACTGGAGATATAACTGGTCATCAAGCAGGCCAAGGCAGCATGCCGACACTCTGTAGATCATGTTGGGCTACAACAGCAGTATGTGAGCAGGCGTTATCCTGTTGGAAAACACCCTATGGAGCACTGTTCATGAATGTCAGCACAACAGGTCGAATCACCGGACTGACAAATGTACAGTCAGAGTGCGTGGGATAATCACAAGAGTGCTCCTGCCGTCTTACAAAATCGCACCGCAGACCACAACTCCAGTGTACAAGGTGCGTTCCATAAGCAATGCGACCAAATTCATAAAAAATCATTTATTGAATATATTCGTACAAATAATCAAAAATTTTCAAAATAGCACCCTCTTGCGTCGATACACTTCTGGAGGCGGTGTTTCCATGCTTGGAAGGCATCGTGGAATGCCTTTTCCGGAATGTCCTTTAGAGCTGATGTAACATGCGCCTGGATGCTTTCAATTGTGTCCCAATGTTTTCCTTTCATGACTCCTTTTAACCGAGGAAACAAAAAGAAAGTCAGTGGGAGCCAGGTCAGGACTGTAGGGAGGCTGGGGAACCAATGGGGCCTTGATCCTGGTCAAGAAGTCGTTGACAATGAAGGCGCTGTGACTCGACGCGTTGTCATGGTGAACTTTCCACGTGTCCTTGATGTCGCTTCGGCAGTGCGAGACCCTCCTTTTCAGTCTTTTCAGCACTTCCAAGTAGAAAGTTGAGTTCACTGTAGTCGCAGTAGGTACGAATTCGTTGTGGGCAATGCCTCTGACGTCAAAGAAGACAATGAGCATGGTTTTGATCCTGGACTTGCTCATGTGTGCCTTCTTGGGACGGGGCGACGATGGGGTGTGCCACTCTGAATTCTGCCTTTTTGACTCAGGGTCGTACTCAAATCCAAGGCTCATCACCAGTGATAACTGAGTTTAAAAAATGAGGACCGTTTCACACATTTCCAACACTTCTCGGCACCGAAGCACTCGCATGTGCTTGTGTTCGTCGGTCAGCACTTGGGACGAGTTTGGCACACACCTTTCTCATGTTCAAATCACAATGCGAAAAACGGTTGTTTTTGACATGTTTAGAGCTTGTGCTATCAACTGAAGGCTCAGCCGTCTGTCAGAGTTCAAACAGTCACGCACACATGTCACATTTTCGTCGACTCGTGCGGTTAATGGCCGTCCGCTGCGAGGTTCGTCGGTGATCTCCTCTCGGTCCTCCATGAACGACTTGTGCCATCGGAAAACTTGTGATTTAGACGAGCAATCAGTCCCAAAGGCATGCTGAAGTAATGGAAACGTTTCGGTGGCGGACTTCCCAAGTTTAGCGCAAAATTTGATAGCGTACCGTTGCTCTACAGAATGATCCATTGTGCCGTGTTACATAAACTCAAAACTGGGTTGACGGAAACACACGTCGTGACTCTCTGGCAGCTCGCAGCCGGATGAGACGAGAGCATTTTGAACTTAACAGCCCCCTCCACTTAGCCCAGTCGGTTACAACACGCTGTGCATCAGAAAAAAAATTGGTCGCATTACTTATGGAACGCACTCTGTATGTTCAGTGTGTCCAGCGCGTAGACAAGTTGGTCGCAGGCCCTGAACTGGCGTCCTTCTAAGCGAAACACGGCCATCACTGGCACCGAGGCAGAGCCGGCTTTCATCATAAAACGCAACAGACCTCCACCCTGCCCTCCAGTGAGATGTCGCTTGACACCACTGAAGTCGCAAATGGCTCTGGTGTGGGGTCAGTGGAATGCACGCTATAGGTCGTCTGGCTCGCAGCTATCCTTGAAGTAACCGATTTGTGACATTTTGTTGCGTCACAGCGGTGCCAACTGCTGCTCAAACTGCTGCTGCAGATGCAGTACGATGCGCCAGAACGAAACGCCGAATATGGTGGTCTTCCTCTCGGTTGCGGCATGTGACCGTCCGGAGCCTGGTCTTTTTGCGACCATACATTCTCGTGACCACCGCTGCCAGCAATCACGTAATGTTGCTACATTCTTGCCAAGTCTTTCTGCAATATCTCGTAGCATTGCACGGCCTCGTTAAAACTCAGTGAGATGTTGATATAGCGCCTTTGTCGCCTTGACAACTTACCACTTCCAATCTCGAAGGTAACTAACATTCACGATCGCTACAGGGTGTATTCAAAGCAAACCTGATTCTATCATCAAAGTGGCGCTACTAGCGCCACTCTTTTGCGACTGTAGCGAAATGTGAATATAGTACATCAGCTTGCAGATGTAGAAACACGCCCACCAACTTTCGTTTCTGTCGCTCAACTCATTGGTGTTGCCATTTTTTTTTCTGTCAGTGTATTTGGCGATCATTTTTAGTAGATTTGGATATTTAGGTATTCAGTTTCGCTACGACGATCTTGTGGCCCGTAACCCCTGTTTCCGTCATTCTGGTCCCTATTTGCTCAGGATTATTTGTTGTTATGAGATTTGGAATGTTATCACAACCATTTGCACTTCGAGTGAGCTCCTCAGCTAAGTGGTCAAAATAATTTTCGGAGAAAGCATTTAGTACATTTTCTGTCGATGTTTTATGCCTGACTTATTTTCGCCAACATATTGAGGGTTGATGGAAGTCATCACCAACTAAAATTGTATGAGCCGGATGCCTATTTGAAATGAGACTGAAATTCTCCTTGAACCCTTCAGTAACTGTATCACCTGAGTCTGCGGGTGGTAAACAGAACCAACAATAAATTTACCCCAGTTGTCCAGTATGGCCTCTACGTATGCTAACTCAAAGCAACAATCTTCTAACAATAACTAAGTCACCGCCTCCAACTGAATTTAATCTACCTTTTCAATAGAACTTCAGCAAATTATAGTCACAGTGACAAAGGAACTATCAAAAGACACAATTATTGGATTCGAAAGGAACCCAAGGAGAAAGATGACTCAGAACCAGTAAGGAAACATGTGTATGAAGAGCTCTTACACAGGCAGCCAATACTAACATGCATAACGGGGCCATCGACACACTGAAAATAGCCCGAATGACGACAATCACGTGTCTTCACCTCCCGTCACACACACGAACGTGATCATCTCTCTAACAATATATGACGTTAATGGCGTGGTTCTTGCTCCTACGCAGTGGCTAGCACACTGGACTCGCATTCGGGAGGACGACGGTTCAATCCCGCGTCCGGCCATTCTGATTTAGGTTTTCCGTGATTTCCCTAAATCGCTCCAGGCAAATGCCGGAATGGTTCCCTTGCTAGGGCACGGCCGACTTCCTTCCCCGTCCTTCCCTGATCCGATGAGACCGATGACCTCGCTGTCTGGTCTCCTCCCCCAAACAACCCAACCCAACTCTTGCTCCTACTCCTCACGTCGTTTATTCCTTTCGATAAGATTACGACGCAACAGTGAGTTCCGCCCGAGTCCGGCCAGTTTACGGCCATTAACTTAGAGTGTGGCTCGCTATCATCAATAGGAGGTGGCCGTACACCGTCGTTCTTTAGCCCAACAGCTCAACATAATAATGTTTATACCATAACCTTATACTAGCAGTGAGACACATTAGTGAATACTTTAATAAAAGGTAAACTGAGGCTGGATCCGTGACCGAAATCCCAAAGGATAATAATATTGCTCGAAACAGATTGATTTTAAGTTTCATTTTTCAGAAATGCAGTGCAAAATTTTGGAATTACTTTTCGCAGACATGGAATTTGCACTCAGCAGCATACACTAAATAATAAAGTACATCAGTGCAATTAACTCTAGGGAACCTGATCTATGTCTCAACTAACTAGTCACTCATCTGAGATCTCGTCACTAAAATGTCTCTAATTACTAAATCTGAGTTCCGAGATTTACAAATAATCACTTGGGCCCGAGACTATTCTCAGTACCGCTACAGGGAACTACCGTTCGTGGCATACACACCGCCTGTAACTTTACCAACTCCAGACGAAACCGAGAAGAAATCCCTTACCAAAAACTCCAGACGCAAGACGACAGACCGAAGACCTCGAGCTCTTCCCATTGCGCTTCGCACTATAATTTCGTATAAATACTTGTGACGAAACATACAGAAAATCTCTGCGGTCAGTTTGTGACCTCGTAATGAAATTACTTACGTACCATTTCAACAGTTTTAAACAAATCTCAAACATATAAATCGAGACGTACGACACTCGAGTCAAAACACTGACTTAACTTACTTTATAAATCAAAACTGTAATTAAATATACATCGGAAGTTATTGGAATATTAAAGAAGGAAACTCATACTGGTGAGATCATTTATGTCTCTGTTGAGGATTCCATAGTTGAGGCACTACTTATGTAAATAAAATAAACTGTTTATAAAATTCTTTCAATGTTTGTTTAATTAGAAAAATAATATGTTCATTATATTGCTGGCGTTATACTCCTTCATTTGGTGTGTCATAAGCCTGACTTTTGTGATGGGTTCAGTTGTTACAATTTATTATAAACAATAATGGTAACAATATTTAAACTTTTCAACTATTAAAGCTTCAGAAATGCATTTATGTTCAATGAGCTTCTTTCACTGATTAGGTTCGAAAGCTTCACTAGGTTCCCTCTAGCATGCTTGTAAAGCATTTTACGTATTTTCGTTAAAGTTATCTTAGTGGCGATATTCCACGTCGCAGGCCCACCCGTCTCGAAACCACGCTGCCAGAACACATCTCGTTCTGCCCGAGAAACCCCTGATGACTGCTGGGCCTCGTGGCTTGCTAGCCGCCTTTACCTGTGTCAGTCAGCTCGCCTGTCACAGTCCGCTGACACCTGGCCGCCCCAACAGACATTCGCGCCGACCCACAGCAGACATGGAATTTGCACTCAGCAGCATACACTAAATAATAAAGTACATCAGTGCAATTAACTCTAGGGAACCTGATCTATGTCTCAACTAACTAAAGTCACTCATCTGAGATCTCGTCACTAAAATGTCTCTAAATACTAAATCTGAGTCCGCCTGCGGCAGTCGAACCAACCAACTGCTTGTAACGTCACAAACACTCCTATTGTGATCATTGTAACTGTTAGTTTGGAGATTTAAACTAATAAGCATTTCGTAGTGTCACTTGCTTTTATCTTTGCACTTAGCTCGTAATTTATTTGACATGATGAACTAAATTTGAAGGTCACGTCAGTAGTTACTGTTTTATAGCTTGATCTTGTAATGGTACTTGAATTACGTAACCATTACGGCACCTCAACTCAACCTCTCGATACCAGCAATATTCTACTGTTTTTCTGTTAACTACTTAACACATTTCTGAGACAACTTTCAGATTTGATTTCATTTTTGATACATCAATATCTTTATATTGCAATTATATTATTCTTATGTGTAGTCTTTCTTTTGTCACTATGACCTTTGACGTACTTGTAACTCTTGATTTTTGGGCGCGTAAGCAGTTGTTAGAGAGTCGGACCTTGAAAATGTCAAGCCTTGGTCGTAATGTTGGAAAGACGCATATTGTAGCCAGTTTATAAAACGTGAACTTTAACAGTGAGATGTTTTCAAGTATATTTTGTATTGTGAAGTGATGTTTTGTGTGTTACGTGATATTGCAGCAAAAGTAATAAAAAAGAAGTGTAACTTAAATTCGGAGTGCAGATTACTTTTTTACATCACCATTGTCCTGCAAAAGTGTAATCTTCAAGAATGGTTTGTGAAGCGCATCTACAAAACTTTTGAATATCGCAGAATAAAACCTAGGCCTCTTTGCATCCGAGCTTGGAATCATCACCACCTAGATTTTCGACGATTGAGCCATGAATTTACAACGAGACCAGCGTGGGAAGCACGAAAAGATGAATGCCTACTTTATTCATTATTACATGAAATGACTTAATTAACTGTGCTCTAATGATACCTGCCACATAATAACTTTGTTGTTGCCCGAAAATGCAGTATTTAGCAGCGTGAGCAACACCACAATCATTATTAAATTTTGACCTTTGTTGTGGTAGGGTTGTTAGAATCTGAACCTCTCAACAAAATGGCATCAGTGAATGGAAGCGAATGAGGTCGTGGGCGTCTTGGTTGTTAATTCTGCTGCGGCACCTAGCATATCGGCAAGCAATTTCGACACGATTTGTGTTGCAGTGGCGGCTACAGTCTTCAAAGAACAAAGATCGTGAGTAACTAGTTTCTTAACTTCCGTTAATTAAACGGCATGAGAATCACTTCTCAGTTCGCCAGCCCTAGGAAGCCAACTTCCTGGTGTGATTCCGGAGACGTCTACACAAATGCTTTAGCTGAATTAACTGTGGTGACTTAGCTTGGAAGATTCGCAGTTAAGAACGTTGCAATTCCAGAGGATTTTTATGTTTACAGATGTTGTAATCACCGTTGAAGTGGTGCAGCATTTTATTAGATGAAAGCAAATGATGGAGACTAGGGTTGGAATAGAAATCTGTTGATTTTTGTTGTAGAAAGAAGAATGAAATTTGGAGAAGGACGGCTGCAAATTACTGTCCATCTAGTTAGACATGAGGGTCTCAAAAGTATAATACTACAGAGATATGTCAATAGAAAGAAAGTCAAGATACACAGAATAAGTAAGGAAGATTATTGAAAACGTTCAGTTATTAGAGGCGAAGCGTAGGCGAGGATGGTCTGATGAGAAAGAAGAAAACTCACCGTGCCCTTTCCGGATGAACCATTTCGGCATTTGCTTTGAGCAATTTCGGGAGGGACTTCCAATGCGTTAACCACTGCATCTATCTCGCTCTGAGGTACATCACGGAAATTCTGTTAATGTCGAGTGTCAAAGCCCACAGAAATGAAGAGCAAAGAAGAAAAAAGTGAAGAATGAAATTCCCCTGTTGGCCAGGCCGCCGTTGACGAGATCGCTGCCAACCAATCCCCGGATTGAACAGTGAAGGAAGAAATACGATTAATAAAGTCGTGATTTCAGGCATTCTATCAGAATTATTAAAATCTTTGCGACAACATACTACAACAAAACTATTTCATCTGGTATGCAAGATAAATGAGACAAAAGAAGTACCTTCAGATTTCATGAAAAATATGATAATTCCAGTTCAGTGGAAGATTTATAGTGACAAGTGTGAATTTTATCGTACAAGCAACCTAAAAGGGCACGGTTACAAAAAATTGACTGGAATTATTTACAGTAGAATGGAAAGAAGTGGTAGAAGACGTCCTCAAGGAAAATCACTTTGGATTCTGGAGAAATGTAGGAACACGCAAGGCAATACTGACACGACGATATGTCTTAGAAGATAGACTCCAGAAAGGCAAACCTACGTTTGTAACATCTGCAGAGCTAGATAAGGCTTTGGAGAGTACAGACGGGAACACACTCTTCGAAATTCTGACGGTAGTAGCAATAAGACATAGAGAGACTTCTATCAGCATTTTTTTTACAGATACTAGCAGCAGTTATAAGGGTAGAAGAGTATTGGAACAACAGCGGTATGGGCCCAAAGTACCATTATCCAAGATGATGGCCGTGATGTCACAGACACCCCCCCCCCCCCAGTGACGTCAATCAAGGTGATGGATTTTGGTGGGAAATTTGAATTTTGGCGGGAAGAAGGCTACATCCACTAACCTAACCCCCCTCTCCCCCCCCCCCCAGAAACTGGCAGGAAGATCAAATTCCAACATGATAATGCGTCACACCTAGGAAAATGGCGGTAAAAATGGACTTGTCTGTATTATTTAGCCAGTTTTAGCATGTGTGTTCACCACTGGGTCTGGACTCCCAACTGCCTTAGTTCATAGTGTCGCCACCAGAGAGTGCCACCGTGACATCAGATCATGACGCAAGTACAGTCATTCAAGATGGTCGTATACAGTGTGTTCACCGTGAGCTCCAGAGACCAACTGGTTTAATTCATATTGTGGCCACCAAATGATGCTACCGTGACATTGTTTGATGACATAAGATTGTCTACTCTCTCACGCCGCGCCACCGACCCATGCGCATCCGACCGCTTACGTCAAATACACTCAGCCGCCACCTCCATACACGTGCTGTACATAGTCTTCTGTAAATAGAAGATCGTCGCTGACCCCACCTGTAGTCAAGTGCTGAAAGAGAGAGAAATGCTGCAATGCCTTCTCTCTCATATAGAGAAGAAAAGGCGTTCACTATACTTTCAACTACCTAGGTTCAACTACTTTTCAAGGTCCAGACCGCCACCTCTTCCTAAGAACCGGCGCCAAGTTTGAATTCTGGCAGTAAAGAAAGGTCACTTGGGCTTTCACCACCAACTTAAGAAAATGGTTGGAAACGAAGCTCACCACCACTAACCTAAGCCTCCAGGGCGCAACCTCTTCCTAGGGGTTGCTGGTAAAAGGACTCAGCCTGCACTAGGCTGATGGAGAGAGGTAGGAATGTACATTATTACTTTGGAAACAATTTATTTAGGGATGAAGTATATGTATCACAGAACACACGCTCTGACATGCCCCAGCGCGTACAGACCAGCAAACTACTCCAGTATGACTCATGTATAAGGCTCTAGACACACGCTAGCTAATTGTAAACCGTCAACATAGCACATTGCACAGCCTACAGACGTGCGAACCACTCGTAAATAATGCAATACATTTACGTCCAGATAGCCAAACAACTCGTAAATTGTCAAAATAATAATCCATTGAAAAGACTCTGCTTGCCAATCGTCAACTGTCTAAGTCATACACCAGCCTTTATTTAGACAAGTAGAGGCGGCACCACCACCAAGTGTATTCGCCCTTGAGTCCATAGCCCAACTGGCTTAGTTCATATCAGTGCCACTAGAGGACACTTTAGTGACATCAGGTGATGACACAAGTACCATAATCTAAGATGGCGCCACCTAGTGGCTTCACCACGAGCTCCAGACCCCAACTGGCTTAGTACTTTTCGTCGCCACCAGAGGACGCCAGCCGTGACACCACCCGATGACGCAAGTACAGTTATCCATGATGGCGGCAAACTGTGTGTTCTCCACAAGGTCTAGTACTCAGTACCACCAGCAGAGGACGCTGTCGTCCGTTTCCTGATATATACCAAGATGGTTAAGGAAAATGGTGGCAAGACGACTGAGCCTGCTCTGGGCTGCTGGGGAGAGTAATGATTGACTTCATTCTATTTATTTTGAAACAACTTATTTAACGATAGAGTATATCTATCACACTGATACAAAAGTTACACCCTGATGTGCCTGGGGTCATGTTGCACAGCCTACACACATGCAACCAACTCGTAATTTCAATACACAATAGCAAACTGCTCCTAAATAATTCTTCACACTCATGTGTAGACACGCTCAGTACTCGTAAAATGTCCAAATACCGCATAGCATGGCCTACAGAGCTGCTCGCGAATAAATAATGCAATCAATGTGCACAAGTACAGTCCACCACCTCCTGTCCAGTAGAGTACACAGGAGGTAGCAATAAGTGACGCATTCATCAGATGACAAACCGCGCACAGTCCCTGCTCGGCTTCCGCAAGCATGGGGTGGCGGCACCCCCATTCATACGTAACACCTGAGAAATTCCTATCCGCTAGACACTGATGATGACACGATCTCACGTACGGTCGACGCAGCCATCAGCTGTCAAAGTACTCACAGACCTCCATTTAGGGCTGCACGAGCCACAACCCTCGCGAAGTGAGGCAGCCGCTGCTCGGGTCCCGCGCGCTCCATCACAGTCCCCGAGCTAGTGTCGTCGAACACCGGTGAAAGTTGCATGCCTGTATACAGTCACCGTTATACTGTCATAGCATTCCAAAGCGCGTTCACGCCAGTCTCATATTCGAGGCATCTCCAGGCGCCACTTGTCTTTACCATCGAAGTCAGATTAGCACAGAGCGTGTTGACACATGCGTTCAACCGAACGTATCCGCCCCACGGTGATTGGGTTTACAGCATGCTGCACCTCACTTAAGTTTGGTGTTTGTGAAGAAATAATTTACACTCTATATCTTGTGCATTATGTTGCATTAGCGATCAGGAGGCTACTGTTGTGGGCTTGATATCGAGAAGTAGAGCGAAAATTTATATTATTATGGCAAATCTACGGGTGTTCTTGTAATCGATGGGTCTGGAGATGTCTGTAGAAATGCGAGCAAGAAAGTGGTAACAATAACGTGTTTGTACCGAGGGGAAACGAGTCTGTCTTTGCACATCAGTACTGAGAGTGACTTCGGTTCTCTGATGTAAAGGGGATGATTTGGTATAGTGGGGGATATGAATTGTAAATTTTACTAGATCGAGACAGTACTCGGTGATATATTCCCTGGTTGGAGATCTGTTTGACGCTCCAGTATTCTTCCAGGTATCGTATGTATTTGATGACTTGTAGACAACTTTGCAATGTTTAGTTGTCGGTGTATCAGCGAAAAATAATTTATTACGACTGGCTGTAGCGTCTGTAGAAAGAAAGAACATGTTGGGGGTGTATAGATAGAGGGAACTGTCGGTGTAATTTAGTAATCTTTGCAAAATAACAATAGAAAGCCCAAGAAATAAAAGTGGATGGTGCTTCGATACCGACGGCATTAGTACTTCAACTGGTAAATTCGATAAGAGCCAATAAGGATGCTCGATTGATTGTGGCGGGATATAGGAGTGGTGAGAACATTTGCATATGTTGAAAGCAGGAAGGCTATCACGTTATGTCTGGGAGGAAGACTGGATTCGGCGATGTTTTGGTAAACAGTTTCTGTTAGTGTAGGAATTTTAGCGAATACAAGCTGAGACAACAAGAAAGCGAGCATTAACTATTTCTGGGGCACTATAAAATAACAGAGAGGTGGACATGACTGATATTTTTTTTTTCCCAAAGGCATGTGACGTAAGAATAACATTGAGAATGTGTTAGATGGCGATGTGTCAGTCATGGTGGGGCGCGTACGTGCAGTTGAACGCATGTGTCAACACGCTCTGTGCGATTCTGCCTTCAATGGTAAAGACAAGTGGCGCCTGGAGATGCCTGGAATATGAGACTGGCGTGAACGCGCTTTGGAATGCTATGACAGTATAACGGTGACTGTATACAGGCATGCAACTTTCACCGCTGTTCGACGACACTGGCTCGGGGACTGTGATGGAGCGCGCGGGACCCGAGCAGCGGCTGCCTCACTTCGCGAGGGTTGTGGCTCGTGCAGCCCTAAATGGAGGTCTGTGAGTACTTTGACAGCTGATGGCTGCGTCGACCGTACGTGAGATTGTATCATCATCAGTGTCTAGCAGATAGGAATTTCTCAGGTGTTACGTATGAATGGGGGTGCCGCCACCCCATGCTTGCGGAAGCCGAGCAGGGACTGTGCGCGGTTTGTCATCTGATGAATGCGTCACTTATTGCTACCTCCTGTGTACTCTACTGGACAGGAGGTGGTGGACTGTACTTGTGCACATTGATTGCATTATTTATTCGCGAGCAGCTCTGTAGGCCATGCTATGCGGTATTTGGACATTTTACGAGTACTGAGCGTGTCTACACATGAGTGTGAAGAATTATTTAGGAGCAGTTTGCTATTGTGTATTGAAATTACGAGTTGGTTGCATGTGTGTAGGCTGTGCGACATGACCCCAGGCACATCAGGGTGTAACTTTTGTATCAGTGTGATGGATATACTCTATCGTTAAATAAGTTGTTTCAAAATAAATAGAATGAAGTCAATCATTACTCTCCCCAGCAGCCCAGAGCAGGCTCAGTCGTCTTGCCACCATTTTCCTTAACCATCTTGGTATATATCAGGAAACGGACGACAGCGTCCTCTGCTGGTGGTACTGAGTACTAGACCTTGTGGAGAACACACAGTTTGCCGCCATCATGGATAACTGTACTTGCGTCATCAGGTGGTGTCACGGCTGGCGATCTGGTGGCGACGAAATGTACTAAGCCAGTTGGGGTCTGGAGCTCGTGGTGAAGCCACTAGGTGGCGCCATCTTAGATTATGGTACTTGTGTCATCACCTGATGTCACTACAGTGTCCTCTAGTGGCACTGATATGAACTCCATGACAACGCTCGCCCACACATCGCTCGGCAAACCGTTGCTCTCCTGCAACAGTTTCAGTGGAACATAATCACCCACCCACCCTATAGTCCTGACCTGGCACCCAGTGACTATCACCTGTTCCCTAGGTTAAAAGAATATTTGGTCGGAAAGCGATTCAGCTCCGACGATGAGGAGAAATAAGACGTCCATAACTTTCTGAACAGCATGGCGGCGAGCTGGTATGACATGGGCATACAAAAACTGCCACAGCGTCTACAAAAATGCATCGACAGAAATGGTGATTATGTCGAAAAATAGCTAAATGTTCAAGCTGTAAACTGATGTAAATCATTGTAGAAATAAACAGGTCATGTACTCATAAAAAAATAGGAGACCTTACTTTTGTGATTTCCCTCGTATAAAAGGGCAGTGCATTGTCAGAGCTGTCATTTGCATATGGGTGATTCAGATTCATGTGAATAGGTTTCCGACGGGATTATGGCCGCACCACGGGAAGTAACAGACTTTGAACGCGGAATGGTCTACATCTACATCCATACTCCGCAAGCCACCTGACGGTGTGTGGCAGAGGGTACTTTGAGTACCTCTATCGGTTCTCCCTTCTATTCCAGTCTCGTATTGTTCGTGGAAAGAAAGATTGTCGGTATGCCTCTGTGTGGGCTCTAATCTCTCTGATTTTATCCTCATGGTCTCTTCGCGAGATATACATGGGAGGGAGCAATATACTGCTTGACTCCTTAGTGAAGGTATGTTGTCGAAACTTCAACAAAAACCCGTACCGAGCTACTGAGCGTCTCTCCTGCAAAGAGTTTATCTATCATCTCCGTGGCGCTTACGCGGTTACTAAATGATCCTGTAACGAAGCGCGCTGCTCTCCGTTGGATCTTCTCTATCTCTTCTATCAACCCTACCAGGTACGGATCCCACACTGGTGAGCAATATTCAAGCAGTGGGAGAACAAGTTTACTGTAACCTGCTTCCTTTGTTTTCGGATTGCTGGAGCTAGACGCATGGGAAATTCCATTTCGGAAATATTTAGGGAATTCAATATTCCGAGATGCACAGTGTCAAGAGAGTGCCTAGAATACCAAATTTCAGGCATTACCTCTCACCACGGACAACGCAGTGGCCGACGGTCTTCACTTAACGACCGGGAGCAGTGGAATTTGCGTAGAGTTGTCAGTGCTAACAGACAAGCAACAATGCGTGAAATAACCGCAGAAATCTTGTGGGACGTACGACGAAAGTATCCGTTAGGACAGTGCAGCGAATGTGGCGTTAATGAGCTTTGGCAGGAGGCGACCGACGTGAGTGCCTTTGCTAACAGCACGACATCGCCTGCAGCACCTGGGCTCGTAACCGTGTCGATTGGACCCTAGACGAATGGAAAACCATGGCCGGGTAAGATGATTCTCAATTTCAGGTGGTATGAGCTGCTGGTAGGGTTCGAGTGTGGCGCAGACCCCACGAAACCATGGATCAAAGTTGTCAACAAGGCACTGTACAAGCTGGTAGTGGATCCATAATAGTGTGGCCTTTCTTTGTATGGAATGAACTGGGTCCTCTGGTCCAACTGGACCGATTATTGACTGAAATGGTTACGTTCTGCTACTTGGAGACCATTTGCAGCCATTCGTGCACTTCATGTTCACAAACAACGATAGATTTTTTATAAATGAGAGTGCGCCGTGATTTATTTGAAGAACATTCTGGACAGTTCGTTCGAATGATTTGGCCACCCAGTCGCGCAACGTGAGTCAAATCGAACATTTATGGGATATAACCGAGAGGTCAGTTCGTGCGCAACATCCTGCATCGGCACACTTTCGTAATTATGGACAGCTATAAAGGCAGCACGTCTCACTATTCCTGTAGAAGAATACTACAGACTTGTTGAGTCCACGCCATGTCGAGTTGCTGCACTACGACAGGCAGTAGGAGGTCCCACACGATGTTATGAGGTATCCCATGACTTTCATCACTTGAGTGTACTTCCTGTGGAAGTTGATAGTAGCGACCCCAGGCCATGGTGGAAATGGATATGCAGAACCTCGTCGTCGTTGTGCTCGTCAGTCCGAAGAGTGGACTGATGCAGCTCTCGATGCTAACCTCTGCTCTGTAGGCCTTTCCATCTCTGCATAACTACAGCAACAGACGCCCATTTTAATCTGTACGCGAGCCTTCGACTTCCTCTAAAATTTTACCCCTCATACTTCCCTCCATTACCAAAATGAAGAATTTTTTTTTTTGCATTATTCTGCAGCTTCTGTTCTCTCCTTATCTGATTAATTTATCATCTACGTTTCACTTCCGTACACTTACAACTCAGAAAAACACTTTCAGATAAAATTTATGTTCGATATTAACTAGTTTTCTTTTTCAGGCACTTTTCTTGCTGTTGGAAATCTAATTTAATAACCTCTCTACTTGGGACATCTTCAGTCATTTTGCTGCTCAAATAGCAAAACCATTTACTTCCAATATCACATTTCCTAATCTAATACCCGAGCATAGCCTCATTTAATTGTGCTACATTTCATTGCCCTTAATAACATTAACATTCATCTTATAACCACATTTCAAGACCCTTTTCATTCCGTTCAACAGATTTAAGTCGTTTGCCGTCTCTAACAGAATTACAGTGTCTTGGAAGAACCTCAAAGCGATTACTTCTTCTTCCTGAAATTTAATTTCCTTCCCAAATTTCTCCTTGGTAACCTTTACTGCAAGCTCAGTGTACAGACTGAATAACATCAGAGGCAACTACTGTTGCCTTTTCATGTCCTACGACTCATAACTGTAGTATGATTTCTCTACAAGTTGTATTAGCCTTTCGCTTCCTGTATTTTATCACTGCGACATTCATAATTTCAGTGAGTGTAAGTCCAGAGGCGAATCCAAGTGGGAGGGTCGTATATGGTGCTGCTGCCACCCCTCCCTCCCTCCCTCCCTCCCTCCCAGGAACTACAGCTGGTTCTTATTAATCTCCTAAAAAAATTCTTTGCAACGTAGCAACAGCTGCAGTTGAGGCGTGCCGCTCCGCGCAGTTTGAAGGATTGCGCGCCCCCAAGGAGAGCTTCTCACGGTGCAAACGGTCACCTTCTGTTCTCTGTTACGACCACTTGTGTGCTGCTGCGTGAAGAAGTGAATTTGACGATACAAAACGCTTAAACGTAAACGTGTTTTCCTGACTATGAGGGACAAGTTGCCTTTGTATGTTACTTTGTAATACTAAAACAGATGCCTGTTTTATGAATAAATTTACTATACAGTACTTCTTTTTGGCAAATAAACATGTACAGTTCGATTATGCGAACAAACCAGTTTTCCGAACACCCATGTCCCCAATTACTTCGGATAATCGACGCTCTACTGTAACCGATTTGTAACATTTCGTTGTGTCACTATGATGCCAGCTGCTGCTCAAATTGCTACTGCAGATGCAGTAAGATACGCCAGAGCTAAACACCGAACACAATGGTCTTCTCTCTCGGTAATGCCACGTGGCCGTCCGCAGCCCGGTCTTCCTGTGACCACCGCTGCCAGCAGCCATGTACAGTGGCTCCATTCATGTCAAGTCTTTCTGCAATATCGCAAAGGAACATCGAGCTTTTCGTAGCCCTATTACACGACCTCGTTCAAACTCAGTGACGTGCTGATAATGGTGTCTTGAACGCCTTAAGGGTATTCTTGACTAACATCAACTCACGATTTCTAATCTCAAAGGTAAATAACGCTCACGATCGTTACAGCGTGTATTTAAGCAAACCTAATTTCCCCTGTCATATTGGCGGTACCAGTGCCACTCCCATGCGACTGGCGCGTAATTTGAAAAGACATCATCTTTCAGATGTAGCCGGCTGGGGTGGCCGAGCGGTTCTAGGAGCTATTGAAACAGCGGAAATGAAATTCTGGGAACTGTGGCTGGATACACCATCAGAAACGAGAACTTAAGACAGGAACTAAAGATATTTAATATAAATGAAAGAATACAGTACAAAAATGCAACTCGTAAAAACACCTAATACGAATGAAAGGAAAAAAGCTGCAAAAAAAAAAAAAAAAACATTGTTCGTAAACCAGCCGGTTGGAAAGAAGTTGTGCGCTCGTGGGGGTGGTGGATAACCTTGAATTTCTATTTGAATTAAATGAACTGCCTGGTCCATCGTGCATATGATATAAATTAGATAACCTTTAGTAGTCTGCAGAGAAGTCGAAGGATATTATTCCACCACACTGTATTTTAAATTATTTTATTTGCACTACCCGCTCTCATATGCATCAATGCTCGTTCTCAGATGCATCTATAACAACAGATGTGGATACAACGTCCTCGTTTCATCAAAAGATCTGTTAATGTAGATGCACTTCAGAATGGGCAGTGCTCGAAACTAGTAGTGCAAATACAATAATTAAAAACACAGCCTGGTGGAACAATGTCCTCCTTTAAAATTCTATTGAGGTTGTGCGCCTTACCCAGAAGAAATGCAGAGAAGTTACTTGCTGCTGCTACTACTACTGCTACTACTACTAAGCTGCAGTAATTAGTTGCGAGTCTTCTTGAAATTAGCCGGCAGCGGTGGCCGAGCGGTTCTGGGCGCTTCAGTCCGGAACCGCGTGGCTGCTATAGTCGCAGGTTCGAATCCTGCCTCGGGCATGGATGTGTGTGATGTCCTTGGGTTAGTTAGGTTTCAGTAGTTCTAAGTTCTAGGGGACTGATGACCTCAGAAGTTAAGTTGAAAGGTGGCTACACTGAGCCACAGCGCCAGAGATTGCGCCAAAGAGTTTTATTTCGCCGCCTCCACTGGCAGTTCTTGTCGAGAAGTCGTAGTAGCCAGTGCTTATTGAGATGTAGCAGTGGTGAGTCGTTGTTGAGAAGTTCCCATGGAGAGTGCTTGTTCAGATGTTGTCATATTGTTTTGATGGGCTAAACACCAGATATTGTTCGATTGGGATGCTATTTTTTTTATTTTTTTTTTTACCTTCATATATATTGACGAAAAGCACACTCTGATCATTACAGCATCCCAATCGAACAATATCTGGTGTTTAGCCCATCAAAACAATATGACAACATCTGAACAAGCACTCTCCATGGGAACTTCTCAACAACGACTCACCATTGCTACATCTCAATAATCACTGCCTACTACGACTCCTCGACAAGAACTGCCAGTGGAGGCGGCGAAATAGAACTCTTTGGCGCAATCTCTGGCGCTGTGGCTCAGTGTAGCCACCTTTCAAAGTCCCATAGTGCTCAGAGCCATTTGAACCAATTTTTTTTTTTTTTCAGATGTAGAAAGACACCTACAAACTTTCGTTTAGTCGCACAACTCCTTGGTAACGCGATTTTTTTCCGTCAGTGTGTTTGAGAAAGTGATTTAGAAAAATATCTAAACTCATATGTATATTTATGTCTGTTCACTGGACACTAGTGACAAGAAGCACAGTGGAGAGCTAGCTGTGCATTCATTTACCTTTCCAATACGTCAGAGTGCGAGTGTCACGCTGACCCTACGTGGAGATAGTTTCAATGTGACTGGCGGTTAATAGCTCGACAGAGGCAACAAAAGACGGTGCTGCCGAACTGGGGGAAACGTGGCCAGCGGCGTAGAGAGTGGAGGCCTCAGCTTATAGGTCGCTCTGCGACAAAAAACCTCACGGCCGCGGGAAACAACAGGCCGAATGAGGTCGCCCTGCAACCACGCTGTCATACAATCATTCACAAAGCCATATTTGTCAGCCGTTCGTGAAGAACAACCACGAAATCGCGCAGAGGGTCGTGTTCGCCGTCCGTGATGTGTCTACTTCTGCCAGCCGTCCCTTACCTTACGCTGGCGGTCCAAAAGCTAATTCTTTCGTTATCTGCCACTGTCCGCAGAAGTTCACAACATCAAACCACGAACCAGCTTCCAAGTTTCTGACCCAAGCGATGCGTCTTCTTCCGCAGGTGGGAATATTAAACAAATTCAATTAACGCTGGTGACAATGTCTCACCTCATGACGCTGCCATGCGCACGGTAGACAACAGTAATTCCCAAACCTCACCGAGAAGCATTTTCTCGCATGAAGCCAGTGAAAGAGGTGCTAGTGCGGAATTAGTAAACTTCAGTTCCTCATGTCAAAAGAAATTATTTCAAATTTGAGGGAACAAGACACGGCAAGGACACAAGATGCTAATGTGTCATCAATGCATTCAATGCTTAACATGTATATAGGCCTCACTGACCTGATGAATTTATTTAATAATTTTTCTCCTCAACAAACCGAAAAACTTGATGAAAAATTTCGTGATTTTAAAAATGAGGAAAAGCAAACATTTTATAGTTTTAAGAATGACCTACCGCAGAGGTTCGGAAATTTAGGTCAAAATAAATGCACTAACCTTTCTACTGATTTAGCATGCAAACTTGCAGATATAGGGAAGAAATTAAAGATGGAATTATTCACTGATTGGCCTCAGGAAGGTCGCGCGGAATTAGCCGAGCGGTCAGAGGCGTACAGTGATGGATTGTGGGGCTGGTCCTGGCGGAGGTTCGAGTCCTCCCTCGGGCATGGGTGTGTGTGTTTGTCCTTAGGGTAATTTAGGTTAAGTAGTGTGTAAGCTTAGGAACTGATGACCTTAGCAGTTAAGTCCCATAAGATTTCACACACATTTGAACATTTTTTTACCTCAGGAGATCAACAACCTAGATCAAAAGTGTCAACTACAGATGATGCACAAGAGGAATTGGCCGGTAAATTAAAGATCGTGAGTGAG
Organism: Schistocerca nitens; assembly: GCF_023898315.1. Taxonomy (NCBI): domain Eukaryota; kingdom Metazoa; phylum Arthropoda; class Insecta; order Orthoptera; family Acrididae; genus Schistocerca; species Schistocerca nitens. The sequence continues at coordinate 383,749,756 of NC_064617.1, read as the reverse complement.
ATGCATACTCAGATGCAAGAGATCCAGTCGGGAATTTGCAGGAATTTAAAAACTATGACGGATACTGTTAATGGGTTACAATCTATATTGTAAAGATTTTGCCGGCCGAAGTGGCCGTGCGGTTAAAGGCGCTGCAGTCTGGAACCGCAAGACCGCTACGGTCGCAGGTTCGAATCATGCCTCGGGCATGGATGTTTGTGATGTCCTTAGGTTAGTTAGGTTTAACTAGTTCTAAGTTCTAGGGGACCAATGACCTCAGCAGTTGAGTCCCATAGTGCTCAGAGCCATTTGAACCATTTTTTGTAAAGATTTGACGGAAGAAGTGCAGGAACTGTCCGTAAAATTGAGTAATGTAGATATAGACACTAACGTCATGAAGAAAGCTCAAGAAAAAATCGAAAAAGAAATAAAGAAATTAAAGGACAAAACCGATGAGGGAATGCTAGATAGGGGTACGACCCTTGCGTAGAAGGCCGTGCCAGAGCCTCTGCCGAAGCGGTTGAAGAGGTAGTAAACGGAAGGAAAAACGATTTGATTGCTGAGACTGAGTTCAGCTTAAAGGGAACGGAAAAGAAGTTGCAGAAAAGTCTAATTTACGTTGCGCGTGTCACAAGAGAGATGAAAATAGTAAGACGTCAGGTGCAGTTGGGCTGCATAGACAGCTGTAATACTTATCAGCCATTTGCTACCGGCCCTTCAGACGGAGAAGGAAGGAATTACATAATGCACCAGGCCCTGCCAATGTCAATACCAGTTGCGCAAAATCTCCAGAATGCATCCAAACAATGCCACGGCAGCAACAGACAATACTGCATATTTGCCTACTCTATTAAAGGACGAGGGTCTGCTCCGTCGTAGGCAATTAAAGAGTGTTTCAACTGAGGGTAAGGAAACAACCCCCTTATATTTATCAGAGCTTTTCGCAATGTGTTAATCAGTGGCGGATTTACATATAGACCCATTAGGCACGGGCCTAGGGGCGGCACCTTCAGGAGGGCGACATTTTTTGCTTTGTACTCTTTTTAACCTTTTACGTTTTAAAATAACTGCACTTACAAACGACAAAATTTTTTAATATTGTTAAAGAACTTGCTAGTTTAAATAAGCCTTAAGAACGAAATTCGACAATACAGGCTTGGAAATATACGTCGTTTACTTGGTGACTGAATGGAAATTTAACATTGGGTTTCTGTCTGGCATCATCTTCATGACTGTTCAAAATATTTTGAAGTAGGCTGTCAGGATAGCAATCTACAATACAGTGTTTGAAACATTATTATTCCGAGAATGTTGTCGGCTTCTACTTAACCCTACAATATTTTCCCCGTGAAAATACCGGGCCGGCCGTTGTGACCGAACAGTTCTAGGCGCTTTAGTCCGGAACCGCGCTGCTACTGCGGTCGCAGGTTCAAGTCCTGCCTCGGGCATGGATGTGTGTGATGTCCTTAGGTAAGTTGGGTTTAAGCAGTTCTGAGTCTAGGGGACTGATGACCTCAGATGTTAAGTCCCATAGTGCTTAGAGCCATTTGAACCATTTGAAAATACCGGGACCCCTGAAAAGCTGTGATAAACTAATCAACAGTTTCTTAAATACTGTAACATGTGTCGGCCCCAGGATGCAAAACACAACTCTACTTAAATTTCTTGTAGAAATTACGGGGAAGTATCTAGTCAACCCTCCATTACTGTAATTAATGTGAAAGCTCTGTGGTCTTCAATACCTGAGCTTTGATTTAATGACACCCATTTGACAAAACATGTTGATACTGGGAATGTTTTACATTTTTAAACACATGTTTATACGAAAAGAACAGTTTAAAAATGTTATTTATTTATTTATTTAGTTACTTTTTTTGCGAAAAACGAAGAAGCAGCCAACTTTCGTTTGTCTCATTTATTGTGCTGCAGCCTGCACGATATCAAAGTTCCCACTCTGTGCAATCTAATAGTACGTGGCACTGGAAATTATGTATTTTAAACTTCTTAACTAAACTTGTTTCTTCGAAGAAAGATTATTTTTATGATGGAACAAAAGGTCTATTTGCGTGCAGTGTTCACACAAACGATAACACAGCACATCAACTGCCAACAAGACTACCGATACTTAAACTTTGTAGTCTGTCTTCTCTACCTACATAAACCACTAAATGTTATAAGTCGTTCCAGCACACCTCAGAGCAAGAAATTGCAATAATTATTTGCTTTTTAAATTAGAAAGACAGTGTCAAGAATATTCAGATCATATCTGCGTCCCAGCTAAGATTCCGGCGACGCGGGAAACAAAGCCAAAGTAGGGACTGTCCCGTTTTCTTTACGAGACGAATTCCAGCCGGCATGTGCGCTTCTACTGTTCACTGACAACAGAGAAACAGGCGACAATGAAATTAAATTATTCTGCATTGTCCTTTCTTTTTTCATAGCACACTTACGTCAAGTAATCCGAGCCGATCAGTTCATCGCTCCGTGTCTAAAGAAAAAATCTTTGTGCTCGTGTACCGTGTTTAACGTAAAAAGCTTTGTGCCCATGTGCCACGGTGTAGTACGATTGGAACTGGATACATTCTTTCTTTCTTTCCTTTTACAATTCTTTTTTCTTTTCTTTTGACTGTTGGTTGACAATTTTGTAAGTGCCTTAACATGAATGACAGTGAAAACAGGAAACGTGCAAAAGTAACTGGGGCGGCATTTCGGAAATTATCGAAGGAAATGCGAGAACGAGAAGCCAATGTTCTAAAAACGCTAGGCAGAGTAGATAAATTGTTCGCAAAAAATGTTGCTCGTTCGACTTCTAGTTCAAGTAGTACGGATGATATTTCTGGCACTGCAGCTGTTGTAAAAGAAGTAAATACAGACAAAACAAAGGTTGAAAATGAATAGAAGTAAATTGTTCATGACTTCGAATTTCACGAATAAATAAGTGTCGAGTCGGACATTACAAAAAGAAATAACCTCGTTAGTGATAATACTGCAGAATGGTGAGTCAATGGATCAACAATCGACATTATCTTACAACGTGGTATTAATCATAATTGAACAATGATTTTTCTATTCAAGAAGATCAATAGGCGATAAAAGCAGATATTTGAACAAAAATATATTTTACCGTAAACTTTTAAATGATGAATCAACTTTGCGTGATTTTCTTGTATACTCCTGTAGCACCGGTGGCGTGTTTTGTGCACTATGTAAATTGCTCGGAAGTAAGCCCGCGATTGCTACTAATGGTATTGCAGATTGGAAAAATATTTGTAATATTTTATCTCATCATGAGAATTCGCTTGCACACAAAAATGCTGAGTTATCACTCTTAACAAGAAAAAAGTCACTTGGAACAATAGATAGCCATTTCCAGTCATATGTTGAGACAGAAAAAATGTAATGGTGCAGTAGTGAAGAAGCTAACAAGTCGTGGACGTGGACAAAGATTCCAATCATTACGTAATGCTCAATTTATGGTGCCTCTTTATCTAATAGCCGTTTTTGATCCTTTCCTCGCAGAGCACATTGAACGATATGGAAATCCAGGGCAGGGACATACAAGTTATCTCTCTTCAACAATGTGTGATGAAATAATAGAGCTTCTTTCCAAACGAATAAAAAGGATTATCATAAGTGAAATAAAACAGGCCAAATATTTCTCTATAATAGTAGATTCTACTGTGGACATTTCATATATTGATCAATTATCTTTCATCTTAAGATATGTGAACGAGAATGGTGAAGCTGTTGAACGTTCCCTTCCGTTTTTACCAAACCCAGGACACAAGTCCGAAAACTTAGCTGAGGCCGTACTAAAAGTCCTGTCTACAATTTTCATTGATATTACTGACTGTAGAGGCCAGTCATATGACAACGCAAGCAATGTGTCAGGAACCTACACTGGTTTGCAGGCACACATTAAAGAACGAAATCTGAAAGAGCATTATGTGCCTTGTGCAGCACATTCTTTGAATTTAGTCGGCGCTAGCGCTACAAGCTGTTGTTGGGAAGCATGTTCATTTTTCAATGTAGTGCAAAACCCTTATAATTTTTTAATAATTTTTATAATGTGGGGCCACAGTCATAATATATTTCTTTAAAGTCAGTACCGCTATTTGACTGTTTTTTATTTGCAGTGATACATTTACACGATCATGACTTCGGCTTTACAATGCTATTATCAAGTGTTCTAATGCAGTGATAAAACAAAGCAGTAGGCTTATACCAGAAATATTGACCCTTAGACAATGTGTCTAATAGTGTATTTTAAATATGACAGTATGGCATCTTAGGCACTGTATAACATAAAAACACTTCATAATGGCATTGTAAAGCCGAAATCATAACCGTGCATATGTAACACAGCAAATAAAAAACAGTCCAATGGCCGTACTGACTTAATAGAATTACAATTTTTTCTGTGCTTCTACAAAGCGCTGGGTTAAACTCCTTTCTTTCATGAAACCAGGAAGCAAAATTTATCAAAAACACATTGGTCAGCAAGAGAAGAGGAAGCGTGTGTAAGTCTATATGAAAACTGGGACGGCGTTATCAGTGCCATCACACATATTGCCAATAATACGTTTGAAAAACCACTGAATCGCTGGGACCACAATTAACGCTGACAGGTACTGTGATACTCTGAAAAAACTCAATCGGGCAATTCAGAACCGGAGAAGAGGAATGTTGAGCAAGGGCATACACATTCTCCATGACAACGCTCGCCCACACATCGCTCGGCAAACCGTTGCTCTCCTGCAACAGTTTCAGTGGAACATAATCACCCACCCACCTTATAGTCCTTACCTGGCGCCCAGTGACTATCACCTGTTCCCTAGGTTAAAAGAACATTTGGTCGGAAAGCGATTCAGCTCCGACGATGAGGAGAAAGAAGAGGTACATAACTTTCTGAACAGCATGGTGGCGAGCTGGTATGACATGGGCATATAAAAACTGCCACAGCGTCTACAAAAATGCATCGACAGAAATGGTGATCACGTCGAAAAATAGCTAAATGTTCAAGCTGTAAACTGATGTAAACCATTGTAGAAATAAACAAGTCTATGTACTTATAAAAAAAAATAGAAGACCTTACTTTTGGGATTACCCTCCGTATTTAAGCCGGACATGTGGCAATGGTTTGGTGAGAATATCTGCAACTTGCTGATTGCCTGGTACACGCTCAATGGTTAGCAGCCCTTCTTGAATCTGGAATGTTGCCGCCTACTAGCCCAGGTAACTGCTCCTCCACAAAATCTTGCAACCACTCCACTGACTGAGCGTCGGGTTGCTGGATCACTGGCATAATCAGCATCAGTACATATCTCCAGTCTTCTGTTTGCATGGCTAGCATTATATTTTATACCCAATGACACTGAACGTTTTATATACTTTAGGATTCTTTCTACCACATACCTGCGATTTTCTCAAGGATTCTTTAAAAATTTTGACACATAGCTCACTGCAAATGCTATATCGGGCCTTGTACCAAAGGCTAAATACATAAGCCAGCCAACTGCTTCTCGATGTGCAGCACTCATTTGTCTGCAGATACTGCTCAATTGGAGTTGACACAGGATTTGCCTTTGTCATGTTAAACCGTTAAAGAATATCTTTAGTATAACTTTCTTGATTAATCTCTATTGATCCATTATCACGACATACAATATTAATATTTAATAAATATCCTACTGGCTCAACAGTAATTTTAAACAAATCGTGAATTTCCTTTAGGAAAACTTCAATATCCTTCTTCTTACTTACGTATATTAATCCATCGTCAACATACAGAACTACCAGCAACTTGTCATTGCAGTTTTCTCAATAGAACAAACACGAACCAGCCTTAATTTCCACAAGCCCAAGATTTATTAGGAAGTCCTTGAAACATTGGTTCCAGCACCTTGGTGATTGTTTTAGTCCATATAAACTTTTATGAAGTTTGCATACCCAATCAGTTCCATCACTAAATCCCTCAGGCTGCTCCATATATACAGTGGCGGTCGAAATAATAGAGCCACCTCTATTGACGAGATTAAGAACTAGGATATCTATTAGTTCGCGAAATCGCCACGAGTGCCGTGTTGTCAGTCCCTTGTAGACAACATCAGGGAAGACGTTGCTGCTATCTTTAGTCGTCCGAAAGGAAGCGTTTGAGCTAGATGTGTGAAAAGAGGCATAAAGGTAAGAATCTTATGGGTCAAAATAATAGAGCCGCTTTACACATGTGCCTTTAAATTGATTTTTATGCAGTTGTTTTGTATGTAAATTGACGTGTGGTTTTGTTTACATTCGTCTAGATGGGCAGAGCAAAGCATACCCGTGAAGATGAGCGTATAGTAATGTTCCGGATGTTCAAAAGTGGGATGTCCATGAATAAAATAGCCAATGTCTTGCACGTTTCGCGAAAACGAGTCCAGAACGCCATGAGACGGTCAAAACAAACAAAGCCGCAGGTGGAGAACAGGGGGCGACCTCGTGTAACTACTCCTCGCGTAGACAGACTCATCACTAGGGAAGTGAAGAAAGACCCATTTTTGTCAACACCACGACTGAAAGCCATTTTGTTTAGCGACGACCATGATGTTCAACCATCAACCTCAACGATTCAAAGACGACTGAGATCTGCAAAATTGAATGGGCGCATTGCAAGAAAGAAGCCACATGTTTCACAAGCTAATGTTCGGAAAAGGTTAGCCTTTGCCCGGAGAAATGAACAAAAACCTAATACTTGGTGGAGGAACATCCTTTGGTCCGATGAATCCAAGTTTAATAGGTTTGCCTCAGACGGAAAAGTCTATGTGCGCCGCCCACCAAACCAGGAATTTAATCCCAAGTACACTTTAAAAACTGTGAAATACGGTGGCGGAAGTGTTATGGTATGGGGATGTTTTTCGTGGTACGGCATTGGTCCAATACACCGTATCAACGGCATAATGAACGCAGAAATGTACAAAGACATCTTGGCAAATGTGATGCTGCCTTATGCTGAAGAGGAAATGCCGCTGAAATGGAAATTTCAGCACGATAACGATCCAAAGCATACTGCAAGGATCATAAGGCAGTTTGTTCAAGAGCACAATATCGAAGTATTAGAGTGGCCACCTCAGTCCCCTGACGCATCACCCATTGAGAACTTATGGGAGATCTTAGACAAGAGAATTGACCGCTCAAACGCTACATCTTCAGAAAAACTGTGGGAAGAAATCCAGAGAGCCTGGTATGCGATCAGTAGTGACGAATGCAGGCGTTTAGTAGACTCTATGGGTAAGAGGTGCAGGGCAATCCTCAAAAATAAGGGTTACCCCACGAAGTACTAATGCAGTCCTATGCAAAAAAGACTGTTCCTGTACGTTTCATAAGACTGAGATCAAGTACAATATATTTGTTTCAATTGGCTCTATTTTTTTGACCCTGTGGTCTGGTAGTCTTTTGAATATTATTGATTATTACTGATTATTTTGTGTTGTGTTATCTATATAACTGACTATAGTACAATGTGACTCGGTTGTAATGGTTTCCATCATAGTTCAAACATGTCTAGTAATAAATGTGCACTTTATTCCAAACCTTTGCCAGGTGGCTCTATTATTTTGACCGCCACTGTATCTTCTTTTAAGAAGCCATTCAAAAAAGCAGATTTTACATCGAATTGTGCCAACTGAAGTTGCTCACGGGCAGAAACACTTAAATTGCTCTAATTGTATCATATCGAGCAACAGGACTGAACGTTTCATTATAGTCTGTACCTTTTTGGTGACAAAATCCACAAACCAGTACTCTTGCTTTATAGCGATCAATTTTACTATCAGCCTTACACTTAATTTCTATAAACCCAACAGTTTGCAATGGGCTTACAGTCTGGTGGCAGAGGTTCCAAAGTCCACGTAGCATTTTCTTTCAGTGAAGTCATTTCTTCCTCTATTGCTCTTCTCCAATGTTCATGGTCTACAGAATTAATATCCTCTGTATAATTCTTTGGCCCATTTATTTCAGCCAACATAATTTAAATAATACGCTCTGGTTTCTTCAGTTGTTGCCTATTTCTCAATCCTCTTTCTTGAATCGTGTATTGGACCCATAACCTACTGCAGAAACTTCAAGGAAGAACTAAAGGGCACAACATAAAGCATACGCACGACATAGTTGCTATAACAAGACACATGTATTTTATTTTACGACACCAACCAAAGACACAGATATAGTACACAGCAGAGAGATTAATATAAACATTTCACTTCATCAACACTTTCGCTACAGATTCACGTCTTAATACCGAATGTGTTTTTTTTTCATCTGCTACACATTCAAGTTATTAGATACTAAAATGATATTTTAATTTTGAACATATATCTGTAAAAGTTAGCTTCAATTTTTAGATTGTAACACAACTTTTTTTATTTTCATTTTCAACTGTTTCACGTAAAAGGGCATATTAAAAGTGAATGTTTCTTTAAAATTAATGAACAGAGGTTATCCGTAAATTTAATTACAACCAGCACAACAGAAAATACAATCAAAGCGACTACTGATATAAGAGTACAGTTCTCATGCGGGACATGTCCAATTCCTTGGGCAAAAGGAAAAGCTGTGAAGAAAGTAATTGAAACTATGGTAAACTAGAAGATCATACAACCCTCCTATTCCCCATATTGTACCCCTACTTTAGCTATCAGCAAGCCCGATGGTAATGTCAGGCTTGTGTTTGACGCCCAAAGTGTAAACAAGATCATTGTTCCTATCAGTACACACCTTGACAACCTTTAAGAACAGTTGCTGAAATTTCACAATGTTAAATACCTCACTATAATTCACTTAAAGGAGTCATCTTGGTAAATAGCATTACATGAAGATAGTAGTAACTACGCAGCCCTTGTGTTTGGGGACACGACATATGAATTTTGTGTTTTACCATTTGGCTTGAACGAGAGTGCAGGTGTTTTCATTTCTGTACAGGACAAAGTTTTGGGACCAGAACTCCCCAGTAGAGCCACTATGTCGATGACCTGTTAATAGCTATTCCAACACTGGAAGAACATGTGAAGCTCACGGCTCTGGAAAAGAAAAGGTCAAATTCCTGGGTCACATTATCTCGCCACAGAGAGTACTACAAGACACAGGAAAATCTGATGTGATCAATCAGTTCTTACTGCCATAGGACAAAAAACAACTCAAGGCATATTTGTGTTTGGTTTCTTTTCTAGAAAATTCATTCCAGATCAGTTATTGAATAGTGACTCACTGCTGAATCTTTTGAGGAAAACCAATCTATAGATATGGACTGATTAATGTCAAGCAAACTTCAACAAAATAAAGGAAGCCCTATGATGTTAAACCATACTACACCACCCTGCCTTGTCACAGGATCTTTGCTTGAGTACAGATGCATCCTCACAGGGACAAGGAGCATGTTTATTTCAGATCACTAAAGATGATGTGGAACCAACACCCAAGATAATCAGTTTTGCTAGTTGAACATTTTCTAAGCCCAAGCGGCCATATTCCGTGACAGAGCTCAAGGCTTTTGGGGTATATGGGCATTTAAGAAACTTGGGTACTACTTACGGGGCAAGCATACCAACTTCTACTGTGACCATAAAGCACTTTCTTTTCTGTTGACATGCAAATTATCACATCGAAGGTTAGCCAGGTGATGCTTGTACTTGCGGGAGTTCAGTTTTGAAATCATATACATCATGGTAAACAAAACATAATCACAAACACCTTGTCAAGGTTACCTCAAGGGCTCAAATTCTTAGAATTCACAGAACAGAATCCTGAAATTAGGGTTCTACTGATGCAGGACAAGACACAACAACCATTTGTGTAGAGATGTGTAAGAATTGGGAGCAACTGCAAGAGGGAGGCCAGCAATGGAGAAAAGTAAGGTCGAAACTGTCTGAAAATGATGATGAGAATCTGAAGAATTCTGTACTGCATACAAGGCAGCCCTGTTTCATCGGTATACACCGAGCCAAGAACAGTGGTGCGCGCGTGTGTGTGTGTGTTTTTTTTTTTTTTTTACTAGGAAGTAATGTAGATGATTTCATTTTGTACACTCATAGTGTATGGGGTCACCACAGGATTTGCAGATGCACCAACACTGATGAATACGTACTGCTATTTTTACAATTTGCGGAGAAGAGTTCTCCAAGTAATTTGGAAGTGCATTACTTGCCAAACGATGGAGGAGTCAAAAAAGCCCAAGTTGATTGAACAACATCCTATACTGCCCACAAAACCTTTAGAATTAGTGTCCTATCTGCAAGGGAAGGAAGGTGTCAAATATGTTATTACTTTGTATAATGTTTTCACCAAATATGTTAAGTTGTATGCAGTGCGATTTGTGACTCCTAGTTCTATTATTAGTAGGATTACAGAAGATTATCTCCTGAGGGTGGGAAAGCCACAGATGATGTTAACAGACAATGCACCATTCTACGTAGGCAATAGAGGGAAGAAATTTACTGACATGAACAAAATAAAACGTATATTAGTATCCAGATTTCACCCTGAGACAAGCCCAATAGAAATGATGTACAAAAAATTTAACAGGTTTATATGTACCTATACACCCCACAGAAGCACACAAAATGGGCCAAGTTTGTTTCACCATTTCAGCAATTCATTAACAACTTACCACACACTTCGACCAGTTTCACACCTACTGAATTGATATTGATAAGGAGAAAAGTCAATGAGTGGAAAAAGCTATTGCCCAAGATACCCAAGTGAGAGATGCCACTCAGGAGGTAGGGGGGAGGCTTTGATTAATCTGGAGGAAAAGGCTGAAGAGAGGAAAAAAATCGTACGACAAAAGTTTAGGATGCGCTGCACAATTTCAAGTACGACAAGAGGTATTACCATGAATTCACCCAAAATCTATTAAATATGGGATGCTCAATCGAAAATGGCAGGTTTTGTACACTGGGCCATTTGTGGTTATGAAAATCCCACATTCAGGGGCATATGGATTAGCCTATCCTTAATAGTGGAAAGGACAAGGGACTTTATCCTCACAAGGATCTAAGAGAATTTGCATACCGAAAGAATTGGACAAACATAAAACCTCACAAAGTATTGTACATGAGCAAATGAAATATTTCAATATAATATGTATATAACAATTGTTCATTTATTTTTAAGAGGAAAATTTCATTTTATTTGTTTATATGTTTTTAAATAAAAGTAAGGTAAGTTAAAAGACTATATGAAGCTTGAAAATCAAACACAATTGCAGTGGTGCCGATTCATTCTACAATGCGTACATTTCCCAAATACAATGTGATAATCCACTTGCAATGTAAACACATGAAGTAACATTACGAGAAGGAGATGATGCGCCGGCGTAGTAGGAGCTAACACACAAGTAAGCAACATCAGAGGATGCGCAGAAATAGTTCAACATCAGAGGAAGTGCAGAAATAGCTCGGTCCAATACGCCGCTTAGTGCACCAGATGCAACGCAAACTTTGCATCTAGCTGCCAAATAATCTTCATGCTGGAGATGTTAATCCAAGTTAATTACCACTAAAATGAAGGAGTCTATACTATAAGGATAAAACTAATAAAATGAGGTGGTTTAAAATAAAAGAAAATTTGCATAAGAAGAAAGAATAACTACCTACAGAAACCTATCCACACACTACTACTACATACAGTATTCACAAACTTACACTGTAGTTACAGGCAAAATGAATAAAATGCTATAAGAAAAGTTTCTATATATAACAAAAGAAAGAAGAAATAATAATTGCAAGACTACAGGAACATTCTGAACAAACCACGAAAAATAAGGCATAATCTTAGCATGAATATGGAAGGACTCAAAAACAAACGTGCTTTGAATATTTGCACTTTTATAAAAGATGGTCTGACTTTGAGAATTAAAAAGAAGTTGATGAATTTACATTCAATGCTCTTAAACTAAATGTGTGTGTGAGGAGAAAAATGATACATTAGTTAGCCAAAGACTGGCTACATTCTTAGTTTATAAGTTATTATTGAGAACTTAGGTAGCTGTTACAAAAGAAAACAGGCCACACTGCAAAAATATATTTGTACATCAAAAAAGGTTTGCTCCTGAAGATAGACATTGACTGCGGATATTGTATCACAGACACAGTCTGTTTGACTGTTCAGAGATGTCACTAAACCCGCCAAAAGATGTAAACAACCATACATGAGCAGTGCCTATTAGACTGAAAGTGTCCAACAGCCAATCAGTTCCAGTCATTCCACCAGGAAGGAGGTACACGGCATGTTGTCTGTAGTTCAACCATGCCTAGATGGTCAATACCGTGGTTCAATCGCATCCGCATTGTTACTTTGTGCCAGGAAGGGCTCTCAATAAGGGAAGTGTCCAGGCATCTCAGAGTGAACCAAAGCAATGTTGTTCAGACATGGAGGAGATACAGAGAGACAGGAACTGTTCATGACATGCCTCACTCAGGCCGCCCAAGGGCTACTGCTGCAGAGGATGACCGCTACCTGCAGATTATGGCTCGGAGGAACCCTGACAGCAATGCCACCATGTTGAATAATGCTTTTTGTGCAGCCAAAGGACGTCCTGTTACGATTCGAATTGTGCGCAATATGCTGCATGATGCGCAACTTCACTCCCGATGTCCATGGTGAGGTACAGCTTTGCAACCACGACACCCTGCAGCACAGTACACATGGGCCCAACAACATGCTGAGTGGACTGCTCGATTGGTATCATGTTCTCTTCACTGATGAGTGTCGCATATGCCATCAACCAGACAATCATCAGAGACATTTGGAGGCAACCCAGTCAGGCTGAACACCTTAGACACACTGTCCAATGAGTGCAGCAAGGTGGAGGTTCCCTGCTGTTTTGTGGTGGCATTATGTGAGGCTGACGTAGGCCGCTGGTGGTCTTGGAAGGCGCTGTAATGGCTGTACGATACGTGAATGCCACCCTCCGACCGATAGTGAAACCATATCAGCGGCATATTGGTGAGTCATTTGTCTTCATGGATGACAATTCGCACCCCCATTGTGCACATCTTGTGAATGACTTCCTTCAGGATAACGACATTACTCGACTAAATTGGCCAGCATGTTCTCCAGACATGAACCCTATCGAACATGACTGGGATAGATTGAAAAGGCCTGTTTATGGACAATGTAACCCACCAACCACTCTGAGGGATCTACGCCAAATCGCCATTGAGGAGTGGGACAATCTGGACCAACAGTGCCTTGATGAACTTGTTGATAGCATGCTACGACAAATACATGCATGTATCAATGCAAGAGGGGTGCGCTACTGGGGATTAGAGGTATCGGTGTGTACAGCAATCTGGACCACCACCTCTGAAGGTCTCGGTGTATGGTGGCACAACATGCGATGTGTGGTTTTCATGACCAATAAAAAGGGCGGAAATGATGTTTATGTTGGTCTTTATTCCAATTGCACTGTCAGAAATCTGCTAGTAGTTCAGCACACGCTAAGTAACTAGTTTCACAAAGATAGAAAGAAGGGTGCACATAGAATTTTCTCAAGTATTCTATGGTTTGTAGATGATGGATTTTAGCTTCAGATAAAGAAAAATGCTTCTTTCCATTCCCTGTCATCATCCCTTGTGAATCAGTAAATGCTTTCCTAGTAGACCGACAGAGGTGGGGCTAAGCATAGCTATGTCTGCTTGCGTTGGTTAATGTGTAATGAAGATTTCTTTTCTTAGCAATCTGGATTTATAGGCGCATGACTCAGAAGAAATGTGGGGACAGTGGTTTATGCATATCATACTGTCTGTATGTATATTGTCCTATCAACCTGTAAACTGAAAAACAAATTTTAATCATTATTCTATGTACAATATTACTATTCCTTGAACTCAAAGATTAAGAGAGTTAGCTGCTAATGACAATTCTGTGAGAGACAAACAGCCTGATAATGGCCAAAGAAAATGTGATGTATTGTGTATTTAAAATGTCATAACATGTCATGTGTGCCCTAAGAGCAAAATTAAAATCTTAAAGGACTTACAGTGGTACTGGAATGTTTTCTGCACAAGTTATAAATGTTATAGTGAATCTAGATGTGAATATGTGTAAATTGTACTCTGTATGTACCCGACATGTAGCAACATGCACATATAGGCTTGTAAACGTCTAGGTTGAACCATATGATATTGAACAGTAACGCTGTAGAGGAACTATTCAATTATCAACCACTTGGCGTATGCTGTAAAAAGGTTACATTTACGTGTGTTATTGTGAGTGAAGGTTTGGGTGCTTACAATGAGAGAAACATTTTTGGTTTGTTTGTAGTGGCAAGAGATGGTAGACTTTGCTACAAGGGACCATATAAGGCGATAACGTTTATGGACTTACCTGAAATTTGGTGATATCTTGATGTGATTCTTAACGTACAGGACAGCCTTGGACACTGAAATAAGCAACACACGACGTGGTTCCTGTACCACAGATCAGAAATGACTGGCCTTTCCGCTGCAGCATCGGAAACTACCGGTCACATACTCGTCTACACACACCGTCCTACGGAGCAGTTCTAAGAACATTTTGAAGACATGAAATTCATCATTAACGAAAGCCTGTGAAAACCAACTGTACCGCCTAGCCGTTTTGCACCAATGGATGTACGAGATGCATGTCTAATGAACATTGCTTAACATGTTCGAGCATATCCCTGCAAGAGGCATGTGGTGGTTACTCCGCAATAATGGAGCTGCGAACTCCAACTTTAAACATGCTCTTTGTCGTGGCATGTGCTTGGAAAATTAAACTTTCAGAATATGTAAATAAAACTGTAAAATAAGAGAGTTGGCATGTCTAGAGTATGTATTAAAATAAGTTTGGCCATCAATAACGGTATTTTAAACCCTGGTCAGGCCAAAGATACAATATAAGTTATGACAGAAAATAAATTTTAATATATTACGACCGTATGTAGAAAGGACACCGCCACTGCATACTGTTGTCCAGTAATGGTGGATCACGCCATTGTACAGTAGGGGGCACCTGTATTGGGACTTAATGCTAGTTTACCTATATGGGTATATGTTTTATTTTTATCTGCATTTTTATCCATTAATTCGCCTAAGCGGTTTACAGAAAAGATTAAAATGCACTATGCCCACAGCAATAGCGAAAAACAGGGAAGAACATTAACTTTTTTATGTTTTGTAAAAACTCCTATCCGAAGTTTCATCCATCTTGTAGTGTTTGTCCTTTTCCATCCATGATAGAGTATGTGAATTTCTATTTAGTTCACTAATAATGTGAAATATATTAATTCTTACAGTAATAAGCCAATGTCACTAGTTCTTTATTTCTCCTGATCTATCTATGTCATTGGTACCTGTAATACTTTTGGAGAAGCAAGAAATTTGAGCAGAGCAAGCTTGATGCCATAACATTTGTCTTCAAAGAAGAGGAGGAGGACGAGGTAAATAACATCAAGCCTGCATGAGATATCATCTAATAGTGTAACATGTGTTACAGAGCGTTGGTTCCTGTGTGTAAATTATCCGAGACACATGCTTCCAAGTGATCTCACTATTGTCGTGCCTCTTGTGCAGCACCTGCAAATTTACATCATAATTATTATTCTTAAAATTATTAATTAATCAGTATCACTGGCACTTTGAATACCACTGAAATTGATCCTAATTTATTCTTTTCACTTATGATCCAGAAATTAAGTGCCAATTCAAACACTGGAAAGGGCCCAACTTCACCAAAAGCAAATAAAGCTCAACTGAGCAAATCAAGGTTCAAAGTTATGATGACTGGTTTTTTCAATATTCATGGAATTGTGTATCTTCACTAGGCTCCTGAAGGTTAAACTATTAGTCAACTTTACTACCTTGAGGCTCACGCTCAACTCTGCAAGGAAATCAGAAAGAAAAGACCTGAACTGTGGAAGAATACATCTTGTGTCCTGCAGCAAGACGAAGCACTGACCAATACCACATTATCTGTTAAGAGGTTTCTAATGAAATACATCTCAGTGTTAGATCACCCACACTGAATGCCCAACCTAGCACCATGTGTCTTATCTATTCTCCAAGGTCAAGTCTGCATAAAAAGGAACAAGATTTACCGCTGTTGCAGTGCGGCAAGAAAAAGCGGCACAAAGCATCTACTATGTACAACACAGGGAAAGACAGCGACAGAGAGAGAGAATCAAACTTTATTACTACCTTACATGATCACTTACACTAAATGATTTTTTGTGGGAACTGTAGGTCTGGAGATTGTCATATGGTCACAAATGTAAACACTTGTGAGGCATGTTGCAATGTTCCTTCCATGGCTTTTTACTGAAGTATTGCTGTCCATGTGCACAATCATCATATAAGCTTTTGATACACTTCCCCAAATATTTTTCTAGTTGCCTCACATGCTTAGCTTACATGAATATGAAAAACAGCCACAAGCGCATTGCTACCAAATTTCTTGCACTTCGGTAGCTTGTATGTACAAGCAGTGTTGCGGAGTCAAACATATTGTATTCATGATTTCAGATGCTTCTGTTACTATTATAATCATCAGTTTCACCAGTAAACTACAGTGATATATGTAAGTGAAATTTTTAGAAGCAATTAGGAGCACAGAACACAATACACAGCTTCTACAAATAATTCATTTGTTTTAAAAGTTCTGCTTCAGTCTGCACAGTATAGAAAAGGAAACCAAACTTGAAAATCAGCTTTGAATGTGTACATCCGTTTCATTGAACTCATTTAAAGATTAGCCTGCCTATTCACAGTTTCATTTGAGTATCTCCTCACTGTGATCTATGGAATGGAAAATAGTCCTAACTACTACTACTGCTTCTTCTACCACCACCACCACCAACACACAAATGTAACACTTTTTATTCATTGTAATACAAGAGTATGACAATCAATTTACACACTCCCTTAACTATTTCAATTTTTTTATAATCCCCCATCTGTGGTTGCTATTTTAAAGGAAGTCCCAATGGTGCTGTGCACAATCTGAAGCTCCTTAATTAGCCACTTACAAACAGTCCATTTATCTGGTGATTGCTGTCAGAACAATCAATTTTATTTCTTCCCCTGTTGTGTTCTTTCTGACAACCTTCTTTTGTTGTTCTACATTCTTTTAAAAGACATTTTGTCTCTGTATGAGTATGAGTTGGAATGTACGGCCCAAGATGCAACTGGTACTGATATTAAGTGGCCTTATGCATTTAGAAATTTTACTATGTGCAGCTCAAATTCTTCTTCTGCAATGGCAGTTTGTAGCCAAACCTGTTTTAACAATTACTTATAATATTGGGCAATTAAATTTATCAGATAGTGGGAAGAAATTATGCTGCACTCCCCAACAAGCGACCATGAAATGTCAATGCAGTTACTAAAAAAGGCACTTATTATTTTTAAATATAATTTGTTTAATAGAAATTCTTTGGTTGCTAATATTTCAAGATATTTCTTCATTACACTTCTGGTAATAGTTAAGTGATTTTAATTAACATACTTTAAAATAACATTAAGTACATTTTACATGTATTCTGTGAATAATGAGGACATAATGCTTTAAAATCATTACACAATTTAATAACAGGATGTACAAAAATGCCACCTTTCTGCTATTATAATGGTATTTCCATAAAGTAGCAGTGAAAACTGACTTCACTGTCATGGAATTTTAGACTCTCTTAAGCATATTTATGCAACAACTCCAAAATGTCTAAACAACAAGTGGCCCACAAAAATATAAAGGTATGCTTTACTTTGTAACTCGGGCTATAAAAATATGTCACATTTTATTACACAAATGAGAATTCATCTCACAGTACACTTACTTCTTAAAGAAATTAGTATGTAGATACACTGCACTACAAGGCAACTTGCAATTCACAAGTGTGGATATTGTAACATACATAAAAAAATCATCTATGAAAATTAATAACACTTTCTTTAACGTCAATATTGCTCTTCTGTTACATATGTAAAAGATCCACATAACTAGAATGCTTTCCCAGAAACAACAATGATTCTCAACCAAAATATGCTCCACAATTTGAACATCGTCTGTTCTTCAAAGCCAAACAGCAAAGTATGCCTAGTGGAAAGAAGAAAATGGCACAGAATATTCCAAGGCATGTGTAGTCATCTTCAAGTACACCAATCTGAAAGATAAAACAGAAAAGTATTTAGACAGACTCCTCGAATTATAATGTAACATTATGGCATGAACAAAGATCTCCATCATACATTATAAAACACTGGTTGAATTTTTTGCCCCCTACAATAAGAGCTCAAGCACACATTCCTCATTTCTAGTTACCATGATGATTAGTCAAAACTCTGATGAAAGATATGATTCAGTTGTTCTAATCCAGAATGATAATATAGTGAGATGAAGGGTGTGTTACTCTGCAGCTAGCTCCTGTGGGTGGTCCGAGATTTAGGGTGTTTGTGGAAATGGTACAGGAAAACTGTCTGGCCTAGATTTTGAGGTAACGTCTGTGTGTGAAGGCCCTAGTAATATCTTTGGTATAATGGGCAAGGGATTTCTCATCACTGCATATGCATTGTCCATGGTTACCCAGATTGTTTGGAAGACTTTAGTGAGGAAGTAATGACAGTCATAAAATGAAGGAATTGTTGTTGATCAGTGAGGTTGATTTGGATTAAGGTTTTGACGGAGTCCCTGGAGAGGTGTAATGCTGGCCTAAGAATAACCACATGAAGCTGGTGCGAGAGAAGGTGTTGAGGTTGTGGAGGAATGAGCATAGATTGTCTTCGCACTGTGTCCAGATAATGAAAATAAGTCACTGAACTTGAACCAGATGAGGGGTTTGGGATCTTGGGTGGCTAGGTATATTTCCTCTAGGTGGCCCATACGCAGGCTGGTATAAGAGGATGCTATGTGGGAGCACATAGCCACGGTAGAAATTTGTTTGTATATCTTATCCTCAAAGGAGAAATATATGGCGACATAGTTAATTAGGTGTGTAAGGTATGTGGAGGTGGGTTTGGAGTCTGAAGAACTTTGGGGAGGTAGTGTTCAGTAACTGTAAGGGCATGGGCGTGGGGGATATTGGTGTATAAGGAGGGGGCATTAAAAGTGGCGAGTGGGGATTCAGGTGGTAATGGGTGGGGATGGTTGGGAGTTGGAAGGAAGAGGTTTGTATGTTTGATATAGTAAGCTAGGCTGTGGGTAACTGGTCAGAGATGTTTCCTTTAGTGAAAACACAACAATTAGATATAATGGGTCATCAGGATTGTTAGGTTTATGGAATTTGGGAACCATGCGAAAGGTAAGTGTGCAAAGGGAATTGGGTGAAGAGGGTGATTAGCTCTGGGGAGAGATTTTGGGAAGAGCTTAATCAAAATCTCTCTCTCTCCCCCCCCCCCCCCTCCGTACACCCCAATTACTCCTTGCACTATCACCTTCTAAGTGCTTCCTAAAATCCATAAACCTATCAGTTCCAGACAACGCACTGAAGCTGGTTATTTTGTTTCCACTTAATCTTGGGTCCTACTGACCAACATCTAAAACTGCCACCACCTAAACTCCCAAATCAAAGACATAAATCACTTCCCTCACTGTCTCTTGATCATCCCCCACACCACATTACCACCAGCAAGCCTACTTGCCATTATCAACACCATTTCCTTGTATACCAACATACCCATGCCC
Organism: Schistocerca nitens; assembly: GCF_023898315.1. Classification (NCBI taxonomy): domain Eukaryota; kingdom Metazoa; phylum Arthropoda; class Insecta; order Orthoptera; family Acrididae; genus Schistocerca; species Schistocerca nitens. The sequence continues at coordinate 383,730,106 of NC_064617.1, read as the reverse complement.
ATGGCCTTACTGGTATCTCTCCTGAACATCCTTTTGACTCCACCAGCTAATTCTTTATATTTAAATCCACACATATATAACTACATTTCTTTTGAGGTAATTTTTTTTTTTTGAGTCAACTGTCTTCTGACTGGTTTGATGTGGACATATTAATTGAAGACATATAGTCTGAAAATGAGTTCGTGATCATATTTTTGGCACTTTACTTTTCAGGTCCGTATTGATCACATTTTTTTTTTTTTTTTTTTTTTTTCATTTCATTATGACTGCTTTCAGCTACTGCCATCATCAGATCTGTTACAAAAACAAAAACTGTGTAACCGACTAAGTTAGTTTACTGGTGCTAAATCTATAGAAGCCCTGGTGCTATGAAGATAAAACGTTTACATGATTAACAGCCATGTATACCAGCCATACCTACCATAAAATATTCTGGTGTAGTATCAACATCAAACTAAACATGTAGGTACATAATAAGTGCTGGTGGTGATCAGAATGCATTTGGTATTTATGCAAGGAAACCGATGCCAGCAGAGGGCACTATAGCTAGGCTACATGATTAACCAGTAACTGTAATGGTTAAAATGTGGTATGCATAGTCATCAATGAGAATTACTTCACGTGACAAAACGCACATCTGACAATAAACAGGTACTGCCATACTCCACATGGAATTGGATCCATACTTAAAATCCACAGAAAAAGTGCAAATATTAATAATGTGAAGCTTCTAGCCTGACAAGGTAAAACATACAGTTGTATAAAAGCCAGTATAAAAAAGCACAAGATTAAAAACACCTATAAAATAAAATCTTCGAGCCTGACAGATCAATTACCATAAACGTAATTGCGAGGCAATTAATGAAGCAGTGACTATTCATTAAAAATTAAAAAATTGATAGTCTATAATACATCTGGAGTGTGGTCTCAATGGCAGCATGTCGTGACTTCTTTGTATAATGTTCTTATTTTTCCTGCAGTGTAACTTGTGAAGGAAGGCCCAGTTTCCTTGTCACCAGCGGCTGGCGCACACGACTGCACGCCAGTCGGCTGAGGCACTCAACGGTGCTCAAACCAGTACATTTTTGAGTACATCAAAATAACATTTCCTCATAGTGCAAGTATTTTCGCATCTACCACACCGCTTTGTTTATGCCTTTGTTCGTTCCGCACGGCCATGCATCCTGCTGCGCAGCACGTGAATATCAAAGCTCCTGCACCTATAACAGGACATTTCATCACTTCACCACCACCTGGACTGTACGAACATTTCCTACAGTTTCGTCGCCTCAACACTTTCACCACTCAACAGTGCAGCATGTGACTGGAGATTCAGGCTTTGTCTCTCCAGCGAGTGTGCACTGACACACGCATTTTGAAAATGATAACGAGAAGAGCAAAGCCCCTGCATTTCAGCATACTGACGTGGATTCTGCATTTCGTGCACAAATTATGTATCAGATGTTGGCCATCTGGGCGACCGTTACAACAGTACCATGTGCAACCTCTCCTTTGTTAGAACAGATCACATGTACTGATCCTGCCCTCGCAATGCCCAAGTGTTTTACTGCTTCATTGGTTTACAAAGTGGACGATGTCCAGTGTATATCACGAACATTTCCAGGCCAGTTGCCAACCCCAGTGACTGTTCGGCCCCTCAGTGCACTTAACGGGTCCCCACCTAATGTGAACCATGAGCCATGTAATGATACTGTGATATCTGCCCCTCCGAACATGCCCCAGCTTGTCATGTCGACAGCCCAGTGGGACAGCGGGAACATTTTACTGAGCTGCTCCGCGCACATCGCCTCTTCCAAATCCCCCCCCCTCCCCCTGCCACCACCACCGCACATAAACTTGGGGGGAGTTTCGGCTGCAGCCATTCACCTGCTCGCTCGCTTTTCACACAGTGCCGGCCATGCCTTCTGTGCCAGACTTCTGCTCCGACAAACTGCTTGCTCGCACCCAATGCAGTACCATCTGCGTCAAATGCACCAGTCCAGCATCCACATCATATGAGTGATGCAAGGGCCTCATATACAGAACCGCATTGCACGGGCTGAGAATGAGCATGCCACAATCACCACCCACATCAGTTCACACAACTTGGCAGCACCAACACCTGATCATTCATCCAACACACCAGACAGCTCCGCTTACAACAGCACAAAGGTTAGCAACACCACACCTATCTCGTGTGACTCCCGTATCAAACACAAAGTGTTACCCCCACCGGAGCCACGATCAACGTCTCTCACACTTGCTTTGCTAACAAACTCGTGCGCCTCATGAGAATCCAGCCATCCGGGTGCTGACCATGGCCCCCCCACCACTCGTGTGCACCCACCCATTGATAAAAATCCCAGCCCCCCCCCCCCCCCCAGCGCCTTCTTGCACGGTTTGCTCCACAGCTCCATGCGCGCCGGCAGTGACACCACTGCCGAGCTCGCCTCTCTCATGCACTACGGACAATAGACAGCCTCTACGCGCACCGCTCGTGCCCACCTCAAGCTCGACTTCCAAGCCATGTGCCCATAATAAACCAGCCACTGCTATGCCCCACCCACATGCAGTCATCAAACATTTGGTTTCCACCAAAACAAATGGAACTGCTCATCGCATCATCACATCTGAGGGCCCACATAGGCTCACTGCATTAACCCACCCAAGTTATGCTCGGTTTGCCAGCAAATACAGGAACTTCTTGAGGCGGGAATTTTACAGCCCTCCGATAGTAAATAGTCATCATCTGCACACCTAACCCCTAAACAAGACAGCTCTTTTCATATGTGTTTCAATTACAGACGCTTGAACACTAGAACTGTGATGGGCGTTTATCCCATACTGAACATTTCTGACTTCAATCACCTCCTCGCAGGTGCTACAATTTTAGCATTTTGCAAATGCGCTTATCACCAAATGCCAGCTGCATTTTAAGACATTCCGAAAACGGCAATTATCACCCCCATTGGGTTGTACAAGTACCATTTCATGACATTCCGGTTAAAAAAGGCTGTCAAGGCATGGCAATGCTTTATTGACTCTCTCTTCCTCCAGTTCAACTTCTGTTTCGTATATCTCGAAGATATCCTGATCTTCAGCAAATCCACACAATATCATGAACACCACATCATGATAGTAAAGGACACACTCTCATAAAACAGAGTCTAGATCAACACCGACAAACTGCAAATGCACCAACAATCTGTCCAATTCTTGGGGTACACAGTTTCAGCTGCCGGTATACCCCCCCCCCCCCCCCCCTCCAAATCAAAGGTGCAATCAATCTTATCCATGCTACTCCCTAGCACATACAACGAGCTCTATTGGTTCCACGATAAACTACTACCGTCGTCATTTGCCTGATGTAGCCGAGACCCATGCTGCTCTCACTAACACCCTTGTCAGCAAGCAAACTTCAAGGAAGTGCCCATTCCGTGGACGGAACCAATGCGGGTAGCCTTCCAGGCCCTGAATGACTCTCACATGAGACATCACCCTCGCTTATCCAATCTCAGATGCTGAACTCTTCGTCACCACAGATGCCAGTGACTCTGCATTAGGCACAGTCCTACAAGAACGCCACAATGACGTGGTCATGCCACTTCAGTTCTTTTCTAAGAAACTTTCACACGCCCAACAAAAACTCAGCCTTCAACCACAAACTTTTAGCAGTTTATGGGCAGTGAAACATTTCCACCCCGACGTCGATGGCTGACCTTTCTACATCCTGACCGACCATTGGCCAGTAGCAGATGCCATATGCAACCCCCTCTTGACCCTAGCCCCCATCGGTTTTGGCATTTCGATTTCATCTCTCAGTTCTCTAGTGACGTCCGCCAAATCAAAGGCACTAACAACATCGTTGCAGATTTCCTTTCCTGCCTTAGCACCACCTCAACAGTCGCCGACCTTTCTAACCTCGTGTCCCCGCAGAACCAGGACAAGGATACACAGCGACTTCTCAACAGCACCTCCACTTCGCTGTCTTTCACCAAAGCAAAATTCGCTGGCGTCCAAGAGGAAGTCTGGTGCAACTCCTCCACCAGCAGCCTCCGACCCCTCATCCCAACGCCGTTCAGTGTTTGACACACTACATTCTCTAGCACATTCCAGAATTAAGTCATCGACACACCTCGTGTCCGAACGATTCATGTGGCGAGACATGAAACACGATTATCAGACCTAGGCCCAGAACTGCATCACCTGCCAGCCCAACAAGGTCACCAGCACACTGTTCCACCTCTCTGCAAATTTGACATTCCATCTGGCTGCTTTTGCCACGAACAACTGGACCTCATTGCCCCCCCCCCCGCCCCCCCCCCACCCCAGACGATTTCTGTTATGTTCTTTCTTGCATCGATCGTTTACCTCAGCAGGTAGAAGCTGTACCTCTCACCAACATAACTGCTGAAACTATAGCTAAGGCTTTTGTTTTTCTCCTAGATTTCCCGCTTCGGCTACCCCACTATTGTCACCACCGACCAGGGTCAGCAGTTAGAATCAGCACTCTTCGCCCAACTCTGCCAGCCTAATGGTATCAACAAATGTCGCATGACTGCCTACAATCACCAAGCAAATGGACTGGTAGAATGGTGGCACCATACTTTCAAGACAGCACTGCGGTGTCACGACAGTCTTTGGATGCGGACCATCCCGTGGGTACTCCACAGCCTATGGTCATCATGCAAACCAGATATCAAGGCACCACAAGAGAGTTCATCTATGGTGAAAACCCTGTCCTCCCTGGGAAGCTGTTACAACCTACCTCCCCCGACAATTCCACCCCCCTTCTCAACTTCGTAAGCCAGGTCCGAACACATTTTGCAAACATTTCCCTGACACCCCCCCCCCTCCCTCTACCCATACTCCCCCTCCTCCCCCTCTCCTAAGCACCCTCCAACCTCCTTTCAAGCAAGTTCGTTTTTCTCCGCGACTATACCATCCAGTCTCCAGTTGCCTCCACCATATTCAGGCCCATACAAGGTCATAAACCACACCACTAACACGATGGTCATACGGGTTAAAGTTTTGGCACTCACTGTTTATCTCCACCATGTGAAACCAGCACACCTCGACCCAGCATCTTTCATGTTCGACGATGTTATGCAACCTCCCAGCACTGAGGACTCGCACTCAAGCTATGACCCCTCAGAGTGGTCACCGCAACCCTCACTCCCACATGCGTCTATGTTACCATCAACGCAATTCCTTGCGTTCTCACCCCCTCTGTCTACTTACCCCCCACCCCCCCTAGTGGTTCTGCAAACGGACATCCCGCCCGAACGTGTGGAGGATGTCACCGTCCTCATCAACGACAACCACATTTTCATCTTGCTGCAAGACAACTCGCCCCACCTGGCCCGGGACCCGGCTCGTCAGACGATCGCCCGCTCCCGCGTGGGGTCGACTGCACACTCCTCTGTGCTATTGTAACCCCCTTAAGGAGGGTTACAGTTCAAATGCTGCCAGCCAGTCACACAAGGGACACAGTCCCTCCCCACATTGCTCCATCCATACGCGCGGGCTGACACCTTGTCCGCCCACACCACCTACAGGAGTTCCACCTCGACTTCCCAGCGTGGTCCCTGCCGCAGCAACCTCTGGAGATGGACATCCCCATCACATCACTGCCATTGCCGTCACCACCGGACACACACCCCTTTCACTACACTCAAGCCGTGCTCCATACAGCGGGGGCGGGAGGGCGGCAGCTGTGTGGTGTCGACAAGTACGAATGAGATATCTCTGCCATCAAAACTTCTTTGACTCTGTATCCTAACGGGCAAAGCCATCTTGCCAAGGCAGTTCAACGTATGACTTCTTGTATTGTGGACGTCTGTATGAAATTTACTGTGTTATACAGAAGTGAGTGTGTTTCCTTGGGCTACAACACAACAGAATTCCTACAAACTTTTATTTCCATCGAACAGTTGGGGTGAAAGACTGCATCCCATTTTACACCCTTTTTAATCTGAGCATTTCGTTCTTGGTCTTCCAATCTTATTGTTCCCTCTTGGTTCTTGCACATATTGTATATCACCTATCTTTCCATACAGCTTACTCCTATTTTTCTCAAAATTTCGAACATCTTGCACTATTTCACACTGTGAAGTGCTTTTTCCACGTTTGTAAATCCTATGAATGTTCCTTGATTTTTCTTCAGTCTTGCTTCTATTATGAAGAGCAATGTCAGGAGTCCTCTGGTGCCTTTACCTTTCCCACAGCCAAACTTGCAATCATCTAACAGATCCTCAATTTTTTTTCCATTCCTCTGTATGTTATTCTTGTCAGCAACTTGGATGGATGGGCTGTTAAGCGGTCTGTGTGATAGTTCTTGAACTTATCATCTCTCACTACCTTCCGAATTGTGAGGATGATGTCTTACCAAAAGAGCGAGGGAATGTTGCCAGTCTCTCAGATTCTACACAGCTACTTGAAATGGTCATTTGGTTCCATTTCCCCAATGATATTAGAAATTCTGATGGAATATTATCCAGTCCTTAACCCTTATTTAATGCCAAGTCTTCCAAAGCTCTTTTAAATTCAGAATAATACTAGATCCCCTATCACTTCCATAACAACTCCTATTTCTTCTTCTATCACATCATCAGACAATTCTTCCCCTTCACAAAGTATTCTTCCCACTTATCCCTTTCTCCTCTGCATTCAACAGTGGAATTCCCATTGCATTCTTAAAGTAGTTGTTCTTGCATTTAATTTCACCAAAGGTCGTTTTTATTTTTCTCTGTGCCAAGTCAGTTCTTCTGGCAATCATTTCGTTTTCGATTTCTTCACTTTTTTCTGCAGCCATTTTGCCTTGGCTTTCCTGCACTTTCTGATAATTTGTGGTACGGACTATTGGATCAAACTGCTGAGGTCACTGGTCCCTAGGCTTACACACAAATTAAACTAACTTAATGCTAAGGACAACACCCATACCCATGCCCGAGGGAGGACTCGAACCTCCGACGGGGGTAGCTGCATGAACCATGACAAGATGCCTCAGACCACACGGGCACCTCGCGTGGCCCTGCACTTTCTATTGACTTCATTTGTAAGTGGTTTATATTGCTGTATTCCTGTGTTTCCCTGAATATTCTTGTATTTCCTTCTCTCATCAATCAACTGAAGTATTTCTTTTGTTGTCCAAGGTTTCTTTGTAGTTACCTTCCTAGTACCTACGTTTGTGTTTCCAACATCTCTGATTGTCCTTTTTACAGATATCCAATCTTGTACGACTAAACTGCCTGCTCTGGTATTCCTTATCGTAGTATCCCCATCTTTAGCTAACTGCGAAAGCATCACATCCTTAATCTGTACTTCAGTATCCCACTTCCTTCCACACTTATTTTTCTCCAAACAACTCTCTGAAACTTCAGTCTACTCTTCATTACTAAATTTTGGTCTGAGTCTATATCTGCTCCTGAGTACACCTTACAATTCAATAGCTGATTTCAGTTTCTTTGTCTGACTATGATGTAATCCAGCTGTATCGTTTCTCTGCCTCTGAGTCTTTTACAAGTATCTCACTTCCTCTTGTCATTCTTAAGTAGAGTATTAACAATTACCATCTGAAATTTATTGCAGTACTCAATTAGGCTCTCTCCTCTCTCATTACTACAACCAAGCCCACATTCTCATATAATCCTTTCTTCCTTTCCTTCCCCTACAACTGTGTTCCAATACCCATGACTATTAGATTTTCATACTAAATTACGTACTAAATCACCCGTTCAGTATCCGTATACTTTCCCTATTTCTTCATCTTCTGCTTGTGGCATCAGCATGCATACCTGTACTATTATTGTCAGCATTGGTTTGCTGTTGATTCTTATGAGAATGATCCTATTTCTGAACTATTCACAATACCTCACACTCTGCCCTACTTCCTTATTCATAATGAATCCTACTCCCGTTATATCATTTTGTGCTGCTGTTGATATTACCCTACATTCTTCTGACCAAGAAACCTTTGTCTTCTTTCCATTTCACTTCACTCACCCTCACTATATCACGATTGAGACTTGTAGTTCCCTTCTCAGATTTCTAGCTTCCCTACCACATTCCAACTTCTGACCTTCCACGTCCTGAATCTTAGAATGTTACCTTCTTGTTGGTTATTCCATCTATTTCTCAGTCAGCTCACCTGCTTGGCAGTCCTCTCATGGAGATCATAATGGAATATTAATCTGGAATATTTTACCAATATTACCAATTTTACGATGCTTTTCCAGTTATAGGCCATGTCTTGTAGCTACACCTTATATGTCTTTAATGCAGTGGTTTCCTTTTCCTTCTGCATCCTCATGCTATTGATTATTGCTAATTCATCCACCTTTTACAGGCAATTACCTACCTCAAATGCGAGAGAGCCCTGAACCTCTGTCCACTCCTTTACCTTCTTTGATAAGGCAGTTGGCAGAACGACGATGATTTCTTATGCTGGAAGTCTTCAGCTAACATTCCTAATGACTTTAAATAATGACTAGGTTCTTCATGACTGGACCCAGAGCCAAAAAACCCTCTCTTGATTCCTACACAACCTCAATGCATTCTCTCCCACATGCTTTGACTGGTCCTCTTCAGCCCAGCCTGCCACCTTCCTGTACATTGACCTCCAGCTATCCAATGGCACCATGCAAACCTCTGTCCGTATCAAACTCACTAATGATCAACATTACCTACATTTTGATAGCTGGCACCCCTTAAACAGCAAAAATCATTCCCATATAGCCTGGCCACCCCTGGATAACCCCCTTATTAGTGATGCGCAATTCATTACCCACCATCCTGAGTATCTTAACACACACTAAGAGACAGTCTGCAGGAGATATCCTGTGCCACATCCACATGTGCCTCTAAATCGTCTGACCATCCCTAGAAATCAACTGGAAAAAACTCTTATACTCAATATCAACACAGACTGGAAGAACTGGACCATATTCTTTGCCAGGGCTTTGAACTGTGCTTATCTTTGTGTCCAGGAATAAAGAACATCCTACCAATAGTCATTCCCATCCCTTTCCAATGTGGTATTCCACTGACAACCTAATCTATATAACATCTTATTCCATCCTTATGCCACACCTACTACCAATCCCTTGCCACAAGGGACATACTCCTGTTGAAGACCCAGGTTTGAGACCTGTTCAATACACCCACCAACCAACTCAGCACATCTTACTCCAGTCTTATGTCAAGTTTATCCTATCCGATGCCCAACCACATGTGAAAACACGTTGTTCACCAAATCTGCTGCGATTTCTGCACACCATTTTGTGTGGATATGACCAACAACCAAATATCCACTCAAATGATGGCAACTGCCGAACTGTGGCCAGAAGCAAGGATGACAACTGACAGAATATGTGCTGGGCACAACATGCTCAATTTCAATGGCTGCTTCACAACTCATACTATCTGGATCCTTCCCAACACCACAATCTTCTCCTAAATATGTAGATGGAAGATGTTCTTCCAACACATCATGTAATCCAATAGTCCTCCTGGCCTCAGCCTTCACTAGCCCCATCTCCACACTCACCTCCATCCCCTTCCACATGATTTTAAACTTCACTTGTCTTGCACTCACACTCTCTTCTTGACAGTCTATCTTGTCCTCTGTTGTACCTTCTTCTCTCAATCAAGTACTCCTTGCCACTGTGCACAAGTCCTCCTCCCTGGGGCCAGAATGAGCTCATCAGTGCTACATACCTATCCCAAGCAGCTGCAATGTCTCCTGCCCATCTGCCACCCACCTTTCCCAGACATTCCCGCCTATTATTCACCTACTCTCCCACCTCATCTACCACTCCACTCAATATAACCCCTCACTCCAGATGAGCAGCAGTTCCAGCACAATGCAGTCAGCCAGGTCAATGTGGACTATTCTCTCATTTATATATTCATCACAGACAGACTGCAAAACTGCTTGTGTGCTTTCATCGTTTATCTGTCTTTGTTTGCTTCAACTTGAATCATTCACACTATTATCTTGGCAAAACTTGGCTTGAGGTGTCTTACATCTCTTGGAAATACAAATCTCAATTAATCTACCTACATTAATACTTTAACTCGAGCGGTTACGGTTACTGTATGTCTATGTGATACTGCAAAGTGAAACAAACTAGCAATCTGATGACTCCTCACATCATTGAGAGCTGAAGGCTACGTTAAAATTAGTTACAAACCTCAGGGTACAAATGGAGGAATGTTAATTGGGAACCAGATGTAAGAACAGCTTACACCAAATGTTGAGCGACCGTAAAAAAGTATTTTTTCCAAGGAAGCTCACTGCCGCTATAAATAAATAAACTTCCTTAAAAGGGTGATCCTCATAAAGGAAACCTCACTGGCACCCACAAGTAGCACTTGGGTACTCTATGTGAAGTGTGGTCAGTCAATCAGTAGCAACAACATTTATTTTTTACCTTGTAGAAACAGTGGGAAAATATTAACATGTCTTACCTCTCCACAGCAAAAAGACCTTGTACATATATTGTACATTCACTAATTTCCACATGAGGATACTGAGGACAATTGCACATTAAAGCAACCTCAGTACCCAATAGACCAAAAATAAACACTAATGAATAAAAAACAATTGTTAAAAAACCAGAGATCATGAAGAACAAAAAGAAATAACAAACTGGGTGTAATAAAAATCTCAAATGAGATGGTAATGAATCGTTAATTTTATAACAGACGAACTGAGAGTTTTTTACTTTGCAGAACAACAATGAGCTACACAAAGGCTTAGTTTCGTGTATGAAAGATAAGGTAATGAGCTAAGCAGTCAAGATGACACGATTACTGAGACTGGAAAGCCCACGTAAAGATCTGATGCGAGGTAATATGGTAAGCAGTCAAGACAAAATGAATGCTATGACTGGAAAGCACACACAAAGATCTGATGCAAACGGTCACCCACCAAATAAAGCAGAGGAGACCTCCGCTCAGTGTCTCAACTACATTATGAGTTGTTCCTTCATCCCTTCCATTACCTGTTAACCACAAAAGGGGAAAATTTATCAAGGAAAATTCCAGAACATTGTGACAGTGGAAATTTGAGAACGGAAAGAAATAAAAAAGAAGAAATAAAGAAAGGCGACGTTTCACACACACACAAGAGAGATTTTCATAGATGGAGTGGGGGAGGGGCGAAGGAAGAAGGGACAGAATGCTTTTCTGGTCAGTTATGTATGTCTAACTTCTATTTATATCTTTCACTTATTTTCTAGAGTAAGTATACATACTGACCCCTCCCCAAATGCACACTTCTGCTGCCACAGAATGGTCCAAATACAAGTCATGTCAGGAAAAAAAAAATCCCATCACTTATGAACTTTGAAGATTGTATTCAGAAAACGCAAACAGAAAACAATCTAATATGGTCAAGAGCAGAATGCTTAGCAATTAATGACCTACAAAGAGGGACCAATTCTAAACAAAAATATTTCACAAAGGAAGAGAGGGTTCACAAAGAAACAGAGGGGGCAGCAAGTACTCATTTTCAGGGGATGCAATATTCATTACAGCAAACAGAAATATAGAAATACATATTAGATATTAATATTCGTAGCCTGTAGAATCAGATGTTCCTTTTTCAAGGAGGGTGCAGGAATTAGTTATGGAGACTGGACAAAAGGGGGGGGGGGAGGGGGGGCAGTGGGATATCACTTAGATTTCAGGCTACGATGACACATTTAGTATGATGTTATGACGAAATATTGCAGATAGATACCGTACAATTAGTCAAAGGAAGAATTTTGTAGCAGAACTGTCTGAAATTATGAATCTCTTACAAACAAGAAGGTTGATTATTAATCAGTCACATAAAATTACTTCACTTCTAAGTTATACTGCAGTAAGTGCCGAAACTGTCACACAGCTTAATGGTGGCACTTTGGTGTGAGATAATTGGATCTTTATTTTGATCACAATCACAGAAGGAAATTCTCTTTACTTTCTTCTCTGGCAGATAAAACGTTAACTCATCTTCCTGTCCAAGCTAGTACCCAAGCTTTCTCCTGAGGTATATATCACACAAAATCTAAATGAAGATAGGGACTTAAACCCCATCCCAAATGCAAGTCCATTACTTTAATCCTTTGGAACCTGCATTTGCAGCAAAATTCTCATAAAGTTAGTTACTTCTGAAATTAATCTCTTTAGCATTTTTTTTATTTTTTGAGTCATCAGTCTTCTGACTGGTATGATGCAGCCTGCCACAAATTCTTCTCCTGTGTCAACCTCTTCATCTCAGAGTAGCACTTGCAACTTTGCCCTCTACAGCTCCCTCTAGTACCACAGAAGTCATTCTCTGATGTATTAACAGATGTCCTATCATCCTGTCACTTCTCCTTGTCAGTGTTTTCCACATACTCCTTTCCTCTCTGATACTGGCAGAACCACCTCATTCCTTACCTCATCAGTCCACCTAATTTTCAACATTCGTCTCTAACACCACATCTCAAACCCTTTGGTTCTCCTCTGTTCCGGTTTTCCTACACTCCGTGTTTCACTACCATACAATGCTGTGCTCCAAACGTACATTCTCAGAAATTTCTTCCTCAAATTAAGGCCTATGTGTGATACTAGTTGACTTCCCTTGGCCAGGAATGCCCTTTTTGCTGGTGCCAGTCTGATTTTGATGTCCTCCTTGCTCTGTCCATCATTGGTTATTTTGCTACCTAGGTAGTAGAATTTCTTAACTTCATCTACTTCACAACCATCAATCCTGATGTTAAGTTTCTTGCTGTTCTCATTTCTGCTACTTCTCATTACTTTTGTCTTCCTTCGATTTACTCTCAATCCATATTCTGTACTCATTAGATTGTTCAGTCCATTCAGCAGATCATGTACTTCTTCCCTTTCACTCATTGATATCCTTTCACCCTGAGCTTTAATTCCACTCCTGAACCTTTCTTTTATTTCTGTCATTGCTTCTTTGATGTACAGACTGAATAGCAGGAGTGAAAGACTACACCTGTCTTCACACTTTTTAATCTGAGCACTTCGTAGCTGGTCATCCACTCTTATTATTCACTCTGGGCTCTTGTACATATTGTATATTACCCATCTCTCCCTATAGCTTACCCCTACTTTTCTCAGAATTTTGAACCTCTTACACCATTTCACATAGTCAAATGCTTTTTCCAGGTTGACAAATCCTATGAATGTGTCTTTATGTTTCTGATGGAATGTTATCTATCCCTTCTGCCTTCTTTGATCTTAAGTTCTCCAAAGCTATACTCGACCCACTATCTCTTCTAAAACGACTCCTGTTTCTTCTTCTATCACATCAGACAAATCTTCTCCCTTACAGAAGCCTTTAATGTACTCTTTCACCTATCCGCATTTAACAGTGGGATTCCCATTGCCCTCTTAATGTTACCACCCTTGTTTTTAATTTCATTGAAGGTAATTTGACATTCCTATATGCTGAGTCCATCCTTCCAACAATCACAGCATCTCTGCTATATGGTGAGAAGCAACTTTCCTTTTCGTTATATTTTTACATTCCATCCTGGACTTTCCATTGTTTGATTTACACCTGATGGCTTTTCTTCAATCATTTCTTTTCCTATTTTTTCACATTTTTCAAGCATTTTTTGAATTACAAGCAACATGTACTGTGGATACGTGTTATGTGTCTTTAATGCAGTGGTGTCCCATGCTGGTTGAGTGTGAAAGACAAAAGAAGCAGACGAGTGAGCAGATAGCTGCCACAAGGTACCTAATTTTTCTGAAACCAGGATGTGGAGACTGTCATGTAAGAGCCATCTATTTTTCTTGGTGTTCTAATTTTATTTTGGGTTTCTAATATGGTTGGAGTAAACGAAGATATACAAATGCGTAGTTTTTTCAAGAATGTCAGTATTTATTCTTTTATTTACCATTCTGCTAGTTGTTTTTGTTTCATGTACAGGGATAGCCACTGTGGTGGTGTTGGAATGGGGAGGATAACTGACTGAAAATTATTACCTGAAAACCACGGTTTATCCCCGGCTTTGAAGGATTCCTGCCTCTGTTTTAAGGATCATGGACTTCACACCAAAGAGGACATATGTCAATGTTTATGCGAATTATATGAAGATGAGGAGGAAGGGTACATTGAGAATGAAGTGACACTGATTACGAACATGAGGATATAGAGCAATATGATACTTGCACAGATTCTAACCAATAGTTACAAAAAGGAAGAAGAGAATGGATCAGTAGAAAAAATGCCACTTGAAGGAGAAGATGTTGCTCAATTGCATTTTTATTTTGAAAGAAGCAAGGAAACCTTATGGATAAGTGATTCGAAATACCTAACCAGAATTTCACAAAAAAATTTGCAGCAGGATTTTGGAACATATATTGTGTTCAAACATTATGAATTACCTCAAAGAAAATGGTCTATTGACACACAGTCAACATGGGTTTAGAAAACATTATTCCTGTGAAACACAACTAGCTCTTTATTCACATGAAGTGTCGAGTGCTATTGACAAAGGATTTCAGATCTATTCCATATTTCTGGATTTCCGGAAGGCTTTTGACACTTTACCACACAAGTGGCTCGTAGTGAAATTGCATGTTTATGGAATATCGTCTCAATTATGTGACTGGATTTGTGACTTCCTGTCAGAGAGGTCACAGTTCATAGTAACTGATAGAAAGTCATCGAGTAAAACAGAAGTGATTTCTGGCGTTCCCAAGGTAGTGTTACAGGCCCTTTGCTGTTCCTTATCTATATAAACAATTTGGGAGACAATCTGAGCAGCCATATTCAGTTGTTTGCAGATGACGCTGTCATTTATCGACTAATAAAGTCATCACAAGACCGTGAGGTCATCCACATGAGTGCTAAAAGGAACTCATTAAACTTTGGTTACACAATAAATCAGTCTAATCTAAAAGCCGTAAATTCAACTAAATACCTAGGTATTACAATTATGAACAACTTACATTGGAAAGAACAAATAGAAAATGTTATGGGGAAGGCTAACCAAAGACTGTGTTTTATTGGCAGGACACTTAGAAAATTTAAGAGACCTACTAAGGAGACTGCCTACACTACACTTGCCCATCCTCTTTTAGAATACTGCTGCACGGTGTGGGATCCTTACCAGATAGGACTGACGGAGTATATCGAAAAAGTTCAAAGAAAGACAGCACGTTTTGTATTATCACAAAATATGGGAGAGAGTGTCACAAAAATGATACAGGATTTGGGCTGGACGTCATTAAAAGAAAGGCGCTTTTCATTGCGACGGAATCATCTCACGAAATTCCAATCACCAACTTTCTCCTCTGAATGCAAAAATATTTTGTTGACGCCAACCTACACAGGGAGGAACGATTACCACAATAAAATAAGGGAAATCAGAGGTCGTATGGAAAGATATAGGTGTTCATTCTTTCCGCGCGCTATACGAGATTGGAATAATAGAGAAGTGTGAAGGTGGTTCGATGAAACCTCTGCCAGGCAGTTAAATGTGATTTGCAGAGTATTCATGTAGATGTAGATGTTGTTGTTGTTGTCTTCAGTCCTGAGACTGGTTTGATGCAGCTCTTCATGCTACTCTGTCCTGTGCAAGCTTCTTCATGTCCCAGTACCTACTGCAACCTACATCCTTCTGGATCTGCTTGGTGTATTCATCTCTTGGTCTCCCTCTACGATTTTTACCCTCCACGCTGCCCTCCAATACTAAATTGGTGATCCTTTCATGACTCAGAACACATCCTACCAACCGATCCCTTCTTCTAGTCAAGTTGTGCCACAAACTTCTCAAATCCCCAATCCTATTCAATACCTCCTCAGTAGTTATGTGATCTACCCATCTAATCTTCAGCATCCTTCAGTAGCACCACATTTCGATAGCTTCTATTCTCTTCTTGTCTAAACTATTTATCGTCCATGTTTCACTTCTATACATGACTACACTCCATACAAATACTTTCAGAAACGACTTCCTGACACTTAAATCTGTACTCAATGTTAACAAATTTCTCTTCTTCAGAAACGCTTTCCTTGCCATTGCCAGTCTAAATTTTATATCCTCTCTACTTCGACCATCATCAGTTATTTTGCTCCCCAAACAGAAAAACTCCTTTACTACTTTAAGTGTCTTATTTCCTAATCTAATTCCCTCAGTATCACCCGATTTAATTCGACTACATTCCATTATCCTCATTTTGCTTTTGTTGATGTTCATCTTATATCCTCCTTTCAAGACACTGTCCATTCCATTCAACTGCTCTTCCAAGTCCTTTGTTGTCTCTGACAGAATTACGATGTCATCGGCAAACCTCAAAGTTTTTATTTCTTCTCCATGCATTTTAATTCCTACTCGGAATTTTTCTTTTGTTTCCTTTACTGCTTGCTCAATATGCAGATTGAATAACATCGGGGAGAGGCTACAACGCTGTCTCACTCCCTTCCCAACCACTACTTCCCTTTCATGTCCCTCGACTCTTATAACTGCCGTCTGGTTTCTGTACAAATTGTAAATAGCCTTTCGCTCCCTGTATTTTACCCCTGCCACCTTCAGAATTTGAAAGAGAGTATTCCTGTCAACATTGTCAAAAGCTTTCTCTAAGTCTACAAATGCTAGAAACGTAGGTTTGCCTTTCCTTAATCTAGCTTCTAAGATAAGTTGTAGGGTCAGTATTGCCTCACGTGTTCCAATATTTTTACGGAATCCTAACTGATCTTCTCCGAGGTTGGCTTCTACTAGTTTTTTCATTCATCTGTAAAGAATTCGCGTTAGTATTTTGCAGCAGTGACTTATTAAACTGATAGTTTGGTAATTTTCACATCTGTCAACACCTGCTTTCTTTGGGATTGGAATTATTACATTCTTCTTGAAGTCTGAGGGTATTTCACCTGTCTCATACATCTTGCTCACCAGATGGTAGAGATTTGTCAGGCCTGGCGCTCCCAAGGCTGTCAGTAGTTCCAATGGAATGTTGTCTATTCCCAGGGCCTTGTTTCGACTCAGGTCTTTCAGTGCTCTGTCAAACTCTTCACGCAGAATCATATCTCCCATTTCATCTTCATCTACATCTTCTTCCATTTCCATAATATTGTCCTCAAGTGCATCGCCCTTGTATAGGCCCTCTATATACTACTTCCACCTTTCTGCTTTCCCTTCCTTGCTTAGAACCGTGTTTCCATCTGAGCTCTTGATATTCATACAAATGGTTCTCTTTTCTCCAAAGGTCTCTTTAATTTTCCTATAGACAGTATCTATCTTACCCCCAGTGAGATCAGCCTCTACATCCTTACATTTGTCCTCTAGCCATGTCTGCCTGGCCATTTTGCACTTCCTGTCGATCTAATTTTTGCCCGTTTGTATTCCTTTTTCCCTGCTTCATTTACTGTATTTTTCTGTTTTCTCCTTTCATCAATTAAATTCAGTATTTCTTCTGTTACCCAAGGATTTCTACTAGCCCTCGTCTTTTTACCTACTTGATCCTCTGCTGCCTTCACTACTTGATCCCTCAAAGCTACCCATTCTTCTTCTACTGTATTTCTTTCCCCCATTCCTGTCAATTGTTCCCTTATGCTCTCCCTGAAACTCTGTACAACCTCTGGTTTAGTCAGTTTATCCAGGTCCCATCTCCTTAAATTCCCACCTTTTTGCAGTTTCTTCAGCTTTAATCTACAGTTCATAACTAATAGATTGCGGCCAGAGTCCACATCTGCCCCTGGAAATGTCTTACAATTTATAACCTGGTTCCTAAATCTCTGTCTTACCATTATATAATCTATCTGAAACTTGTCAGTGTCTCCAGGCTTCTTCCATGTATACAACCTTCTTTCATGATTCTTGAACCAAGTGTTAGCTATGATTAAGTTGTGCTCTGTGCAAAATTCTACCAGGCGGCTTCCTCTTTCATTTCTTCCCCCCAATCCATATTCACCTACTATGTTTCCTTCTCTCCCTTTTCCTACTACCGAATTCCAGTCACCCATGACTATTAAATTTTCATCTCCCTTCACTATCTGAATAATTTATTTTATTTCATCACACATTTCTTCAATTTCTTTGTCATCGGCAGAGCTAGTTGGCATATAAACTTGTACTACTGTAGTAGGCGTGGGCTTCGTGTCTATCTTGGCCACAATAATGCGTTCACTATGCTGTTTGTAGTAGCTTACCCGCACTCCTATTTTTTTATTCATTATTAAACCAACTCCTGCATTACCCCTATTTGATTTTGTATTTATAACCCTGTATTCACCTGACCAAAAGTCTTGTTCCTCCTGCCACCGAACTTCACTTATTCCCACTATATCTAACTTTAACCTATCCATTTCCCTTTTTAAATTTTCTAGCCTACCTGTCTGATTAAGGGATCTGACATTCCACGCTCCGATCCGTAGAACGCCAGTTTTCTTTCTCCTGATAACGACGTCCTCTTGAGTAGTCCCCGCCCGGAGATCCGAATGGGGGACTATTTTACCTCCGGAATATTTTACCCAAGAGGACGACATCATCATTGAACCATACAGTAAATCTTCATGCACTCGGGAAAAATTACGGCTGCAGTTTGCCCTTGCTTTCAACCATTCGCAGTACCAGCACAGCAAGGCCGTTTTGGTTAGTGTTACAAGGCCAGATCAGTCAATCATCCAGACTGTTGCCCCTGCAACTACTGAAAAGGCTGCTGCCCCTCTTCAGGAACCACACGTTTGTCTGGCCTCTCAACAGATACACATCCGTTGTGGTTGCACCTACGGTACAGCTGTCTGTATCGCTGAGGTACACAAGCCTCCCCACCAACGTCGAGGTCCATGGTTCATGAAGGGGTGAGAGGGGGGGGGGGGGGGACATAGATAAGAGTAACAAATATCATTAAGATTTTACCTGAACCAAATGGAATTGCCACATATGCCAAAACCCCTATGGCTGCCATTCTATAAATTATATATCTCTAAAAGGTCAAAGAACTTGTGAAATACACAAATATTTCCACAGTAAATTTTTTTTTCAAAACAAATGCCTGCAGTGGGAGGAACAGACCGTCGATGGATGCGACAGTGACTTCACGATGACGAACTGTGAAGAAATCATGACACCTATTGGGACTCCATTTATGATTGCCTGTAGAGCGTCACACCATGCTAAAGTGGAGGAACTGTGGAAAATCGATGGGATGGGACTGATAATGTTTAGAGCAAATCAGCTTCAGTAGATATTTGCTACTATTAGGATGCCTTCATTTTGATGATGTAACAACCAGAGCTGCAAGGCAACAAATTGAGAAATTAGCTCCTGTTCATGGCTTCCACTCTCAGTTCGTTGAAAACTGCCAAAAGTGTTCCAGTTTGGGTGAACTTACGATAAATGAGATGCTAGTTGCCTTTTGTGGCAGGTGTGGTTTTCTCTAATTTATGCCTCGAAAGCCTGCAGAATACTGCATCAAAATTTATTCAATTGTGGACATTAAGACATTTTATACTCACACCACTGAAATATATTGTGGAAAACAGTCTGAGGGCCAGTATTTTGTTCATCTGAATAAGCTCCTTGACACTGTCACATGATAATATTTGTTTGAAAGCAGAATCAAATTCATAGGAACACCTATAATAAATGTAAAAGAGATTTCTCCAGAATTTATAAATGATCCTTCCCATAAGCAGGGTCATAATTATTTGGTTTAAAGTATGGTGAGTTAAGTAACTAAAAGCGGAAAAAAACTGTAATTCTCTTATCAACTTGACATGATACCGCTGAAATTGACCTTGACTTGGTGACATCCCTAACAGTACTTCATTAAGATACACAAAAGGTGGTGCAGACTTGATAGACCATATGTGTTCCACACTAAGAAAACAAGTGGCATATGGCAGTTTTTTTTCGGGCAACTTGATACAGCTGGAATTAAGTCATACAAAATTTATAGAGCCAATGTTGCTAGATAAAATAACTACAGAAGAAGACTTTACCTCAGTGAACTTGCTCAAATGTTGGAGGAGCCAGACTTCAGAAATTGATCAATGAACTGGAGGCTTTTGAAGGATACACTCTTTTCCCTTTCTAAGTACAAAAAACCCTCAATCATCCCACCCAATATCATCTCAGCTGTTCTCAGGGGAATTTCTTACTTATGTGGGTCCCATAAAAATAACAGAACAACCCTTGCCAGTGAGGAATTCTCATGCAAAGTTTGTAAAACACGTAGCACAGTGATTTGCGGAAGGGGGCTAGGTGATGATGGTACTGAAGACTGGGAAGAGAATGAACACTGGGATATATTCTACATCATGATGTCTTTCAGTTTTCAAACAACTAGAAATCCAGGATGGATAATATTGTCTTTCACTTTTGTGTTCTTTTAAAACAAAACAACAAACTAAGATAGCTGTTCTGTAATTTCCAAAAAAATTCACATTCGAGCTCAATGAGAAACTTTTCTCTGGTTACCAAATTATTAATTTTAAGAGTCTCAATTCTTGTTTTCATGTATTTTAATGATATTCTTTTCAAATTTTATTTTGATTGATGGAGATATATGCATTACCTCATTTATTTCTTTACGAGGTACTTTCTTAATCTGCTGCTAAACCCAATGTTGAATGTGTTTTTTTCTTGATAGCTCAAATTCATTACTGTTCTGTCTGAAACTATGGTGTCAGAAATATGAAAGTATCTTTAAGAATATTTACATAATTTGGAAAGAGATGCAGGATCTTCAGAGTTTATGGTAATGGCCAAAAAATTAAATTGGAAGTCCAGAAGATTTTCAACCCCATTCATCCTGAATATAAATCCAATGGCTAAACCATTTTCCTACCCTGTTTAGTCAAACATTTCGATTTTTTAACAGTAGTTAGTAGATTATTACTTTTATAATTACAAAGTACTAACATCATTCCACTGCAAAACTAGAGATGGACCATCAACACATTCCTCTGGTTTGGTCTACTGAAATTAAAATTTACTAAAAAATGATTTGAAGTACAATAACATTTATTCTACTTTTATTCCATTCTTCAAATTAATTCCAATTGCACTCAGTCCAATTCATCACCTACACAAACGTTATTGTTTCACATATTTTAATGAGTGTCACCTCACATTTTGTCACAAACACTCCACAAAATGAGGTGGTGCAGCAGTTCACAATGAACTGGGGTTGAGGTCCCTTTTCGGAAGAGCACAGATTAATTTCTTCCCCACCTCTAGCTTGTGTTTGGTCTCGACATATCACTACAAGATACAAAATCCTTAATCAGCTTTCCTTCCTTCGGAAAACCTTCACCCTGGAAAAAGTTTATTTCACCCAACAATTTTCACTTGAGAAAACCAAGTGGTATTACACTGGGAAAGATCAGAGCAACAAGAAGATTCTTCATGATCTCTGACACAATAGAACTCATATGAAACAGAGGTTGCATCCCTCTCAATAAGGCAGATTAATGTGATAGTGGAGAGCTGCTCTAACACTGTCTGCAATAGTTTTCAGACTCTCCTCCAAATTTTTGTTGCCTAAAACATTGCTTATATCAACCAAGGAACATGCTGTCTTCTTCACTAATCAGAGGATTTCAGATGCTCAATTAGAACTATAAAACTGAACATTTGTGGGATTTTCAACATATCCTCGTGATAAACTAACAGTTTGCCTAGCCGCATATTCATTCTGGTTGTTTTGTTTTGTTTCCGGGACTGTTCTGCTTCATCGTTATACTGAATGAAAAGGTATTACTAGACAGAAATATGCTTGCTATCTTCCTTTATCAGTAGTTCTGAAATTGCAAAAACCAATTTGAGGCCCAAGGTTAAGAACACACTGGCAGAGCTCTTTAGTTGCATGTGGGTTAATACTATTACATTAAATGATGTGCATATCACACAGGAACAATAAGGGAACATGTGAGATGGAGCATAAGGCATTGAAAAACAGTTATCTTCCTCAGTCTATCGTAATTTTTGATGCCATTCATCTCTCTCTCTCTCTCTCTCTCTCTCTCTCTCTCTCTCACACACACACACACACACTCACTCACTCACTCACTCACTCAGAGAGTGAGTGAGAGAAGAGAGAGAGAGAGAGAGAGAGAGAGAGAGAGAGAGAGAGAGAGAGAGAGAGTGTTAACGTAATGGAATTTTATTCCACTACATTATGGGGGAAGGGTAATCTGTCAGTGAGGATGTATCCCCCTGAGACAAACAGGACCTCTATTTATCTGCCTTTGCCTGTCGAACTTGCCGGAATTGCTGTACATGTTGAAGTGCTGTTTCCTGCATCAAATCCACATGCAGATTGCCGACAAGGAACGGCATATTCGCCAGCTTGGATGTGGTTTTTTTGGCAGTCTCCCACATCCCACTCTAGGGGAACATCCACTTTCACATCAGTAACACTGCAACAGACAGTTTGGGTACACACATTCAGTCCTGGGGGAAGTGGGGGAGGGGGGGGGGGGGGGGGGGAATGGACAGGAAGGGCACCCAGCCGCCCCTGAAACCTACCATGCTGACCCTACCACTGATGCTAGGCAAAGGCACAAGGAAACATGAAAAGAAGAAGATCTGTCTTTACCTATCTATACCTGCCCCTTCCCTATCTTTCAGATTATAACATACACTTTTATTCTGAAACAGTGTTACCAGATTCAGATTACATTTTCTTTGCTCCAAGAAAATGGCTACTTTCTTAAATAAATGATAGAGATTCATTTCATTGATACAAATAATGAATTTGGAAGGCAGTCTTTACATTAAGAACTCTACTATTTATTCAAGTTCACAATATGGCACAGTAGTACCTCCAAAAATACATAATGTGTTGTCCTTGCACAGTGCCCAGAAAATGAAAACTAATATCTCACTCCATCACACAAAAGAAAATGGCAGCACCAATGCAACTGATCAATGATAGCATCTTATCAAAAAAATGTCATGAAACAACGCAATTCTCGTGAAATTAAATGGAACGACTTGTGTCCATGATAGAGGTGGTGTATATATCACCGACATTAGTTTTCAATACCAGACAAGGAAAGTTGCTAGTCACTGTCCTTATCCATCCAGCCCCTCCCTGTTCCCATTCCAGCACTGCACAGCCGTCAGCCACTGCCAGACCCAGTCTTTTAATTTCTTTTTATTTCTCTCCTTTCCTTACTTACCCCGCCCCCCTCCCCTGCGCACCTTCTCTCCTGCCCTCCGACTAAACTGCAACACTTCATTGTCCGCCACTCCCACCATACTATCCCTCCCCCTCCCCACCCCAGCCTCCTCCTTACCCCCACCCATTTGACACTCCCACTATGCACTGGTGCTGCTGCTCGCAGTATTGTTTCAGTTCTCTGAGACTGCAGACATGTGTGCAAGTTGCGTGTGTGTGTGTGTGTGTGTGTGTGTGTGTGTGTGTGTGTGTGTGTGTGTGTGGCGCGCGCACGCGCGCCTTTAGGCCTATGGCCGAAAGCTACAATTGTGTGAATCTTTTTGTTGTGCCTATCGCAACTCATCATCTCCACTATATGGTGAGTAGCAAGTTGCCTTCTCTGGTATTGTTACATTCCATCCGGGATTATCCATTGTTCAACATTAGTTTTCAAGTGAGAAATGCTGTCATCACAAAATAGTTATTTTCAATTCAAATTTGAGGACTGAAACAGATTCTGTTCTCAAATTGAACAGAAAAATACAGTTTGCTTAAGCAGCACCAAATATAAAAGCAAGCTTACTGAGTCTCTCATGTTAGACATGTAACATACTAATAAAATATTTGTCTCGACATATATTTACATCCTTGGAACAACATTAGTTACGTTGAACAATTTTATTATTTTACTTAAAGAAATACAGCAACTAGCCAGCTTTATAGATGTCTGTTTCTTGCAAAATGTCATTTCTACATTCTGCAGTTGTTACTCATACATATAAAGAGCATATAGTAACAAGACAGGCAACCACGAACAGCCCTAACTAAAAAGCTGGATTCACTTAATAGGTACTAAGCCTCTGGTAACTCATTTTCCCCATGGTGTTCATTTCACAGTGCAGCTTATAAAACTATATCGACACAGTACACATAGCACTATCTTCGGATGGAGTTTATTCGTAGTAAGATTATTATTTTCTGAACTCCTATCTTGTTGTCTGTAATACACACAGCAATGACACTTGGTATTTTTTTAAGCTTTCCAATGACATTAGCACATTTGGGCACTGGTATGAACCAATGGGAACAGGTTACAATTTGTACGGATCTCTCTGAACAGTAGTTTTACCACCACACAATCAAATAATGTGTATATTCTTTTGGACATGTATGAAAGAACAGACACAAAAACACTGGTATGACAACCAACCAGCTGCCAACTAGAATGAATGCCCACTGCCAAAAACAAGGTGGACCACCAAGATAGTGGCACAACATGCAGCAGAGCACAACATGCAAGATTTCAATGGTTGCTTCACAAGCTATGCCATCTGGATCTTCCCCACCACCACCAGCTTTTCTGAACTGCACAGATGGGAGCTATCCTTACAGCACATCCTTCGCTCCCACAACCTTCCTGGTCCAAACCTAAGGTAGTTCACTGCACTTCAACCCTCACACAATTTTGTGTGTGTGTATGTGAGTGAGTGAGTGAGTGAGTGAGAGAGAGAGAGAGAGAGAGAGAGAGAGAGAGAGAGAGAGAGAGAGAGAGACAGCACGTGTGTGTGTGCATGCTAGAAAAAGGTAGTGCATTTTGTGTTTTTTGGCGAGGGGGAGGGGGAGGTGGCCCATGCATGCGTGTAGGTGTGCACATGCATTTTTCCTACAGCTACAAAAAGGAAGTGCATTCCAAAAGCCAGTCCATCTCCGTACCTTTCGTTTGTGTGCCTATCAACGATGCAGTGCTTCTGCCTATCAGTGAGTTGTCTCCTTTATTCCTAAATAATTTGTAATTTTCAACCAGAACCTTCTGTGCATTATTACATCACATGTTACAGATAAGAAACATTAGTTCAACTCTGGTTGAGACTTAACATAGGCAAGCTGGAGAAAAAACAGTTACACGAGTTGTTTCAGTACGGTAGTTCCAAGTGACTTCATGCAGAAAGAACCACACAGTAGGCTTGATTGAACTAAAACATAAAACACAGCAGTGGTGTCTGACCAATACAGACACTCAAATAACAGCACTTTTGTTTCGTTGGGGATTAGTTAACACTTCAGTACATCTATATAACTCTGGCAGTATCATGGCAGACACGCAACAAATGGAAGACTTCAAAAACACAAACATTAGGAAAATGAAAGCTGACACTTCAACAATACCCCCATGAGAACAGGGGGTTTAGACTTCTAATGATGTTCTTAATCTTTTCTAATACATCAAAATAGACGAAAATGTGAGACCACAGTGGAAAAAGTGGGTTGTTCAATAACTGCAGATTGTCCAGTGTGTACAAAGAAGTAGAAGAAGAAGAAACTGTCATGACACGTTTATTGACTATGCAAACTCACAACTTAATTGCTCCCATTCCACCTCAGACTACATTACAGGTCAATTGGTCACCTCAACAAACCAAAAACTTGTTTCCCTAAATGGATTCCCACCTCTGCTACACCTATAGAGAATTAGTAAAAACCATGATAATAATCACAACTGAAATAAACAAATAAAAACATCCCCAGCTGTATCTTTGTAATGTACATCATCAAACTTCAGAGAGTATCCCAATGGCTTACATTGTTCACTAGACCCAAAAGTCGGTTACAGATAATCCAAAGCAGTAAGTGCTAATTGTAGACAACCACACCACATCAGCAATCACTTTGCCCCATAACTATATACTCTATTTACTTCAGAGGCACCCTGTGTCACAGTACTCGGACATCAATGGGTACTTTGTTGTCTTCGGAAATATCTAAAAGCAGTAGCATATCTAATTTCTCTAGACAGGTTTTCAGTGTGATACCCACATTACTCCAATGGCATACGGTACCTGTTGATTCGAAACATATGAGCAGTAACAAACTACATGTTTTTCTATGTATTTGGGTGGCTGGCGTACTACGGTGGACAAAGTATCGGTCAGTAACGATTTTCTTATTTCATTTTTAGTAATTATTTACTTCTGGTTACGTTACGTTCAGTCGTTCAAAAATAGTAATCGTCTGAAAAATGGGCCACGTTCATAAGTTCTATTAAAAATACTACTTACCCTGCATGCAGGGCATGCTCCTACAATTATTATTTCCTGTGGCTGCACTGTGATGGTAGTTGCTCCGTAGGTTGGTACATAGTTACCCTGAATGGGGGCAGCTTGATTAATATACGGTTGATATCCCGGAGGTGGTGGCGGCGGCGGCTGAATTGTTGCAGCATTTTCTGGCATGTAACCTGAAATACCGCTAGGTCAAAAAGACAGACAAAACATAAAATCAAATCACATTACGTCAATACGTTAACATACCAGGAGTAGGTGAGTACGGGGGTGGCTTATCATATTCTCTCGGCACTGACATTGTTTGCAATCACGGGCGAATTTTTACAAAAGCTGCAAGGGCTATTTGTTTTCTGCTGACAATTTCCACAGTCGATATCTTTCTTTTTTTCTAAACAAAAAACTGAATACGTCAACTACGAAATCAAACACACTTATACAACTGTCACATGAACGGGTGTCAGAGATGCATTTGCTATATGTAGCATGCGTTTGACATTTACCTCGTCGCAACTATTACATCATACACAATTTTTACAATTGTAGGAGGATTTTACGTTGTGACTAAGAAACTCTTTCTAACTGTAAAACAACCTTGACAGTAGATATTGCGTCAGAGGCTCTACAAACGTGGACATATTATCAAAATTACTTTTAATTTCTGGAGGCAGAGCATTGTAAAAATTTGTGCCAGTATAAATGCACACACTTTTGCACAATCGTCAGATTTTTTTATAATCAGTGGGAAAGTCGTGCTTCTTCCTTCGTTGGATTCATTTTTTTGTATTGTACAACTCAGTATTTTTACTAATGAAACACATAAGCGAAAATCCAGCGTGTTCAGAAATTCCCATTACAAGTTTCTAAGACTTATATAGAGAAGAGTACATAATACTTTTTAAATAGAATACCATGTCCGGAAGAGCACCGTTTCCGTTCTACGACGGCTCCAAGTCAGGTGCGTAACGCGTCCACGTCTGCTGAGGGAAAGAGAAAAGTCCCAAAGTTGCTTGTTTTGGTATGCTATAGGGTAGATAGGATGACGTTTACTACGAGACTCCTGTTGAAACAGACTAAGATCTGCAGGAACGAGACCCGGCCCCTGAACTAGAAACTGAAAAGACGCCATATGGGATGGAGAGTGTATACTAGAACATGCTTCGTAGGTACCGTGGCTGTACCTGCATTGGTGGTCACCACATCGGGCCTCTGTTATAAGGCATCAGTGCCGTGCCGTAAGTAAAGTACTCTGTTTTTTTTAATAACTTAAACACTTAATCTCTTGGTGATAATACAAAGAAATGTACTTACGTGATAAACGGATGTTTCCTTTCGAATGGTTACATGATAGTCACGCTTAATTAAGTTCCTCAAGCAGCAGGAGTACGTGAGTTAAACATCTGAACTGAAAACTTCGTAGAACGGAACCGTACGTTTCCGAACATGGGTCCCTATTCAAAATATTACGTGCTCATTCCCCTCTACGAATCATAGAAGTTTGTAACACTAATTTCTGAACACCTTATTTATACAGGGAAACAGTAGTAAGCATTTTTGGTTTCTGGAAAAGGTTCCTGCAAGTACATCTACAGTCTACAGCACTCATTATTCTTACTAAAAGTTTTGGACCAAAAATGTTTTCTTTCTTAGTGACTGGTTTCCCCAAAATATGATTATATGTTTTATTACAGAGTGGACGTATCCACAGTATCGTGATATCATCGAGTTACATTCCCACTCTCACAGACAATATGTAAGGCAAAAATCGATGAATTGAGTCTTTTGTGAAGGTTATATGATGAGACCAGTTTACTCCATTGTCAAACATATCAAACAGGAGCTTAGTTGTTTAAAACCTTTCTACATAATGTCTGATGTAGGAGATATAAAAAAATTTGCATATTTCCTTTACTTTCATTCTATTATGTTATACGGGTTCATATTCTGGGATAACTCATCAAACTGAGCAAAAGTTTCTAATGTGCAAAAGTGGGTAACAAGAATCATTTGTGGTGTAAATTCAAGAACATCATGTAGAAACCTGTTCAAGATACTTTGTATTTTAACCACTGCTTCTCAGTATATTTATTCTTTAATGAAATTTTTTGCAAGTAATATATCTCTATTCCCAACCAATATCTCAATACATAGTATCAGTACTAGGAATAAAAACAATCTAATAAAAACCTAAAATCACTTACCTTGATCCAAAAAGGAGTCCGATATTCAGGAACACACATATTCAATAAATTTCCAGCAACCATTAAAAACTTGATTTCAGATAAAGCACAGTTTAAACAGAGTTTGGAAAACTATTTGGTAGTCATCTTCCTTCTACTATATAGATGAATATCTTAACAGAGACCGTTAGGCCAGCTTAAGTAAAAATGTCTTTTAGATTTTGACAGCACTTTCTCACAACAGTCAAGATCAGGTATTTTGTGTATGATACATTTATTAATAGCGCGTAATAATGTTTCAGTCTGACAGCGTATTAATTCTGTAAATATTAGCTGTTCAGGTTTACTGTATTGTATTCACATAGTTTGACAATCTCCTGACAAATGATCAGGGTAGTAAGTATTATATACAAATGTTTTATGTTATACTTTCTGACATGTTCCACAGCCACGAGAATCATCTCATATTTTGGCTCTAAGGAACGAAAACTGAATCTAATCTAATCTAATCTCATCACGTGACATAAAAACATTCCACAACGCATTTCACATGTTGGCATTCACACTGCTGTCAGGTCATGTCACACCATCCCACGTCAAGGTTTCTCAGGAAGAAAGTCTTGACGGCATCGTCACCTGCTAACATCGGAAGTTAATTTATTTTCGCCACACTGACTCATTTTATAGTAGCAGATTTCGTCTTTTGTGTTTTCTTAATCTTTATTTTATTATTAGCTTTGTTTTCGTAGCAATTCGCAAATGTTTCATAACGTCTTGAATATTTGTTCCATTGAGTGTTCTTCCACGAGAGAGGTCAGGTATCTGACAGTGAAAAATTATTTAGATTTCACAGTAACAGAATAGAGCTAATGCCCACACTGTATAGTGTGTGATTTTTTCCACTGTGTACAAAGTCTAGTGACTGATTGATGAGAGGATACAAAACAAAAAGGTCTAATGAGCTTATGTTCAGAAATGCATGATCTCCATGGTAGAGACCATTTATTCAGTCA
The DNA here is from genome assembly GCF_023898315.1 of Schistocerca nitens. Lineage (NCBI taxonomy): Eukaryota > Metazoa > Arthropoda > Insecta > Orthoptera > Acrididae > Schistocerca > Schistocerca nitens. The sequence continues at coordinate 383,700,739 of NC_064617.1, read as the reverse complement.
TACTTTGTTAAGAGATGCAGTCTAATACATGCTGCACCATACTGCCACAGTTACAGTATGCATGGTTTCCTCCTAGAGGATGCTACTGTTCCTCATACATCATGCCCTAGTGCCCTCTCCTGCCATAGTAATTGGTTTTGTTGTGTCCGATTCACTTCTCTTGATGACTCACCTTGTAGTGAATATGAGACAGTGTTGTACACAATGGTTCCGTATTCGAATCGAGAGCTTGCCGACATGGTGTTTACCTATGGAAAGGCAAACAGCAATGAGCGGCAGGCAGCAAGGTTCTATCAGCAGACCTATCCCCACCAACAACAACCACAGCTTTCAATGTTTTCAACAGTGTTTCGCAGTTTGTCTGAGGCAGGATCGTTTCTGGAAGCAGGAAATCATGAAGGACATACCCGAAATGTTCGGACACCTGACTTGGAGGAAAATGTGATTAACACTGTGGGAGGTGAGTGCCGTGTCAGTACCAAGCAGTTGGCCTGCTAGTACAGGCTAACGACCGTCTGGAACATTCTCCATGACAATTGTTACTACCCTTACCACTTACACTGTGTGCAGGGCCTACTAGCGACACACTTTCCACATCAGGAGCTGTTTTGTCACTCGTTTCTTCACCAGGCAAATACAGTTCTGGGATTTGTGTCATCCATCCTATTCACAGATGAGGCCACCTTTATGCAACGTGTTATCTTCCTTCACCTTTCATACAAGTCATCTGTGGGAGATTATGCAGAACCCCATGGTATAGTGCAGCGAATCATCAGCATTAGTGCAGCCAGAATGAGTGGGCCAGGGTAATTGGCGACCGTATATTGTGATCAGTCTTCCTTCCACGTCGCCTAACAGACCAGAAATGTCAGGGTTTTTTGTGAGAGATTCGCCTCCCCTGCTGGAAGAAGTGCCATTGATGATTCAAAGGGCTACGTGGCTGCCACATGATGGTGCTCCAGCCCACTTTGCCGTTAACATCCGGACGCATCTCAGTCTTGTCTTCCCTGCTCAACAAATTGTACTAGGGGGTCCAGTTGCATGGCCTGCTCATTCACCAGATCTCAACCCATGCGATTTCTGGTTATGGTGCCATCTCAAATGTATCATGTATGTAGAGGCCATTCTAGATGTGGAGACACTTGAGCAGCATATTCATGCTGCCTTTCACACTGTTCAGATGTGAGAGACAGAACATGCTACGGTGTGTACATACATGTGTTGAGGCACATGGAAACCATTTTCTATATATAGCATAACTATGGCCACATGGTACTGTACAAGGTACTATCCAAAATTTTTGGGACTGTTGCTGCCATCTGTTGAAAACCTTACATTTGGGCTAATGGTCACCATCACCCTCAAAGTAGTTCCCATCTGCACGTATACACCAGACCCAGAACTTCTGCCACTGGTCAAACGTTTCCTGGAAGTCCTGTTCTTTGAGGGTGCTTATCACCACCAGCAATGCTTCTTGAATTCTCTCTAGAGTGTCGAACCGACGGCCTTTCAACTTGAGTTTAGTTTTTGGGAATATCGCAAATTTGCAGGGTGCCAAATCTGGCGAGTATGGTGGGTGTGGTACAACCGCCATGTTGTTTTTTGTCAAAAAGGTCCTGGTGAGCAAGGACGTGTGACAGGGCGCATTGTCGTGATGCAGCAGCCAGTTCCCTTGACGCCAAAGTTCAGGCTGTCGTCGCTGCATGTTTTCATGAAGACGTCGCAAATCGTTGCAGTAGTACGCGGAATTCACTGTTTGGTTGGGTGGGACGAATTCTTTGTGCACAATTCCCTTGGTGTCAAAGAAAATGATGATCATGTGCTTCACTTTGCTCTTCACCTGTCTCGCTTTTTTGGGTCTTGGAGAGCCTGGGCTCTTCCACTGGGACGATTGTTGCTTTGTCTCTAGGTCATAACCGTAAATCCAGCTCTCGTCGCCGGTGATAACTCATGACAAGAAGATTGGATCATCAGCTGCAGTCTGATGAAGGTCCGTGCACACTTCAAAACACTGTGCCTTCTGATCGGCAGTCAAGATCCTTGGCACAAATTTTGCAGCGACACGATGTATGCCCAGTTCATCAGTCAACATTCGTTGACATGTCCATTAACCAATACCCACTTCATCCGCAAGTTCTTGAATGGTTTGACGTCGATCCGCAGGAACCAATTTTTGAAGTTCAGCAACAATGTCTAGTGTTGTGTGGCCTTCCCGTGTGAACATCATCTTCAACGTCTGTACAGCAGGCCCTGAACCGAACATGCCACTCAAACACATGCATACGGCTCATGCTCTGCCCCCAAACACTTGTTGAATCATTGCAAGGGTCTCTGTAGCACTTTTCCCGAGATTCGCACAGAACTTGATACACACGTGCAGTTCTGTTCGCGGATCCATAGTAAAATCGCCACACACCAAACACAGAGTATTACGGATATCTCTGTGGGCAAGCAGCATGTCCTTACAGTTGAATGCCACTCAGCACACTGACTCATCAGATATGCAGCTCTCGCCACCTAGTGGTGCAAAGAGCTACTTCTCCTACTTTACAGATGGCAGCACCAGTCCCGAAAATTTTGGATTCCACCTTGTACATGTTAGACTGCAGTCTCTGTAACAATGTATGATTGAATAAATGGTCTCTACCATGGAAACCGTGCATTTCTGGACATAAGTTCATTAGACCTTTTTTGTTCCATATTCTCTCATTGATCAATCCCTAGCGTTTGTACACAGTGCAAAAAATCACCCTAGATAAATAGGAACATAAGCTGTTGAAGCACTTTTCATTAAATAACATTTTAAGTGAAAAAGTGAGCTTTAATGAAAGAGAAAAGTACAGTTGTTTATGACATTGTAACAAATCTGTGGCTTGCTAGGGTTATGAACTCGATACCGCGTTATAGTCACAATTAGAATTAGAAGCAAATGAACGTGGCTTGGAGTAACTCTGTATTTCTTTAAGTATCATATCTTCATGTTCAACATGCTAATCAGAAAAATGATGTAACACAAAAGCATATGCAATGAAGTCTTTTTGTTGGGTAATCAAGTGAACAAATAAGCAAGTAAAGCACAAAACACCAATAATATTAAAATCACAGAACTCGGCGTTTGCAGCAAGGAGAAGGCTTTTCACAGCGCTCCTGGCTGCCAGTGTGTGTTTACATCTGCCAAATAATCAGCTGATCATCTGATGTCTGCCATGGCTTTCGCTCGTTGTTGCTACATAGTCTCCTTCAGGAAAGTGGAGTGTCATCCTCGATTGATGCCCAGAGAGCTGTCCATGAATCATGCTGGTATGTGTACCTTTCGTCCAGAATGTGTTTGATGTTGAGTCAGAGTTGGCGAAGATTCGAGTGGAGGCTGCTTGGTGATAGGTGGAGTTTTTGTCTGGTTGTGTGGGAGATGGGGGTGTGAAGGTACTTGTATGATGAACACTGAGTTCACTCTGTCAATCAAGACAGAGTCCACCTTGCCATTTATGAGGATTTCAAATTTTTTCTCACTTCTGTTAATGATATGATGGGGACCAGTATAAGGTGGTGTCAGTGGTCGTTTGATATCATCTCTTTGCAACATTACTTGCTTATAGTACTGTATTTCTTGATGTACAAAGGGCTGCAGAGCACTATGGCGTGGTGCTTGTCATGACCAGATCTGTGTCATCCTTTCTCTGAGGTGGGCCTTGAATTCTGATTTATTAGCATCGTCCATCGAAAACGTGCTTGGAACTACAGACTCACCAGGATTAGATTAGATTAGTACTTGTTCCATAGATCATGAATACGACAATACGACACTTCGTAATGATGTGGAACGTGTCAGGTTAATAAAAGGTGTCTATACAAGATATTACATTAGACAAAATATTACATGGCACTCAATAATTTTTTTTTTTGAGGTTGGGAAATTACCCACTTACTATATCCAAAAATTCATCAAATGATTAGAAGGAGTTGCCATTAAGAAATTCTTTTAATTTCCTTTTAAATGCTGTATGGCTATCTGTCAGACTTTTGATGCTATTAGGTAAGTGACCAAAGACTTTTGTGGCAGCATAATTTACCCCCTTCTGAGCCAAAGTTAGATTTAACCTTGAGTAGTGAAGATCATCCTTTCTCTTAGTGTTGTAGCCATGTACACTGCTATTAATTTTGAATTCGTTCGGATTGTTAATAACAAATTTCATAAGTGAATATATATATTGTGAGGCTACAGTGAAGATTTCTAGCTCTTTAAATAAGTGTCTGCAGGATGACCTTGGATGAGCTCCAGCAATTACTCTGATTACGCGCTTTTGTGCAATGAACACTCTTTTCTCAATGATGAGTTACCCCAGAATATGATGCCATACGAAAGCAGAGAATGAAAATAGGCATGGTAAGCTAATTTACTCAGATGTATAACGCCAAAATTTGCAATGACCCTAATAGCATAAGTAGCTGAACTCAAACGTTTCAGCAGATCCTCAGTGTGTTTTTTCCAGTTCAACCCCTCATCAATGCATACACCTAGAAATTTTGAATATTCTACCTTAGCTACTGATTTCTGATCGAAGTCTATATTTATTAATGGGGTCATTCCATTTACTGTGTGGAACTGTATATACTGTGTTTTGTCAAAGTTTAATGAGAGCCCATTTGCAGAGAACCAGTTAATGATTTTCTGAAAAACATCGTTTACAATTTCACCAGTTAATTCTTGTCTGTTGGGTGTGATAGCTATACTTGTATCATCGGCAAAAAGTACCAGCTTTGCATCTTCGTGAATATAGATGGCAAGTCATTAATATATATTAAGAACAGCAGAGGACCCAAGACCGAACCTTGCAGCACCCCATTCTTGATTGTTCCCCAGTTTGAGAAATCACCACTTTTTTTGCATATTATGTGAAGTGTTTAGTTCAACTTTCTGCACTCTTCCAGTTAGGTATGATTTAAACCATTTGAGCGCTGTCCCATTCATACCACAGTACTTGGGCTTATCTAGAAGTATTCCATGATTTACACAATCAAAAGCCTTTGATAGATCACAAAAAATCCCAACGGGTGACTTCCGGTTACTCAGAGCATTTAATATTTCATTAGTGAAAGTATATATAGCATTTTCTGTTGAAAAACCCTTCTGGAAATCAAACTGACATTTTGTTAAAACTTTATTTTTTTAAAGGTGTGAAGCTATTCTACAATACATTACTTTTTCAAGAATTTTGGATAAGGCAGACAGAAGAGAGATTGGGCAGTAGTTGTTGACATCAGACGTATCCCCTTTTTTATGCAGTGGTATAACAATGGCATACTTCAGTCTGAAGATAAGGTGGGTAGATCACGTAACTAATGAGGAGGTATTGAATAGGATTGGGGAGAAGAGAAGTTTGTGGCACAACTTGACTAAAAGAAGGGATTGGTTGGTAGGACATGTTTTGAGGCATCAAGGGATCACAACTTTAGCATTGGAGGGCAGCGTGGAGGGTAAAAATCGTAGAGGGAGACCAAGAGATCAATACACTAAGCAGATTCAGAAGGATGTAGGTTGCAGTAGGTACTGGGAGATGAAGAAGCTTGCACAGGATAGAGTAGCATGGAGAGCTGCATCAAACCAGTCTCAGGACTGAAGACCACAACAACAACTTCAGTCTATCTGGGAAAATACCCTGCTTCAGAGAGCTATTACATATGTGGCTAAAAATCCCACTTATTTCTTGGGAACAAGCTTTTATTATCCTGCTGGAAATGCCATCAATCCCATGTGAGCTTTTATTCTTGAGAGAGTTTATTATCTTCGTAATTTCAGATGGAGAGGTGGGTTGAATTTCAATTGTATCAAATGGTGTGGGTAAGGCCTCTTCCATTAACTGCCTTGCTTCTTCTGATGAACATTTAGATCCTATTTTCTCTACAACATTTAAAAAATGATTATTCAAAATGTTTTCGACTTCTGGCTTGTTGTTTATCAAGTTTCCATTCGCTTTGTTGGTGATGCCGTCATCCTGTACTCTTGGTTGTCCTGTCTCCCTTGCAATAATAATCCAAATTGTTTTGATTGCAGGAAGCTATAGTACTACTCCATGTACTAGCCCTGCTGGTGAGGTGTCCAAATTTGGTTTGCACATGTTGTGTGTAGGCTGAGCAAACTCAATGGTAAGGCGGATTGTCCATTTTGATTCATGGCACATTAGTGTGGCTTTAAGCAACTAGTGCCAACGTTCGACCAATCCATTACTAGCAGGATGGTAACTTGTTGTTGTGTGGCGCACTGCTCTGCAAAATTTACTCTGTTGGTAAAACAGATCGAATTCGAACTTCCATCCTTTGTCCTTCATTATGTAGAGCAGACAACTGAAACGAGAGATCCAGTATGACACAAATTTAGTGGCTAGCGTCTTACTAGAAATGTTATCCACAGGCAAGGCTTCTGGCCAGTACAAGAAATGGTCTATCACCATCAGTAGGTAACTGCTTCCTTCTGAAGGAGACAGTGGACCTACGACATCAATATGAATGTGTGCAAATCTTGCTGAGGCCTGGAAAATTGCTTACTGGTGCATAAACATTGCGAGCTTTCTTGCTGTACTGGTATTGTACACATGTGCACTCCAAGTTCGACATTTATTTTGTATCCCATTCCACCCAAAATAGCTAGCTATTAGTTTAACTGTAGCTTTCAAGCCAGGCTGGCGGAAGTTATGTAAACTTTCAAAGACTTGGTTGCATAGTGTCGAAGGAATGGATGGACAAGTTTTCCCTTTGTACAGCTCATAGTACCACTTGGTGCTCGACGCTGGAACATCGTCTGGCTTTCATCAAAAAGACCAGATGTGGTATCTTCTACAAAATCCTGAAGTTCCTGGTTAGAATCTTGCACCTAGGCCAGCTTCATAAAATCAACTGTCTTCACATAATGCTCACCTTGACAAGCAGTCTTCCACTACCTTATCAACTCCTGATATAGCCTATGCCTTACATGAGTGTTGAATTGCGCTATGAATTTAGTTGATTGTATTGTCTCAGGAACCATGGACCTTGTCATTGGTGAGGAGGCCTGCGTGCCTCAGCAATGGAGATAGCCATATCGTAGGTGCAACCACAACAGATGGATATCTGTTGGGAGGCCAGACAAATGTGTGGTTCGTGAAGAGGAGCAGCAGCCTTTTCAGTAGTTGCAGGGGCAACAGTCTGGATGACTGAGTGATTTGGTCTTGTAACATTAGCCAAAATGGCCTTGCTGTGCTGGTACTGTGAATGGCTGAAAGCAAGGAGAAACTACTGCCACAATTGAATCGGCAGTTAGACGAAGGAAATAACTCCATAAACCTGTTTGTTGGGAAATTCAAGAAAACTGTATAACTTATGCATTTTTCATTGAACCAGAAATTATTTTTTATATCATATACAGAACAAAATTTACATCCATTTGCAGTGTTTGGACAATTTCCAGGTAATGTCCGTAAAATTAAAAAAAGTTGATGGATTTGATTCCTTCTTCCAACTGATTGAAAATGTGACTAAAAATAAAGAAATAAGTCAATAATGCCTTTAAAATTTTATTCAAAATTGTAAAAACATAGCGCTATAGGCTATTGTAAAACTGTATATAGTTGAAAATTTTAAAAGGGGATCAATTATTTGACCCCAAGAATGCGCAGAAAGTTTTAGAGGAAAAAACTTGGACACAAAAATCACTCATCATCATGATCAGCTGGATCTGAGGTGGTAGGCCAGGTCATTAAGTCCTGGTAGAAGTCTTTATTTTCTGTTGGTATGTGGGTGATTATCTTATCTACATCTTGCATTTTTTCCTCATTTATAGGTATTATTCCTGTGTATGCAGTCTCTGTAGGAAGCGTTATTTCATCCAATAACTTTGGTTTTTGAAGGACAAATCTTGTATGAACGATGCCATCAGTGAATTCGGAGGCTATTACAGAACCCTTCAAAAGAGTTGGATATTGAAGGTGTCAGTATTTAGAAATACAAAAATTTGAATGTTTGCCAGTACTTTTCGTTGATTTCTTGAAGGACTTTGGGCACCAATCCTTATAGTTCACGATTTGTTCTGAAGTCACCTTCTCACAGAATATCCAGATTCTCTCGCTGTTTGTATCAACTCACAGTACTCGTCCGGAGTATGTATTCTGTCCATTTTCCTAATCTTACACTTGGTGGTGCCAAAGATCCTATCACACTGCAGGAACGAATGTCCACGAATAGGAAAATATTGGTGAATTGTAGCAAAACGGCCAAGTGATACCAAGGTAAGTAGAAACCTGATGACAGTATTATTTCAGTTTTCCACCGCAAGCATCGCTAAAAATGTGAAGTTCTTTAACAGTTGTACTCATGTCCTGAATCGTCCTGAATCTTCAACCAAAGTAGGCTACATAACCCATCACGGCCCCTTTTAGCCACACCTTCTGGATATGTGTAGAAGTTTGCTGATCCTGTTTTCACATCACGGATACAGAAAACGTACAACCAAAGCTTTCTTAGATAGAACATCTCTTACACCAGAATTTTCGGCAGTGGAAGACTTTGCATGTAGTCAGAGACGAGACACCCCACTTCTTCTTTTTCATAGCACAACTGCAACACTTCTTTTTGTTTGGAGTAAAATTTCTTGGCTCGACGTAAATGGACCATTTTTTCAGCGACTGCGACACGTTTTGCGGTGTTGTTGAGAAGTGGTGATTTGATCTTTGTTTCCAATTCCTCACATGTGCTACATACTTCAATTTGGAGCCTCCCAAATCTATATCCATGGTTCTCATTATAATATTTCCGATAAAAAACGTATTTGATGCTAAATCGGTAATGTGGATATTTCTCACAAAAAAGGCGGTGCAAAGTTTTTATGTCAAGCTCAGCACTTAGATATTTAATTTCCTTACTGCAGTAACGAGAATGGTGTATTGGGAACGCATTTATATGATCATCAGTAGCACCTAGTATTTGTGGAGGTAACACATTACCCCTGTTCATATGTTTACCACACATATCAATTGCAGATTTTCCAGAAGCAATCATAGTAGTCAAACGGAAGAGCGCTTTATTTTTTATGGTATACAGGGCGAGTCACCTAACGTTACCGCTGGATATATTTCGTAAACCCCATCAAATACTGACGAATCGATTCCACAGACCGAACGTGAGGAGAGGGGCTAGTGTAATTGGTTAATACAAACCATAAAAAAATGCAAGGAAGTATGTTTTTAAACACAAAGCTACGTTTTTTTAAATGGAACCACGTTAGTTTTGTTAGCACATCGGAACATATAAACAAATACTAATCAGTGCCGTTTGTTGCATTGTAAAATGTTAATTACATCCGGAGATATTGTAACCTAAAGTTGACGCTTGAAACCTCCGACATTCAGTTGAGTGTTGTAACAAACACGGGCCACGGTCGGCGAGCAGTGTCATGCGCATACTGCATCGTCACCGCTTTCACCCGTTTCATGTGTTGCTACATCAGAAATTACATGGTGATGACTTTAATCATCGAGTGCAATTCTGTCAATGGGCATTAACAGAGAATGCGTTGCAGTTCTACCTGTTTGCCGATGAAGTGGGTTTCACAAACCATGGGGCAGTGAATCTACGGAACATGCGTTACTGGTCCGTGGACAATCCTCGCTGGCTCAAACAGGTAGAGCGTCAGCGACCGTGGCCTGTAAATGTATGGTGCGGAATCATTGGCGACCACCTCATTGGTCCTCACTTCATTGCAGGGGCCCAAACAGCTGCAACATACATCGCGTTTCTACAGAATTATCTGCCAACGTTGCTCGAAAATGTCCCACTGGAAACGCGTCGACGTATGTGGTATCAGCATGATGGTGCACCTGCACATTCCGCAATTAACACTAGGCTGACCCTTAACAGGATGTTCGACGAGCGTTTCATAAATTGTGGAGGACGCATACATTGGCCAGCCCGTTCTCCTGATCTTACACCTCTGGACTTCTTTCTGTAGGGTACGTTAAAGGAGAAAGTGTACCGTGATGTGACTACAACCCCAGAGGATATGAAACAACGTATTGTGGCAGCCTGCGGTGACATTACACCAGATGTACTGCGGCGTGTACGACATTCATTACGCCAGAGATTGCAATTGTGTGCAGCAAATGATGGCCACCACATTGAACATCTATTGGCCTGACATGTCGGAACACTCTCTATTCCACTCCGTAATTGAAAACGGAAACCACGTGTGTAAGTGTACCTCACCCCTCATGGTAATGTACATGTGCGTCAGTGAAAAAGACCAATAAAAAGGTGTTAGCATGTGGACGTAATGTGCTGTTCCAGTCTCTTCTGTACCTAAGGTCCATCACCGTTCCCTTTGGATCCCTACGTAATTCGGTGCTCTCCGATACACACGATCGAACAGCGGAGGAGTAGTACTCAAGTGTCAAGTTTAGGTTACAATATCTCCGGATGTAATTAACATTTTACAATGCAACAAACGGCACTGATTACGTATTTGTTTATATGTTCAGATGTGCTAACAAAACTAACGGGGTTCCATTTAAAAAAACGTAGGTTTGTGTTAAAACACATACTTCCGTGCATTTTTTTATGGTTTGTATTAACCAATTACACTAACCCCTCTCCTCACGTTCGGTCTGTGGAATCGATTCGTCAGTATTTGATGTGGTTTACGAAATATATCCAGCGGTAATGTTAGGTTACTCATCCTGTATAAAACGGAGAATGCACTTCTACAAACTTGAATTCTTTTGTTGGCACTGTTCAGAACAAAGAAATCGAAAACGTTGTCTCGTTTCTTAGTGTTTTCGTTTCTTGAACGGCGGCGTTTTTGATCACGTCGTATTATCAGACACATTAGGAATGTATCTTGTTCATTTTTGTTTTGTCCTTCATATAAATTACCTAGAAAATATTTCTTCTCTTCAGGAGGGAAGTTGTCTGTACATTTCAACTTGCTAGAACACGAAATGTTGGTGTTTGGTTTTGCAGGAATAGTGTTACCTGTGGAGGTACCCACATATTGTTGACCAAGAAGACGTTGCCTCTTCTGTGCTTCACGTTTATAGCAGTGAACATTGCGAACTCCTTTTTTCCGCTTGTTTCTGAACGATGAAGTCACTTTAGAATCACTGTCGGAAATCGATGACATTATATGAGTATGTTGTAGTACAAATAAATTAGTGATTACTTAAAGCTCTACATGAACACGTAAGCGCATTAACCAACTGTTTGCAAACTAACTATAGTTAAATTCTTTTATCTTGGCGGCTCTCGCATGCCCGCCCAGACGCGGGAGATTGCTGCGTTGCCAGTTGCAAACGACGCACGCGCCAAGAGAAGCAGCGCCATAGTAGAGCAGAGAGACGAAAACATTGAATATGATGTTGCCAAAGCAGCGAAGCAAAGAATTGCGTCAGACAATCAAGTAGCTCGGCAACGTACGAGCCGAAATTCTGCTCTAAATAATACTTTTAATACTGTCGCAACAGAACATATCTCAATATGAATAGTAAAACAGCGACTGCGGAAGAGAAGATATACAAACAAAACAGGTAACATGAATATTGTATGTGTGCCTTTTCCCTGTTTTTAATTGCTGTGAAACGAAATATTGGAGGACACAATTAGAAAAACCGAAAACTTATTATGGTTATAATCAAGACAGAAAGCACTAAACAAAGAAAATAATTAGGACCGAACAAGGTTTGAACTCAGATCCTTTCGGTTGGTAGCCAAACACCTTAACCCTTTTTTTAAATTTTTTTTTAAAGTTTGATCCGCTAATGCACCTCGTCGTTTATTAGGTTCCAGGCGGACTCTACAATAGCACGCGAAATACCGACAAATACTATTGGTGTGACTATAAATTATTCACGGTTCGTCGAAGTACAGTAGGAAATAAACAACTACCGCTGTTCTTTATTGCGAAAAAGCGGTTCGTGAGAATGATACAAACACCTTTCCTTGCTATCGCCTGAATTAGGAGGATTATTGCTTGTTTGGTTTAATTAATTGATAGAATATGAAGCAATTGGTATAAAGAATGCTTTTTCCAAACTTTGTATAAAAGAAAGTCTGCTATCAAGACATTGCTTTTGTTCAATTACTTTATTTATGACTGAACGTTTCTAAAACAAGACACACATCCGTGCTCTGCACTGCTGTCGAGCTCTGGCAACATCGTTCTCTGTTCGTTGGCTGGCTGTGTTTTGTGATGTCAGATGCGCAGAACGAACCTAAACTCGGCTGCCATCATAAATGACGCGCACTTTCGTTTAAAAGACATCCAGCGGATGGAGCAAGAACGAACTTGTTCCATGCCCTGCTGCCATCTCTTGGCCATGCGTGGCAGTAGTGGGGAAGACAGAAATAAATCCAATCTTTGTTTTCGTCTTCCAACTTACGGAATATTCAGACCTGGTTTTCAAGGCTTGATGGGTTGGTTTTCGTTCCTTTCTTGTATTCTATAGTTGCGTGTACCCTTTCATGACTCTAATTCGGCAAAATCTCGATTCATTATTTTCCATGTTTATTCGCTTCTTTCAACTACTAATTCATTTTTTCCCGAACGCATTCAGCGTTGCAGATTGGTTAAATGATGATGGCTCCTCTTGGGTAAGATATTCCCGAGTTAAAATAGTCCCCCATTCGGATCTCCAGGCAGGAACAACTCGGGAGAAGTCTGTAATCAGGTGAAAGAAAACTGGTATTCTACAGATTAGAGCATGGAATGTCAGATCCCTTAATCAGGCAAATAGTTTAGAAAATAAAAAGGAAATTAATAGGTCACTGAAAGGCCCCAGAGTAGACAACATTCTCTTAGAAATACTGAAAGCCTTGGGAGAGCCAACTATGACAAAACTCTACCATCCGGTGAGCAAGATGTATGAGACAGGTGAAATACCTTCAGACTTCAAGAAGAATATAATAATTCCAATCCCAAAGAAAGCATGTATTGACAGGTGTGAAAATTACCGAACTATCAGTTTAATAAGTCACAGTTCCAAAATACTAGTACGAATTCCTTACAGATGAATGGAAAAACTAGTAGAACCTGACCTCGGAGAAGATCAGTTTGGATTCCATAGAAATGTTCGAACATGTAATGCAATACTAACCCTACAGCTCATCGTGGAAGATAGATTAAGGAAAGGCAAAACTAAATTTATATCATTTGTTGACTTAAAGAAAGCTTTTCATGATGTTGGCTGGAATACTCTCTTTTAAATTCTAAAGGTGGCAGGGGTAAAACACAGGGAGCCAAAGGCTATTTACAATTTGTATAGAAACCAAATGGGAGTTATAAGAGTCAAGGGGCATGAAAGGGAGGCAGTGATTGAGAATATAGTGAGACAGGGTTGTAGCCTATCCCTGAAGTTATTCAGTCTGTATATTGAGCAAGCAGTAAAGGAAACAAACGAAAAATCTGGAGTAGGAATTAAAATCCAACGAAAAGAAATAAAAACTTTGAGGTTTTCCAATGACATCGTAATGCTGTCAGAGACAGCAAAAGACCTGAAAGAGCAGTTAAATGGTATGGACAGTGTCTTGAAAGGAAGATATAAGAGGAACATCAACAAAAGAAAAACGAGGATAATGGAATGTAGTCGAATTAAGTCGGGTGATGCTGAGGGAATTAGATTAGGAAATGAGACACTTAAAGTAGTAAAGGAGTTTTGCTATTTGGGGAGCAAAATAACTGATGATGGTCGAAGTAGAGAGGATATAAAATGTAGACTGGCAATGGCAAGGAAAGCGTTTCTGAATAGGAGAAATTTGTTAACATCGAGTATAGATTTGAGTGTCAGGAAGTCATTTCTGAAAGTATTCGTATGGAGCGTAGCCATGTATGGAAGTGAAAAGTGGACGATAAGCAGTGTAGACAAGAAGAGAATAGAAGCTTTCGAAATGTGGTGCTACAGAAGAATGCTGAAGATTAGATGGGTGGATCACGCAACTAACGACGAGGTACTGAATTGAATTGGGGAGAAGAGGAATTTGTGGTACAGCTTGACTAGAAGAAGGGATCGTTTGGTAGGACACGTTCAGAGCCATCAAGAGATCACCAATTTAGTATTGGAGGGAAGTGTGTAGGGTAAAAATCGTAGAGGGAGACCAAGAGACAAATACAGTAAGCAGATTCAGAAGGATGTAGGTTGCGGTAGTTATCCAGAGATGAAGAGGCTTGCACAGGATAGAATAGCATGGAAAGCTGCATCAAACCAGTCTCTGGACTGAAGACCACAACAGCAACATTGTCTTTGTCTCTATTTTGCCGAAAGGGATAGGCTATGGGCTTATGGTGTGTATAAATGATGAAATCTCTCGCTTCCAAGTGTGTACAAAAATATTTAATGAACCCACAAACCACCAACAATTCGCTATCATACGCACTCCATTGTTGCTGAGTCTGAGAGAGTTTTCGTGAAAAGAATGTAAGACACTGCTAGGCCTCGTCCACATACTTTTGCAATGCAGCATCAATTGCCTTTAGACTAGCATCTACTGCGAGATATGGTTTTAAAAGCCAGATGTGCAAGAAGGGCTGCATGTGCTATTCTTTTCTTAGCTGCTGCAGACACGTTTTCCATTGACTCTGTCCACTGCACCGACGTTTTGCCTTAGAGTTCAGCCGCCTGATGTAGATGACGTCGAGCTAAGCTAAGAACTCCAAGGGATCTTCACAGTTCTTTAGCAGTTTCTGGTCATGAGATACTCAAAATAGATTCGACTTTCTCTGGTAACGGCTGTGATCCGGCTGATGATACGAGGTGGCCTAAAAAGATAATTTCTGTCTGGCCAAAAACACTCTATATTTGTCAAGACATATAAATACCTCAATCAGGCGCTGTTTGTATTGCTCCGGGTTTGCTGAAAAAATGAGTATGTCGTTAAGATATTCAAAGCAATTCTGCAAGCCTTGTAAAACCGAATCTATAAATCTTTGCCATGCCTGCTGAATCCAAACGTCACAAACAGGCTTCCAAATAGGCCAAACGCCGTTGTAATAGCCGTTTTCGCAATATCTCTTTCAGCTACAGGAATCTGTGTGTATGCCTTTGCACAATCTAGTATGTGTAACACTTTTTTCTCACATAATACATAATTATAATCTCTCAACAGAGGAAAAGCGTAGCGATCTGGTATTGTCTTAGCATTCGTGGCGAGGTAATCACTACATGGCTGACATGCACCTCTCTATTTTGGTACTAAATTTAGGGGTGAAGACCCAATTCCGCTAGATGGGTGAATGCTGTCTCCTTTCAACATGGTATCAAATTCGGCCATGGTAACATCAGGGGCGAGACGTCTAGGCCTGCATGAAGTCGATAGACCTGGAGTAGTGTTGATATCATGTACAGTGTTGTGACACACCTTGTGTGAGACCCCAGGAGGCCTCGTGATACAAGGAAACTTGTCCAGAAGTTCGGCATACCCATTGACATTCCATTGGACCAATTTGGCGTTGTCTACTGCATTGCTATGGCGGAATCCATTGGCAGATAATCCAGTAACATTATCTATTAGGCGAGCATTTGTGTCGTCTGGCAGCAGACGATAATGCGCTAAAAAATCGGCTCCAATTACAGGTACGGTTACAATCGCCAGAGTGAAATTCCAGGCCAAGTCATATCATGGTCCCAGATCCAACTTGGTGTACTCCATTTCACATGTTGTGATGGGCAAATTGTTAGCCATGGAAAGAAAAAACTAGGTGGCTGATCGGAATATATGTAACTGGGTCCACAGCAAAATATTTAGGTCATAACACTTGTCCGTCAAAAACTTGTTCAAAAATGGCTCTGAGCACTATGGGACTTAACATCTATGGTCATCAGTCCCCTAGAACTTAGAACTACTTAAACCTAACTAACCTAAGGACAGCACACAACACCCAGCCATCACGAAGCAGAGAAAATCCCTGACCCCGCCGGGAATCGAACCCGGGAACCCGGGCGTGGGAAGCGAGAACGCTACCGCACGACCATCAAAAACTTGTGTCCTGTCTTGTGGTCTATGATGAAAAGCTGCTGACTATCTGGAGAAATTGCTTCTGCATGTCGTTTTCCTCTCGCTGAGGCAGGTACACGGCGAGATACACTTGTGTGCCTGGTCTCCATACTTCTTGTTGTACCAACACAGCTATGTCCAGACTGAATCATTGGCTTCGAGGGAGTTTGCTAAGGAACGACTTCTCATTCTTTTGCAGAACCGTTCTGTTGCGTTTCGGTCGGAGAGCAATTCGCCCACTTACTTACTCAGCGCGTCAACGTTGCCATGAGACTGTCATAACCCGCTCATGTTACCAACAAGGCGCTTGTACATGGCGTCGTAGTTCCAGTGCAGGAGGTTAGTACGATCGCGTCCTGAATCCGGTCCGCCAGATCAGTTACAGCCTTGCGTGGCGTGTCTTTTTGTAACGTTATAATGGCCTACAGCTGAGCTGGCAGATGTGGCTGCTTCACAATGCGCGCAGTAATGCTTCAGGCACCGTGCACATGCCAACCTTACTTCTTAAATGATGGAGGTTCTGGGATGGTTTGCTGTCACTGACGTTCTCCTGTGTGGGAACCTGCTGCACTCGTTCCTCCTACAAAGCAAACACTCTTCAAATTCGTTCAGCCTTTAGCTTTGCGTACAGGTCCATATCTGGAGGTGAAGTTATAGTGTCTTGAACCTTGGCTGCATAGTGGTAGTCCAGATGACCAACGATCAGCGCAATTTAGTGAAATTGGTGGTCTCTCTGGAGCAGAGGAAGCTTCCTCCATGTGCTTGAACTATAATCCTGGGTTTTGTGACCAAAACAGGTGTAGTCACACTGCACTTATTGATATTGCTGCTCTGTCTGTCTTTTCCTTTAATTATAGAATGTATGTATAGCCACCTGCAGCCAATGTGGCTATAAGTACATTCTGTAATTAAATTAACGCATGGTTGCTGGACTTGAGCCAATAACAATGTTTAAAATTTCACTAATTTCCGAGTCTCGAAGGTCTGCCAGAATACTTCTGTGTTGCTGGTTTATTTTCTCTAGCTGTGATCACGTCGGGTTGCTAGGCTTGCAAAGTCGATATTGTGTTCTAGTCACAGCAAGGATTAGAGACAAACAAATGTGTGGCTTGGAGTAACACCTTATTTCATGAAACAGCATGTTTCAACATTCAATATGATAACCAGAAAGAATGATGTGCTCACTAACACAAAAGCATATGCAATCGAGTCTTTTTTCTGGGTAACCAAGTGAACTAATATACAAGGAAAGCAAACATCAGCGTCAGTTTAGGCCAACTCACACAGTCCGTCATGACACTGGCACATCACAGCACCATCACGTCAAGGTGTATCCACAATGTTCGTCACGGCACGGCACTTCAAACCAATTCAAGTAACCTGATCTCAGGTCGCATGGCTGTCCTCAACTACTTTTTCGCTGGACTTACAATCTTCGCAAGATGATTTTCAACTGGTTTTATGCGGATGCTGTAGTCCTCATTTGTACGAAAATGACATTTATTGGAATCAAATGGCAGATGGTTTGCAGCTTGCAGATATAGCTTGTACATTTGAGATTTTGAGAAGGAAGACAGAAGTGCAAAACAATGCAAAAAAAGAGTGTGGATCCGAAAAGTGTCGTTACATGGTACAGAAGGGAAATTTTATACACTATACAAGCAGCTCGAGCAAGAGGAATCTGCATTTTATATAGCAGAAAGTCGAAGCACCAGTTTTTTTTCATTTGTTACGTCAAATTGCTCCCAGTATTACTAAAAGGAACACATTATTACAAGCTGTCATCGCATTCCATGAAAAATTGCTCAGTTCTAGGTTAAGTTTAATTGCCAGTCCAGTGCAAATTTTTATGTAATAGTCATGTCTTCCTTAACGCCTTTCCCTTCAGGATGTATCGTGGGCTTTTTTTTTTTTTTTTTTTTTTTTTTTTTTTGCAAAACTGTTTCACTCACAATCCAGACAGCCACTTAAACAATAACTAAGTCTGCCACTAGCACGTATTTAAACAAACAAGTTTAATACAATATTGATGTATATTTCGCAAAAAAAGCAATTTGCCACTGTTGCTGTGCCTGAAGGTTTCAGTCCATTGCTTTATGATACATTACTAATGCCTTCCAACATACAAATAAATTCCACTTATTAATCACATTCTACCGGCAGTACTTTTTTCAATTCACGTCATAGCCATATTACTACCCAATACATTGTAAAATATTGAATACAGGTATGTATAAAAATCCACTTTGTAAATGTTGTAGAGGGTAAGTAATTTAGTACACTCATGTCGTAAAATTCAGACTTCTGCCTCACTGCTTCAATTAATATTTCGTCATTTATTGCAAATTTTAACAATTTATAATGAATTACGAGCAACATTCAACTGATATGAACCACAAAGACCACATAAAGATCTGAGCATGGCCATGTATTGCGAGGAAATGAGCTTGGGGTTCACACGATAAACAATGGGCAGATGACGTCAGCCATCAAAACTTACTTCCCGAGAAACCTTGAGGGTGCCATGACGTGACATGATGGGATGGAACGGCCAGTGTGGATGCCGCCATTTAAATTGCACTGCAGAATGTTTTGATGGGACATGACATAATGTGACATGATGGACAATGTGAACTGGCCTCACAGAACTCGACGACGCACTAAGGACAAGGCGTTTTGCAGAGCTCCTGGCGGCCAGTGCATGAACCCTGTTGACGTCTGCCAAATGATCAGCTGATCATCTGATATCTGCCATGGCTGCCACTCGTCGTCACTACAAAATTATTAGTTATGAAAGATAGAAAAAACATGATGTATAAGGTAAACAATTTCAGTTTATACCCATATGAATACTGTTTGATGCGTTTCTATGTGTATATTTTCGCTAGGAAATAAACGTCGATGTTTTGAAATGTTGTTCCACCTCCCAGCACTTTACCACACAAGACTGATCAAGAACATGCTGGTACATTATGAAGTTTGCTTTGGCCCTTAATAAACTTTATCGTTGTTAGTTGCTCATTCCAGTGCTACACTCTGACTCTTTGTATCACAGATAGTAACTTCTAACCTCACTTTCTCCATTCAGTACTGCGATAAGTGAACTCAAATGATGTGATGTGATGAACATTGTAAATACACACTAATGTCACGGTACCGTGACATGACAGCTGGTGCAAAATGACCTTTAACACTTAGCTCGTCGCTGCGCGGGATTAGCTGAGTGGTCTAGGGTGCTGCAGTCATGGACTGTGCGGCTAGTCCTGGCGGAGATTCGAGTCCTCCCTCGGGCATGGGTGTGTGTGTTTGTCCTTAGGATAATTTAGGTTAAGTAGTGTGTAAGCTTAGGGACTGATGACCTTAGCAGTTAAGTCCCATAAGATTTCACACACATTTGAACATTTTTGAACTTAGCTTGTCCTCCATTTTGGCAGTTGCAGTGGACTTAATTAGTTTTATTACAGTTTAATTACACTAAATCATTCTACTAAATTGATGACAATCTTTTTAATAACAGCAGAAAATTTTTACATGTACTGTGTAGTGTAACAGAATATCAGAAGCTGTTACACTGCCCTTCTTATTGCCTACCCGAATGTAGGTGAGAAGGAGATGTAATTAAATTTAATGCATGTAAAGGCTATTGATTTACATTTATGTACTTAATTTTTATATTATTGCAATTGTTTATTGCGTGAATTTTTTGTTGTTGAGGTCAATGGCGACACAATATGCTGATGGGGGAGCCTACATTGCTGTGGCCAGAGATGCTGAACCACACACTGCTACAACTAAAGTGACAGATAGCAATAGCGACATGATTCTGCTGGCGACTGTTGCGGAACTCTGGTTCAATCAGGCATGAGTTGATACTGTTGTAATAACTATAATGAAATTGTAATGATGCAGTAAGTTTTTGCGGTTGTCTCATAGTAACAATATTAGTGTTGACACATGTCAGTATAATCTGATGGCAATAAACTTGTACAAAATTGAAAGTTGATTTTCCGCCATCCTTCTTATGAAATGAAGAACTTATTTCTTTTACAAAGAAAAATTAAACGACAGTTTATCTGTATTTTTATACTGAAGTGGTAGAAGAATTTTTTCCAGAGGTACATATAGGTTGAGATTACAATCACAGTCTGAAATAATTAAATTTTTGTTCCAATTTCGCCAATGAGCAGAAGGTTTGACTTGTTTTCGACTGAACTGCAATTTCTAGAGAAAAGGTAAATGGGTTTTGTTTCCAGTCCAGTTTCACCCTGATACAAAGTATCTACAAGTTTGAAAAAGAAATATGTTACTGTTATACTTCAAGAATTTTATGTAGTTTATGCTCTCCTTACATGAAAATCAAGCACAGTCAAATTGATTACCTAACAGTCATTCAATATAAACACAATTCTTTACACCACAACAACCATCAGTCATAATGTTGATGACATCTGCAAAAATGGTAAAATTGTTCTGTCGCTTTCTACATTGCAGTAATTCATTCATAAAGATCAGTAACTGTACGGGACCCAAACTGGATGCTTGTGGCACTCCACATTTAATAGTCATCCATTCTGATGAAGCCAGACCATTACAAAAATCGTCTATTTGTCTAATACCACTTTCTGCTTCTTTGAGGCGATCAGGTATCCTGCAGTGACTCGCTCCGTTATACAACCAGATGTATGAGTGGCAGTTGTTCCACAAACCGTTTCCAGATGCCTTGCAGATGCGAATTTGCAATCAAGCCATCCTCACTGTGTACTTTCATTAACACCGAGACACTGGCGACTCCATCTACAGTGGTGCTAAGCCAGAATGACATGGACTGCCACAGATCAGCATAACATGGTGTTTAGTGATAGATCACAATTGGGTGTGAAGGTAACCTGGTGGATGGTATGTTCTGCCCACAGCGTCATGAGCTACACTGCCTACACAGTTGGCGTAATGCTCTGGGAGGCCATAGCCGGTGACAGGTGTTCCTCTCTAATTGTGGTATGTGGAACCTTAATGGGCTAAAGTTATGTTGCTGACATTCTTCAGCCTCATCTGTAAACAGTAGGTTTCGCTGAGATACGTTAGGTTCTTCAGAGCTTTTTTAAACCCCTTAGTAGTTGTAGAGCAATGGCACATTGTGCTGCACCTTCAGATCCCACAATAGAAAATTTTTGTTGGCTCCTTCTTTTCAACTTTGGGTTTCTTTGTGTAGCCTGCAGCCAGCAGCGGTGCTGACAGTGAAAAAAGCCATGGCTGGACTGACATCAGGACTCGAACATGGATTGCATCAGGAGAGATCTTATTGCGCCACTTGAGTAGATGGCTGTGCTGCTTGGGCAGCCGACATCACTGCCTTGAAAACACTCTGCAGTGTCTTGGCAAGGTGTAAGAACTGTTCAATCACTGTGGATAGTGAGGCCAAGTCTTCATTGACCATGGTGGATGGTGCGGTATGGCAGAGCATCAGTGTGAATGTCATTGGTAGCAAGCACACCAGTGACACCTGTGACTGTGAAGATGTTAGGTTAGGTTAGGTTAGTGTTGTTTGAACGTCTCGTCGACAACGAGGTCATTAGAGACGGAGCGCAAGCTCGGTTTAGGGAAGGATGGGGAAGGAAATCGGCCGTGCCCTTTCAAAGGAACCATCCCGGCATTTGCCTGAAACGATTTAGGGAAATCACGGAAAACCTAAATCAGGATGGCTGGAGACGGGATTGAACCGTCGTCCTCCCGAATGCGAGTCCAGTGTGCTAACCACTGCGCCACCTCGCTCGGTGTGAAGATGTCTTCAGCAGGGTGTGTACTGGAACGTATGCTGGTTTGCCTGCACAGCATCAAGCCTGTGGACCTAGCGAGAAAATATGAGGAACACTAGTTTTCTTATGTTTGTAAAAACTCCTCTCGAATGTTCCATCGATCTTGTATTGTCTGTCTCTTCCCATCCATGGTAGAGAGAAGATGTGGATTTCTGTTTAGTTCACTAATTATGTGAAATACATTACTTCTCATAGTATGAAGTTAAGTTCACTTACTGGTTCCTCATTTCACCTGCTCTATGTTATCAGAACATATCAACTTTGAACAAACAAGACATTTATGCACAGCTAGACGCCATAACAGTGTCTTCGAGGAAGAAGAGGAGGTAAATAACTTCAAGGCTCGAAGGACTACCATCTAATAATCCAATATTATACGTTATATATTTTTCATGTTTACAAAAAATCGTAAGCCTGACTGTTTGGAGTGTGCATCAATTAGCAGAGACACATACTTCCGAGCGAATTCACTATTGTTGCGCCTTTATGCAGCGCCAGCAAATTTCCATTTCAATCATTATTCTTAAAGATATTAATTAATCAGTAGAACTGGCGACCTTTCCCTGGATGGTGCCAGATAGATTAGGCATATACAATAATTAACTGATATAAAACATGTTGTGTAACATTGTAAAATATGACCTTTTTATGTACTTTGATTCATGATTGTAATATTGCCAAGAGTAAACCAAGGTCAAGCACCACATGGTATGCATAAATTACAAATGATTAACCAGAGGATTTGTACTAACAATATTTAAGATCATCTTAATGTAGGAAAGAACTCCATTTCACAGCCTGCATAATTGCGCTTGGTAATACCTCGATCAAAAGTAGTATCAATACCTTACCCTATCCAGTCTCAAATTTGAAGAATTTTTTTTTTAAAACAATAGAGCTTTGCGTTATGATTTTTTTTTTGCAATGTGGATACAAAAATTGGAAATGGCATCAATAAGCAATAAGCAGCCTTAAAATTCAATTTTATTTCGTATTTATTACTTTGAAAACGCTTTACTAAATGGGACCAGTTAAGGAGTTTGTGCCAGCTAATGTAAATAATATAGATATACGAAATGTCACTGCAATGGCTGCAGCAACTAATAATAGTGACACTCAAAATGTCGATCACATCGACGACAGCCAGAAATATTTTACAAATTCAATTTATGCTAATGACAATAACGTCTTGTCTCATGACACTACCCCACTTACAGTAGACAAGACTTATTCCCAAGTTTCACCGAGAAGCATTTTCTCGCATGATGTTAGTGAAAGACTAGTGTGAAATCATTAAATTTCAATTTCTCCATGTCAAGAGAACTTGTTGCAGATATGACGGATCAAGATGTGGTGTATACACAAGACACTAATGCATCTTCAAATGGTTCAAATGGCTCTGAGTACTATGAGACTTAACATCTGTGGTCATCAGTCCCCTAGAACTTAGAACTACTTAAACCTAACTAACCTAAGGACATCACACACATCCATGCCCGAGGCAGGATTCGAACCTGCGACCGTAGCAGTCCCACGGTTCCGGACTGAGCGCCTAGAACCGTGAGACCACCGTGGCCGGCAATGCATCTTCAATGCATTCAATGCAGCACATGTGTAAAGGCCTCACTGACCTAATGAAGAATTTATTTAATAATTTTTTTACACAATAAACCGAAAAACTTAATGAAAAATTACGTGATTTTAAAAATGAAAAAGACAAATATTTTACGGCTTTAAGAATGGCCTATCACAGGGGTTAGAAAATTTAGGACAAAATGCATGCACTGAACTTTCTAATTACACTCCTGGAAATTGAAATAAGAACACCGTGAATTCATTGTCCCAGGAAGGGGAAACTTTATTGACACATTCCTGGGGTCAGATACATCACATGATCACACTGACAGAACCACAGGCACATAGACACAGGCAACAGAGCATGCACAATGTCGGCACTAGTACAGTGTATATCCACCTTTCGCAGCAATGCAGGCTGCTATTCTCCCATGGAGACGATCGTAGAGATGCTGGATGTAGTCCTGTGGAACGGCTTGCCATGCCATTTCCACCTGGCGCCACAGTTGGACCAGCGTTCGTACTGGACGTGCAGACCGCGTAAGACAACGCTTCATCCAGTCCCAAACATGCTCAATGGGGGACAGATCCGGAGATCTTGCTGGCCAGGGTAGTTGACTTACACCTTCTAGAGCACGTTGGTGGCACGGGATACATGCGGACGTGCATTGTCCTGTTGGAACAGCAAGTTCCCTTGCCGGTTTAGGAATGGTAGAACGATGGGTTCGATGACGGTTTGGATGTACCGTGCACTATTCAGTGTCCCCTCGACGATCACCAGTGGTGTACGGCCAGTGTAGGAGATCGCTCCCCACACCATGATGCCGGGTGTTGGCCCTGTGTGCCTCGGTCGTATGCAGTCCTGATTGTGGCGCTCACCTGCACGGCGCCAAACACGCATACGACCATCATTGGCACCAAGGCAGAAGCGACTCTCATCGCTGAAGACGACACGTCTCCATTCGTCCCTCCATTCACGCCTGTCGCGACACCACTGGAGGCGGGCTGCACGATGTTGGGGCGTGAGCGGAAGACGGCCTAACGGTGTGCGGGACCGTAGCCCAGCTTCATGGAGACGGTTGCGAATGGTCCTCGCCGATACCCCAGGAGCAACAGTGTCCCTAATTTGCTGGGAAGTGGCGGTGCGGTCCCCTATGGCACTGCGTAGGATCCTACGGTCTTGGCGTGCATCCGTGCGTCGCTGCGGTCCGGTCCCAGGTCGACGGGCACGTGCACCTTCCGCCGACCACTGGCGACAACATCGATGTACTGTGGAGACCTCACGCCCCACGTGTTGAGCAATTCGGCGGTACGTCCACCCGGCCTCCCGCATGCCCACTATACGCCCTCGCTCAAAGTCCGTCAACTGCACATACGGTTCACGTCCACGCTGTCGCGGCATGCTACCAGTGTTAAAGACTGCGATGGAGCTCCGTATGCCACGGCAAACTGGCTGACACTGACGGCGGCGGTGCACAAATGCTGCGCAGCTAGCGCCATTCGACGGCCAACACCGCGGTTCCTGGTGTGTCCGCTGTGCCGTGCGTGTGATCATTGCTTGTACAGCCCTCTCGCAGTGTCCGGAGCAAGTATGGTGGGTCTGACACACCGGTGTCAATGTGTTCTTTTTTCCATTTCCAGGAGTGTATTTAACATGCAAACTTGCAGATGTGGGGAAGAAATTAAATATGGAATTATTCACTGATTTGTCTCAGGAAATAAAGAACATACTTTAAAAAGTGTCATCTATAGACAAAGCACAAGAGGAAATGGCAGGTGAACTAAAGATCATGCCTGATGAACAGATGCACGGAGCATAGTCGGAAATTTGCATAGATTTAGAAACTATGACAGGTACTGTTAATGAGTTGTGATCTTTATGTAAGGATTTGCTGGAAGCAGTACAGGAGCTGTCAGTAAAAGTGAATAATTTAGATGTAGATACTAAGACCATAAAGAAATCTCAAAAAATCGAGAAGGTGGTGAAGAATTAAATGGCAGAACCAAAGATGGAGTGGTAGATAATGGTACAACCCTTCCACAGATGGTTGTAAAAGAGTATAAACCTATGTTGAAGCAGTTGAACAGGTAGTATTGGTAAGAGAAAGTGAATTGATTGCTAGGACTGAACTAGGCTTAAAGGCAGCAGAAGAGAAGTTGCAGAGTAGTCTAATTAGTGTTGCAGATATCACAACAGTGACAACAATAGCAAGTAATCAGGTGAGGTCAGTAGTAGTGTATTGAGGATGGCAGAACCAAGATAGTGGCCATAGATGTGGCGATGTCACAGTGATCTCATGGCGGGAAGTTCAAAATTTGGCGTCAAAATAGGTCAATTGGGCAACCTCCACTAACCTAACTTCATCCCACTCCACTCCCCTACCCTCCCCTCGCACATCTGGAAATTGGCAGGAAAATGATTCAGTCTGTGCTGGGCTGCTCGGTAGGACCAGTGTAAATATTTATTTTGTATGCACTGTTTATTTAAATAATTTGATTTGCCATACTCTCTGCCCTCCCCTCCCTTCCCCCATGTGGAAATTGGTTGGAAAAGGACTCCATCTGTGCTAGGCTGCCACGTGGGATAGATGTAAGTCTTTCTTTTGTATGCATTGTTTATACACACAGTTTGATTTGCCATAGACAGTAGCTCCTTGAGGCCCAGAACTCAACTAATCTAGTTCACAACGCCACCACCAGAGGTCGCCGTTGAGCCTCCCCCTCCCCTTCAATGATGTAATCCAAACTGACAGTTTGGGGAAAAAATAACAGGAAATTAACTCAGTCTTTGTCTAGCTGCACTGCTAGGAGGATGGTCTCAATTGTTTACTGTGTGTACTATATGTTCAATGGATGTGATGTCTGTGCTGGAGAAGGAGGAGTTATATGGGGATATTAGCTGTAATCATGTAGCTAAGGACTGTGTTGATGGCCACCTGCACAATGTTTGGAAAGTAATGATATCTGGTGAATGTATGAAGAAGACGAATATGCTTCATCATCAAATAATGAAGATGCAGCAGGATGGGCTAAGTTACACGTCACAACTCATGCTGATAAATGTGTGTGCTGTAACTGTAGTTAATTCGATAAAAGGCCAATCAGTCTCATGTTTTGGTCTTGATGTAACACTTCCTCCTCCTTTATGTTCAGCAGTAGCCTTTGATATGTCGAGGCCTGCAGGGGTGAGCATCAACATCCCGACTTCTGCCACATCCGGAAGTGCAGCAATCTCAGCTGCCATCTTGTTGACACCTGCACTGATCTCTGGACCTGCGGTAGCAACAATCTCCAGCATGTCTGAACTTGCAGCGACCACATGGGATCCTGTAGCGCACATTGCCCATTTAATGGAGCATGATAAGAAGCTCTAATTGTCTATCCCACCCATCAATTTGGGCGATGAGGGCGCCCAGTCTGTTCCTAATGTTTCCAATGCTGTTTGTCTCTGTGACGGGGATACACTGTCTGCTCCCAACGCCTCGAATGCTGCTGGTGGTCCTTCCCAACGCCTCAAATGCTGCGGTGGTCCTAAACAACAGCAAGATGGAGGACGGTACTGCCCACAACATACAACCTATCCCAGCATAACATCCCTGAGCTATCACAAGGACAGAGTGCAGGTACTGTGGAAAAGAAGGTATCAAGTATGCCCATGCTTTTCAGTTCCACATACAATTTAACTCCTAGTGGAACGAAATGTGTCAATATGAATACAGAAGCACATTATGACTGGGGCTTGCATGTGAGGATAGAAACTGAAAACGCATCGAAGGGTGTAAAAGTGCCTATTTCTGCATTCGACTGGAATGAAGTATGTCACGCAGAGCGCTACATCATCAGCTGATTGGTTCAAATGGCTCTGAGCACTATGGGACTCAACTGCTGAGGTCATTAGTCCCCTAGAACATAGAACTAGTTAAGCCTAACTAACCTAAGGACATCACAAACATCCATGCCCGAGGCAGGATTCGAAACTGCGACCGTAGCGGTCTTGCATCGGCTGATGACCATAGAATGTTATCCAACTCGTACCACACTGGACATTCGCCTTACTGGTTTGACACTATCTATTACAACAGTGTATGACGACTCTCCACTAAGTGTGAAATCAGATGACAAGAGTGTTTATCTACGGCATGCCTCAGTTATGAATTTATACAATGTGGAGACCGCACTACACATTGCATTGGAGAGACTGAGTCGTTGGTTGCCAAGTATAGAAACCACATACAATAATGTTGTGAACTTTCTGTGTGTACATAGCGTTTACGTTGATGATCTGGAGCAGAACCTTTTGTTTGCATATGAATGCAGAGCCAAAGCAAAAACAGGTTAAATGTGTGTGTGTGAAAAACCTCAGTATTGTCTGGCACCCAAAGGTCTGAAGGAGATACACACAGAATTTATTGTATATCAAAAAGCTTTATTTGGGAAATATTGTACAGGTTCGAAGAAGATAAAGAGAGAGCCTGATGATTTTTTTGATATACTGAATCTGATGTACGATATTTAAATAAATAATATCCATATATAATCTCAAACTGTATTTTCTTTTACATCATACATCTCTCATTACAGTCTGAGTATTACACTTATTAAGATCATTATTTTCAATGTTGCACCTCTAATCATGCAGCAGCAGACAATTGCCACGTGGGGTAGCCATGCAGTCAGAGGCACCTTGTCATGGTCCGTGCGGCTGCCCCATCAGAGGTTCGAGTTCTCCCTCAGGCATGGGTGTGTGTTGTCCTTAGCGTAAGTTAGTTATTAAGTAGTATGTACGCTTAGGGACCGATAACCTCAGCAGTTAGGTCCCATAAGACGTTACCACAAATTTCCAGCAGACAATTGCTTCAAACACCTCCTCACCAGTCATTGTCAAAATGAATCATGAAGTTATTCTTCATGAGTAAATACAATGAAGCACCAAAGAAACTGGTGTAACCTCCCCACAATAATTTAAATAAATAATATGAATATGATTCTAATTTAGTGTAACCTCAAAACAAAATTCTTTCACAGTGTAACCTGCCCACAAAATTCATTTACATTTAATCTCCCCACAAAATTCGTTCCCATTTAATGTAAGCTCAAAACAGAAAAATTCCTAAATCTCTCAACAGTAAAAAATTATAATTATGTCGTTCACATTCAGTGTAACGTCTCAATAAAAAAATAAATTCAGTAACCTGGTAATAAAACAATGTAACTAACCTCTCAATTACATTGTCGCTCACTTATGACTTTTCAATAATTCACTGTGAATTTAACCTGGTAAATTTTGGATGACAGCAGTGCTGCGTCATGGCCCTGAAAGATCATTCTGAATAAAAAAAGGAAAAATTCTTACCTCAATGAAGTCGACGGATATATCTGCTCTTACAATAAATTTTTCCGGCACAGCTCTGTGCAATGCTGGCCGATATATCTGTCATTTATGAAAGAAAGCAACTGATTCTTTTATTGCAATAATCGGGATGATCATGGATGGGAGAAATTAGTAAATTCTTTAAATTAAAATGAATGGTTGTTAAAAGTTACTTTTTATGACGAAGATTATTATTACGAGAGTTTTAAAACATTTACATGCTTTTTACCTTATACAATAATACTCAGGTTCCGGCATCGCTGCACTACGACCGGGTCAGCCAACACGATACACCCTACCAGGCCAGAGCAGACTCCAGACTAGCAACAACTTAATGCTACAGCTACACAGTTCCTACTGCAGTCAACACTGCTCTCTGGTCAGAGACCTTGCATATCGCAGGCAGCATTACATCTGCTCGGACCTCTTACACTGGTATAGGCATGCATATTCAAATACTGAGATATGTAAACAGGTATAATACGGCGCTGCAATAGGCAACGCCTACATAAGACAACAAAGGTCAGTCGCTGTTGTTAGATCGGTTATTGCTGCTACAATGGTAGGTTATGAAGATTTAAATGAGTTTGAACGTGGTGTTATAGTCGGTATACAAGTGATGGAACACAGCATCTCTTCTGAAATTAAGCACTTCTGCTGGTCACCAAACTCCACAAACATATACATGCAAATCTGGGATGCCTTGCAACATGCTATTCAGAAGAGATCTCAACCCCCCTCACACTCTTATGGATTTATGAACAGCCCTGTAGGATTCATGGTGACAGTTCTCTCCAGTACTACTTTTGACATTAGTCGAGTCCTTAGGTGTGCTCATGGGTGTCCTACACAATATTAGGTTGGTGTACCAGTTTCTTTGCCTCTTCTGTGTACATATTTACAGGGTATACATATGTTGCATATGAATAAATAAATATACAAATTTTTCTGTTTATGTTTTTTTAATAAATGTAAATACATTTTTTATGCTGTTTTTAAACTTTTTAACATTTTTCGCGCATGGTATATATATATATATATATAGGTATATATATATAGGTATATATATATATATATAGGTATATATATATATATATATATATATATATATATATATATATATATATATATATATATATATAATGCGTGAAAAATGTTAAAAAGTTTAAAAACAGCTCTGTGCAATGCTGGCTGATATATCTGTCATTTATGAAAGAAAGCAATATATATATATATATATATATATATGTGTGTGTGTGTGTGTGTGTGTGTGTTTGTGTGTGTGTGTATTAATTAATTTTAAATGTGTGTATGTGTATATACAAATGTACATAGTACACATAAATATCTACACCAATACATAGCCAGCCGTGGTGGCCGATCAGTTCTAGGCGCTACAGTCTGGAACCGCATGACCACTACGTGGCAGGTTCGAATCCTGCCTTGGGCATGGATGTTTGTGATGTCTTTAGGTTAGTTAGGTTTAAGAAGTTCTAAGTTCTAGGGGACTGATGACCTCAGAAGTTAAGTCCCATAGTGCTCAGAGCTATTTGAACCATTTGAACCAATGCACACACACACACACACACACACACACACACACATTCAAAATTAATTACGTTGTGATAAAAAGGTCATAATACTACGCTGCAGACACTCACTCTAACACACACACACACACTCATTCTCTTCCTCTCACTCAATCGGAGTCCTCCACCCCTTCTCTCGCTACAAGTGAGTAGTGTGAGTATGAGAGAGTTTCAATCCCTTCTTAAAAAATGAGGCGACAGGCCGATTTTAGACTGTAGAACACTGTACGCCTCATGTCCTCTCTCTCAAATACTAGTTTGCCGTACCATATGCCGTGGCTGTGGTACAGCACCACGAACACTGCTGTACAGGCACTGCAAATAGCCTTAGATAGAGAGGGCTCTCGATGCCATATGATGCACACCCTTAGCCCACCTCCAGGTGGCTCCTTGCAATGTGCAATATGCATACATTTTCGAGTGCAGACCTATGAACTCCAAATGCGCTACCCAAGTGTCTCGTCTTTCATAAGGACGATAACCTTCTTGTTCTGTGGAACAATACCATAAGGATTATCGACCATGTATGAGGATGTATCGAATTCATTACCATGCTACTTCATTACTTCATATGGATTGCAGTTCTTCACCCAACAAATGAAGCTATCTGTATCCATATAAAGTAATTTAGGATACGCAAACTCATAATGAAAGCAGTGCACATGGATTTTGGATAGGTCTAGTATGCACATCTCCACCTAAATAACATTCATAAACTCTACTGTAGTCTTTGTCATCTCCACAATAACAAAGTTCTTTTTGAATATGCTGACCTGCTTAAAATTTGGCCTGGGAATGCATTTTCTTATGCCATAAAGCCCATCCCATTCGGTTCAAATCAAAATTTCATGTCGTTTCTTCAAATTCTTCCTTATTTCGCCAAAAATTGAATTATTCATTAAGTTATAAAAATCTTTCTCAGAGTCATATGTCGTGGAAGTTCTCTGTTTTGTATCCAAATCAATAGACTCCTTCAACCAGGGGGACTGCTTCAAGGTGATGGGCCAGATGATTCTAACCAGTTCCATCCCCAGTTCATTCCAATAATGAATAATGTATCAGCGTGTGCTTCATGCAAACTAATGGGGTATGTGAGTTCTGCTTCCACTACATACCCTACAGCAGAATCAACTGTCTCCATGATTTTTCCACCTACTCTCTTGCATTCGTCTTTGGGCACCCATTAAAACTCACCAATTGGCAGTACTTGCTGCATGGCGTGCCTGTATAAGTTATTCACATCCAAGTACATTATGTAACTCGAATTAAGGGATGCAGTGAACCTGCCACCCATCCATGGGTTATTTGCCTTTGTATACTATGGACGCATTGGCAAAGTCCCCCATAGATGACTCCCTCAAAGAAAAGAAGCATGTCAGCATCGGTCAATAATTCGATACTGCACTTTGTTTTCTTGAGCATTACATCCTAAGGCAACCGAGATGCCAAGAAACAAAAGATGGGATCCAGAGAATATGTGATCATGCATAGACTCCAGAATTTTTCGAAAACGTCTCCAAGCAAGCGCACGTCTGTGTCCATGTAAAACCATGTGCAATTTCCTACAGTGGAGATGTTGAATTCCCACCAGAAATTCATGGCATGCCCATACTCTGTGTTCATTATGGCATCGCCTGTAAGTTTGCTGGAGAATGCAGTTATGTCAGGTAGTCTGGTTTTGTTGAGTTTTGCCATACCATCCGCATACTCGTAAGGGAAAACCCCTTTGTTAGTGACAAGTCGAAACTTCTCCTCTTCGGGAAATGCAGTTCGAGTGATATACATATCCCCCCTCCTGAGGTAGAGTTTCAATGAGTTTCTGGAGTGGCGCTTGCATATAACGTAGCGTGGGAAGGAAGTGGAGCGTAATTCTTGGCATCGTTCGTTTGGAGAATGAAACCGCGTTTCTCGACGCTCTCAGGTAGGACACTGACCTGTTTTTTTTTTCCTGCAACTGAAATCAGTCAAGTGCTCAACTAGAAAGTGAGCGTCATACCCATTTAAGTTATGGAAAAAAACGGATATGTTTTGGTAGCTGGTACTTCAATGTGTTACGCCACGGAACTTCTCCGTAAGTGACAGTGGTCACTATGAGGAATTTACATTTTTCTATCTAACAACAGCCCACAAATATGACGGTCAACCACATTATTGTAAAAATCTTCATCCTATTTCGATTTGGTCGTGGGAACGTTACGGCTGTGAAGCTTATCAACCTCCCACGAAGTTTTTGCGAGCTCAGTGAGCAGCCAATCCGCAGGATTGTCCCCGACATAAGATTTTTAGTGGTTAAAACTGGCATCATATGACGATACAATTTGGTTCGCTGCCGTTTTTCCGTAAAGGTGGTATGTGAGGTCGTGGGGTCACCTTCACAGTGGGTCACAGGAGTGAGGAGGCATTCAAAGTTGGTGTACAATACAAACAGGCATCGCTTCTGGTGGTGAGCATTTTTAAAGTTTATGAATTTGTTTTCCTCAGTAGGCATAAAACACATGCTGGATCCCTGGAAGCGCAATCTACTTGATGTGCCGCTAATAACTTGTCTGAGGAAAAATAATTCAAGCATCTTAAGCAAAAATGCTTTTTATGGTCATGTTTACTCGACTGAGAGAATAGGAGTCGGCACATAACATAACATAATGATAATTATCATCTTCAGAGAAGAGTAGCATGTTTCACCTATCTCACGCTCACTGACAAATTCTGAGGAATGGAGGAGGCTGACGACAATATGCTTGTCCTGCTCATCTGACTTGCTTTTCTTCTCCAGACCAAAAACATGAACTGATATTCTGGTAACCTGCTCCTCAAATTTAGGTATGTCGTTGATCTTGATGGGGAACTCCATATCATCAAAGTTATAACATCCACGAATATTATCACCCACACGATATTACTGGACGCTCAGGATGATCTCTGTAATTGTAGTTCCTCTCGCAAGCCAGGACTCACCGTGCAAAACAAGCCTGACCTTTCTGTTTCCGACATTCATGCATGCCTGCTTATTAGGAATATCCTCAGGGAGCTTGATATAGCTAGACTCTCCATTTACCGGAACACAGACAAGAGTTTCGATGTCCAATTCAGCTGAATGCTGAGTGCGGAAAACCGGGCTAGTATAGCGCTCAAGGTGGACTTACGAAACCACTCGGCGATTGACATGCTCCACGTTATCACACCATTCCCCCCCTCCCACCCCCCAAAGATAATGAAAACTTGTCTCTTCAAAGCCAGAGGAAACTTTCTGGGGGTGCGATGTTCGAGCAGGGCATTGCACTGCAATTAATGGCGGGTTACCACAGATCATTGACCAATGTTGGGAACTCGGTTTCCATGGCAGGAAGGCACGCATTTAGAAAACCGACAGGGTCGCAGTAACCTCCTGCCAGATTCTCGATCCTTGTGAAAGAGATTCGCTCCTCGAAGGCGTCTGGAATCACCGAGTACTATAACTGCAGTATGGTGTCACTGACCTGATGTCCTTCTCCAAGAGGAACTGCCGATAGCCACAGGATCTTCCCTATTGCTAATAATCTACAACTGCAGGGTGATGATGTCCATCTTGTCGATGATGGAGGCGGCTAGGTGCACAGGGTATGCGCCGAAGCACACACACCTTTCGTTGCGGGCAATGATTCTGACGAGGTTGAGAGGGAGGATGAGGTGACACTATGGCGTCAGGACAGCGGGGAGAGCCTGGCCCTGGCGACGGTTCCCAATGCTGCCACTGCTGCTGTAGGCCTGACCCAGTAGCCTGAGGGGTGACAGCTTGTAATGAATCATCCTCCTCTAACATTACCTCTTTTTTTTATAGAGACAACCGATACCAAGTATAATCTCGAATCTCACATAGGTTAAAATTATCTCAGCTGTTTCATTAAAAGAAGTCATATGATTTTGTATATGATGTATTATATTTCAGGCTAAAATGTATAAGAAAGGAATTAATGTGTTAAATCGATATGTCATCATCAACAGTTATCTGCTATATTTGCCTCTCCATTTTCTGCGATCCATTGCTTCCTTCTTAAGGCTGCTGTATGTTGTACTGTCCATCATGTCATCCAGTATCTGGAATCTCTTCCTTCCTCACTTCCTTTTCCCTCCTACATAACCTTCTAAAACTGTTTTTATCAGTCCGTCATTCTTCCTTAATATATGCCCAATCCAATTTCTTTTTTTCTCTCTCTCTTTATTACATCTAGTAACTGTCTTCTCTCTCCCACTCTTCTCAGTACCTCTTCATTTTTTACTCTGTCCATCCAACTTATTCTTTCCATCCTCCGCCATGTCCAGATCTCAAAAGCCTCCAGCCTTTCTCTGTCTTTCTTCCTCACAGTCCATGTTTCAGTGCCATATAGAAGAACACTCCATACAAGACATTTTATGAGTCTCTCCCTGAGTTCTCTGTCCAGACCGCTGCAGAAAATTCTCCTTTTCTTATAAAACGCCTCTTTTGCCATTGCTATCCTTGTTTTCGATATGTACTAATAATTAAAATTACTCTTCTTTCAAGAATAATTGAAATTACGAAGTTTCTCGTATACTTAAAATTCATATTATCAATTGCGCAATCTAACGCTAATTGTTGAATTCATTTCTGGATTTATTTATAAAATAATAATTATTTTAGCGATGATTCATCTTTTGTTTTGTAAACTCTTTCGCTTTGTAAAATTTTTGAATATTGTGAGTACCGCAGAATGTAAGTGGTGGTGGGCATGCCTCTGAGGGAAACGCACGTCTTTTGCTTAACTTGTCAATAATAACGTAATTATTTGCTTTTTGAACGTGGAAATTGTCAAGTCAGTGTGATTTAGAAGAATGCGATAAAATAAAAAGATATTCATCGCAACAGCCAACTCTTCAACAGTTATTTTGTCATCACGAACCTAAGAAATAGAAATTTTCAGTTGGAAGAAAGTACTCCTAGACAAGACTTTTAGCCATCGACAACAACAACGAGATAATGAAGATAAGTAAAAAAAGTTCTTCTCTTGTAATCTTACTCCTCTCGAAGTTTTCAAGATTTGTGCAGGGAATGTGACTTTAATGGTGATGTGTGGGAGGGTAAGATTGCAAGCTGCTCGCTCGACACAGAGACAAGGTGACTATCGGCGCCCCTTGGTGGTGCAGCGTGCCGCACAGGACCCTGTCTCGATGTTACAGGCTTCTCCGCCCCCTGGTACCCGAGCCATGCCGTATTGCGTGAATTGTCCCACGGACGGGGCCGCTGTAGAATAAGGAACACTACTAAGCACAACATTCTAGACAATGCTTGCTGCTGCTGCTGCAAGGAAAGAAGGAACGCTGATTATTTGTAAGCAGGGTGAGTAATTTCCTCTCGTGCTCTGAGTTCATGGCGTGAACATTTCATCATTCCCTTCAGGAAACTCATCCTCTAAAAGGGCCAGGTCACACTGCTTTTGCAGCTCTTCATCTATGGCCATTTCCCTAACCCATTTAGGTATCTCGTCCTCGTCAGAATCGATATGGTACCTCCAGTCCATCTAGTTTACAACAACTTGAAGATATATATACAGACACAAACAAGCAAACAAACAAAATTGGAATTTTTTTATTTTTATTTTTTACCCACTTGCAGGACTGCTGCTGCAGTTAGCGAATAGCCTCCAGCTGCCTGTCTAACAGCTCTAGCCTCTCTAGAATTGCTGTAAGAAGACCAGTTTTTTGCTTGAATTACATAGCTGCTACGCTACGACATAAATATTTCTTTCTTTTTCTATACTTATGCGTCCGCTGGCGCTGTGTATTCGCTGCTGGAGGCTGGTCCACAGTGTAGGGCTGCTGCTTTTCTTCAGCCTCCAGCTCGAGCCGTGTTTTCACCATGTGAGCTATAACAAGTACAAGTGTGAAATAAGAAATAAATCAACTATACAAAAAAACAAATTACACTACTACTACCATGAATTTTTTTTAATACCCACGTGGCAGCTCTAGTTGCAGACTTTCCACAGGAGGCTGGACCTCGCCAGGGAGAGTTCATTTTTGCCCAGCCTCCTCCTCCTCCTCCTGCTCCTCCTCCCGTCTATCCTCGCAATCCCGGATAAAACACTGGAGTTGCGCTGTTAAACAAGGAAAAGAAACTGAACTACTGACACTATTTTTTCCCAGTTTCAACACAGTAACCAGATATTAACGAAAACAAATTATTTATTTACGTGTCAGTTTATATTGTTCTTCTTCTACAAGTCTACGTCATTTGTTGCTAACATTGGTGGTTCAAATGGTTCAAATGGCTCTGAGCACTATGCGACTTAACTTCTGAGGTCATCAGTCGCCTAAAACTTAGAACTAATTAAACCTAACCAACCTAAGGACATCACACACATCTCTGCCCGAGGCAGGATTCGAACCTGCGACCGTAGCGGTCGCGCGTTTCCAGACTGTAGCGCCTAGTACTGCACGGCCACTCCGGCCGGCTAACATTGGTGGTGTTCCATGTCGACGAGCGCTTCACCTTCAACAACAATCGAACGCGCACATAACTCAAAGAACGACTACACTAGCGTACTGACACTGGCAGAATGAAAGCGGGATTGGAGGGGGTAGGATTTATATAGACACACTGATCTGGAGGGAACCAGTCAGAAAGGGCGGTTGATGGAAAGTTCTGAACAGTATTTTCAGGAGCTAATAGGAGTGCAGCATTTGATCGCACCTACCAATGAGTACGCAGGGGAAGTTGGTGCTGGTCTGCATGACCACGGTTTTCCCGCGCTCGTGGATCCGGCCGGAAAAGCCCGCTTCGGGTGGGCACTTCACTCTGTGGCCGCTGACAGCCGCGTCGCCGCTTTGTAGGTCCCGAGTTACGACCGTGCCGCGAGTAGCAAACTACTGTCATAGTGTATTTAAGAATATTTTTTTACGTGGTGTAGACGCAGTCTATTTGCGCTCATTTATTTTAGTTTCATTTTATAAACAGTATTTCCGCGCTATGTATTTTTACGAGTGTATTTTCTCGCAATGTATTTCCGTTGCATGTGCACCGGGGAAGGCAGTGCAGTGTTTTGTGTGCTAGTGTGTTTGGAACAAATTGTTAAAAGCAACATTTGCTAATGTATTGAGGCGTTCAACACTTTACCTAATTTGTTTATGAACGCCAATATACCAGAGTAGCGGAGGAAGACTGAGAGGTTTCACAAGTGCGTCGCGATCTTTTTAGAGCCTGTGTTCAAATGTGGCAGTATGCATCACAAAATTGAGGTAAACTACTGTGCAGTGATCTTTTTGAAAGTATATTTAGAGACATATTCAACTGGATTTAATAACTCCTGTAGCAGCTCGTGCTCAAAGACAAGGGTATTTCCCAGAAAAGAGCGCGAAGTGTCACAAGTGTGCAGCAGTCTTTTTTTAAGAGTTCGTGTTCAAGTGTGGTGGTGGTGATATTCCTCAGAATAAAACGTGTAATTTCATCGCAAATTGTTTTAAATGTTCTTGCGTCATCTGCAAATCTCCCCCCCCCCCTCTCTCTCCCTCTCTCTCTTTGTGCAGTGGTAGACTTAGTTCCTGTGACATCTTCAAGTTATGTATGTGATAGCATTCTACACAATGCTTAAACAGCAGATTTAATAACTCTCGAAGCAGTTCATGTTCAGTGACAAAGGGTATCCGTGCGCTGGGGATGGAAAGGAGGAAGGCTGCGGGTGTTTCCAACATGACAGGTGGCCTACCTTCCAGTGGATGCAGGGACTCTGGGGTGAATGTCTTGCCTCTTGCACTTTGGAATGATTTTTATCGAATGATCTACAGTTACAGTACACACATTTATCAGCATGAGTTGCTAAGTGTAACTTCGCTCATCCTGCTGCATCTTCATTATTTGATGATGAAGCATGTTACTCTTCTTCATATATTCACCAAATATCATTGCTTCCCAAACATCGTGCAGGTGGCTATCGACGCAGTCCTCAGCTGCGTGATTACAGCTAATATCCCCATTAAACTCCTCCTTCTCCAGCACATACATCTCATCCATTGAACACATAGTACAATTGAACATATAGTACACACAGTAAACAATCATATCCGTCTTCCCAGTTGCGTAGCTAGACAAAGACTGAGCTAATTTCCCGTTATTTTTCCCCAGAACCTCAACTTGGATTTCGTAACAGTAGGGGAGGGAGGAGGTTCAACAGCGCCCTCTGGTGGTGGTATTGTGAACTACAGGGGATAGGCAAAATAATATGAACGGTGGTAGTAATGGGATGGTTGTGTTTTACAGTCAACAACGTAGGTAAGGCATGTGTCCTGCTGGACTGTGCAGGTTCAGTACGGACTAGGCAACAGTGCAGGGCCGGCCGGGGTGGCCGAGTGGTTCTAGGCGCTACAGTCTGGAACCGCGCGACCACTACGGTCGCAGGTTCGAATCCTGACTTGGGCATGGATATGTGAGATGTCCTTAGGTTAGTTCGGTTTAAGTAGTTCTAAGTTCTAGGGGACTGATGACCTCAGCAGTTAAGTCCCATAGTGCTCAGAGCCATTTGAACAGTGCAGGTTGTTTACGAATAGTGCACACTTTGTATTTGCATTCAGAGGCCGAGGTCCATGTGCAATGGAAGACCTAACAGAGTTCCAAAGAGGGCAGATTGTGGGGGCCAGGTTAGCTGGAGCATCAGTAACCAAGATAGCCAACTTATTAAATGTTTTAAGAGCAACTGTTTCAACAGTCATGACACCCTCAACAAAACATGGAAAGAGTCATCGTGTAAACGCAATAGTGGGCGCAAATCTAAACTAAATGACAGAGATCGTAGTACGTTAACACCAATTGTATCAAGACAACAAAAAACTACGGCAGCTAAAATGACTGCAAAGCTCAATAGCCATCTTCGAAACCCCGTACCTATCGACATTCTCGCCGAGAACTCCATAAAGCGAATATTCATGGATGAGCTGCTATACTGAAACCATTAAAAAGCGTAAAACGTGGGTTAGGAGCATAAATCTTGGACGCCTGAGCTGTGGAACACGTCATATGGTCCAACGAGTCAACATTTTCGTTATTCCCAACATCAAGCCGTGTTTACGTCTATAGAACGCCAAACGAAAGCCTATTGTTTGATTCCAACGGTTAAGCATGTAGGTGGCAGTGTGACGGTGTGGGCCACCACATAATGGTATTCTACTGGTCCCGTTATTACTCTCAAAGGCCGCGTTTCAGCCAATGATTATGTGAACATTTTAGATGATCAGGTGCACCCCATGATTCAAAGGTTGTTCCCCAACAATGATGCCATATTTCAGGACGACAATGCACTCATTCACGTAGCCAGGACAGTACAATCGTGGTATGAGGAGCATGCAACTGAACTGCAGCGTCTTCCCTGACCAGCACAGTCTGCAGACTTGAACATTATCAAACACTTGTGGCTGGTATTGGAGTGCAGACTCCGGAGCAGATTTCCGCAAATGGGGGTCCAACCCCTTATTAATAAACCATTCCCCAGTAAGTACAGGAGTTCACATTATTTTTGTCTAACCCATGTAGGTCAGTTGGACTCTGGACCTCAAGGTGATCACACTGGATGGAGGTGTTGCCTATGAAAACACAAACTGTTTAAATAAACAATGCATGCAAAATAATGACTTATGTCCATCCTACCTGTCAGCCCAGAACATTCTGAGTCCATTTCCCACCAATTTCTAAATGTCAGATGGGAGGTGGTAGAGGAGAGGGGTGGAGTTAGGTTATTGGAGGTTGCCCTACTACTGAGGCCAGACAAGTAAAAAAGTGGTAATACTTATCAACCATTTGCTGCCAGCCCTTCAGACAGACAAGAAAAGAATTACAAAATACAATACGCATTGCCAGTCACAGTACCAGTTGCGCTAACTTCTCCAGAGTATAATCAGGTACAACCAAACAATGCCACGGCGGCAGCAGACATTACTGCATGTTTGTCTGCTTTATATGTGGAGAAGGGTTGCTCTGTCATTGGCAAATTCCGATTTTTTTCGACAGAGGGTAAGACAACGTACCCTGTACTGTTTATCAGAGCTTTTTGCAACGTGTTACCCCACAAATGGACAGAAGCACAGAAGATCCGGTTCGTTGTGGGGTGCATATATGGCGATGCTTTATTGGGGGCAGCTGGTATGGCTGAGAGATGCCATACCTATGTGTAATTTACATGGGCTTTCTTGGACAAATATTGGTCCATAGCAGTCCAAGAGAGGCTATGCAGGGAGTAGTAAGTATGAGGAACTGAGGAAGTACTTCGAAAAATACTTAAACAAAACCAGGTATTTGACAAACCTAGTTTCCCACTTGGACATATTGAAAATATTGAAAAGTCGCCTGCCAACCTGTATCAGGAAAAAGCTGATCACTACACATGAAAATCATATAGAGTATTTCTTATCGGTTCTCGACTCGACTGACCTAATATATGAAGAGGGGCTGTCCCAACCACTTAACATTAATATGCAGTGTGAGCCTCCGCAAAATAGTAAACAGCAGAACGGCAATGGTGGCAATAAGCAACCCTATTTCCCGTGCAACAACAATAATACAACAAACAGTTGTAGTCATGGGGGTAACCAAAGGTACAAACGAAGTTACAAAGGAAAACACAAACAGAATTACAATAGACTGGTCTATACTGAACAGAGGGTTTGTGGCCAACAAGTTCACAATGCACCCCCAGCAGGTGTTAATAACCAATAGAGTAAAAGTCAGGAACCAACCGCAAATAGACCATCCGGTCGTCCTTCACGTGGCATTTGCAATGGAAAGCAATTGTGTATCCAATGGAGGTCAATAAAAGGAGAATTTAACTCCAGGGTCATTCCAGGCAATAATTAATGTCCAGTAGGTGATTCAGATGTATGTGTGGTAGTTGGCAAAGGGCGTATCGACAAATATAGTATCACAACGTCTGTTTAACAAACTGCAAAGATGTTACATACCAATGCAGTATTGTGCAGAATTGTCATATTCTGACAGCATCTGGGAGCAAGGCAAAGGAGTTGAACTTCATATATTAATACCCATTGCCATTAACAATTTTTTTGTAAAGTGTATCTTTCTGGTAGAGGAAAAACTTGTAGTGAGCTTTCTTATTTGAAGGGATGCCTTTGGGCAATACAGAGTACAGACTAACATAGATCAAGAAAAATGTTTCTTTACAATCAACGAACAGAGGTTATCAGTAAACTTAATTAAAAGTGGCACAACTGAAAATATACTCAAACCGAGTACAGATATCAGAGTACAGTTTTCATAACCAAACGTAATGTTTCTTAAAACACAAAAGGGTGAGCAGCTGTCTGAAGAATGCATGAACCCGAAGACTGTTCGAACTAAGGTAAGCGAATCTGCTTATTTGTCAGGGGACCAGAAGGAGGAGTTACAAGGAGTAATACTTCGGTATCCACAAGTATTTAGAAGGCATCCCGCTTTAATAAAGGGTTATGAGTATAAAATGGAAGTTTACCCACATAAGACATTCTGTGTTTCTTCATATCCTTGGGCAAAAAGAGAAGCTGTGAGGAAAGAAATTGAAAGGATGATAATTTGTATGATTATAAAACCTTCCTATTACCCACATTGTAGCTCTATTTTAGCTGTCGCCAAGCCCAACGGTAGCATCAGACTTGTGCTTGACACCCCAAGTACAAACATAATAATTGTTCCTGTGAGGACACGCCCTAAATACCTTGAAGAACAGTTACTGGAATTTCACGATATTAAATACATCACAATAACTGATGTAAAAGAGTTGTATTGGCCAATATCATTACATGGAGACAATACGAAGTACATAGCCTTTGCGTGTGGGGGCAGGAGCTCTAAATTTTGTTTCCTGCTTTTGGGTTGAACATGAGTGTGGGTGTTTTCATTTCGGCACTGGACAAAGTTTTGGGACCCAAACTCCTCAGCAGACCCACTCTCTATGTTGATGGCTTATTAACAGCTGCTCCCACTTGGGAAGAACATGTGAGGTTTATAGAACAGGTATTATACCAATTTTCAGAATACAGGATCACAGCTAATTTAACGAAGTAGGAGTTTGGAAAAGAAAAAAGTTAAATTCCTGGGTTATATTATCTCATCACAGGGTATATAACCCGATCCAGGAAAATTTGATGCAATCAAACGTTTCCCACCGCCACAGAATAAAAAACAACTCAAGGCATATTTGGATTCATTTTTTAGGAAATTCATTCCAGATCAGTTGTTGAATAGTGACTCATTCCTGAATCTTTTGAGGAAAAACAATCCATGGATGTGGACTGATCAATGTCAAGCAGACCTCAACGCAATAAAGGAAGCCTTACTATGTGCAAACATACTACACTGCCCTGACATGTCACATGATTTTTGCTTGAGTCGGGACTAGGAGCATGTTTATTTCAGACCACTGAAGATGATGGTGAACCGACACCTAAGATAATCAGCTTTCCTAGTTAAACACTTTCTGAATCAATAGGTCATATTCCATGAAGGACTCAAGGCTCTTGGGGTTGTATGGGCACTTAAGAAATTTAAGTACTACTTATGGGGCAAGCACACCAAAGTCTACTGTGACCATCAAGCACTTTCTTTTCTGTTGGCATGCATATTATTGCATCAAAGGTTAGCCAAGTGGTGAATGTTCTTACCTAGCGAGGTGGCGCAGTGGTTAATGCACTGGACTCGCATTCGGAGGACGACGCTTCAAACCCACGTCTGGCCATCCAGATTTCGGTTTTTCGTTATTTCCCTAAATCACTCCAGGCAAATGCCAGGATGGTTCCTTTGAAAGGTCACAGCCGATTTCCTTCCCCATCCATGACACAATCCGAGCTTCTGCTCCATCTCCAATGACCTCGCTGTCGATGGGACATTAAAACCAATCTTCCTTCCTTCCTTGCCTGTACTTGCAGGAGTTCGGTTTTAAAATCGTATACATCAAGAGTACACAAAACATAATCACAGACACCTTATCAAGGTTACCTAAAGGACTCGATGAAATATTAGAATTCACAGAACAGATGTCTGAAATTGGGGTCTTGCTTATTGGTTTGGTTGGTTTGGGGGGCGTGACCAAACTGCAAAGTCATCGGTCCCATCGGATTAGGGAAGGAAGTCGGCCGTGTCCTTTTCAAAGGAACGATCTCGGCATTCGCCTGAAGCGATTTAGGGAAATCACGGAATACCTAATACGCGGGTTTGAACCGTCGTCCTCCCGAATGCGAGTCCAGTGTACTAACCACTGCTCCACCCCGCTCGTAAGGTACTGCTTATGCAGGACAAGAAACAGCGACCATATTAAGTAAAGATATGCAAGAGTTCGGAGCATTTGCAAGAGGAAGACCTGCGACTGAGAAAGGTAAGGTCGAAACTGTCTGAAATTAACGGCGAGAATTTGAAGAAATTCTATGCTACACAGTATACAAGGGAGTCCTGTCACATGACGGTACACTGAATAAAGAACAGTGGCGTGTGTGTTTACCAGGAAGTTATCCAGATGATTTTTATTTTGTACACTCACAGTGTATGGAGTCACTATGGGGTTTCCAAATTCACCAACATGATAGATACATACTGCTGTTTTTCCAACTGCAGAGAAGAGTTCTCCAAGTAATTCGAAAGTGCCAAAAGACGAAGCACTCAAA
Organism: Schistocerca nitens; assembly: GCF_023898315.1. Lineage (NCBI taxonomy): Eukaryota > Metazoa > Arthropoda > Insecta > Orthoptera > Acrididae > Schistocerca > Schistocerca nitens. The sequence continues at coordinate 383,656,760 of NC_064617.1, read as the reverse complement.
AAAGTCCAAGTTGACTTAAATACATCCTACACTGCCCACAAAACCTTTAGAATTAGTGCCCTTACATGCTGTCAGACCCTATCTGCAACAGAAGAGAAGTGTCAAATATGTTATTGCCTTGTATGATGATTTCATAAAATATGTTAAGTTGTATGTAGTGCAATCTGTGACTGTAGGTTCTGTTATTAGGAGAATTACAAAAGGTTGTCTCCTGAGATTATGGAAGCCACAGGTGCTGTTAACGGACAAGGCACCATTCTACGTAGGCAATAGAGAGAAGGAATTTACTAAAACAAAAAAGATAAAACATATATTAGTATCCAGATTTCACCCTAAGGTTATTCCAAGGGAGAAATGATATTCAAAGAATTTAACAGGTTTATATGCACATATACACCCCAGAATCACACGCAATGGGTTGAGCTTGTCTCACCATTTCAACAAATCATTAACAACTTCCTACACACTTCAACTGATTTTTCACCCACTGAACTGAAGTTTAAAAGGAGAAAAGTCGACAAGTGGGAAAAACCACTGTGCAGAAAGCCCAGGTGAGAGATGTCACTTGAAGAAAAAGTGCTCCGGGCTTTGATTAATCTGGAGGAAAACGCCGAACGGAGGAAAAAGTCGCACGACAGAAGATTAGGATGCTCTGTACAATTTCAGAGTGGGGCAAGAGGTATTACTAAAGATGCACCCTAAATCTACGAAATTCAGGAAGCTCAACTGTAAATGGCAGTTCTTGTACACTGGGCCATTTATAGTTACTTAATTCCCACATCCAGTGGCATATACATTAGCCTAATCTAATAGTGTTGAGGACAAGGCACTTTATCCATACAAGAATTTTAAGAGAATTTGTACACTGAAAGAATTGGACAAAAGTCAAACCTCATTTGAAGTGCCGTATATGGACAACTGAAATATCTGAATATAATATGTACATAACAATAGTTTGTATGGCTTAAAGAGGAAATTTTCGTTTTATTTATTTATATGTTTTTAAAAGGAAGGAAAGAAAGTTATTGTAATTTAAGATTCTTTTCAATGTCAAGCTATATAAAGCCTGAAAATCAAACACATTTACAGTGGTGTCAATTCATTATGCAATATGTACATTTATCACATACAACGTGGTAATGCACTTGAGATGTAAACAGCGAAACAGCATTACGAGAGGGTGAGGATGCGCAAGTGCATTAGGAGCTAACACACAGGTCAGTAATCTCAGCACATGCGGAGAAATAGGCCAATCCAACATGTCACTTAACACTCCAGATGCAATGCAGTCTTGGCATATAGCCGCCAAAATACCTTTATTCTGAAGGTCTTAATATAAGTTAATTACTGTTAAAATGAAGGAGTCTACGTTAAAAGGATAAAACTAATACAATAAGGAGGCTTAAAATAAAAGAACATTTATAGGTCAGGAAACAATGACTAGCTACAGAAACATATCTACATTTACACCACTATTTACAGTACATACAAATTTGTATGGTAATCATAAACACAGTGAATGAAACACAAGAAAAGTATCTATGTACAATGAAAGAAAGAATAATTGTAGGAGTATCGTCACATTCTGGGCAAACTATGAAAGATACTGATGTTGTGCCCATCTACAACAACACTTATTAATTGTAAGTGTAATCGCAGTATGAATATGGAAGGACTGAAAAAGGTAAGATGAAAGATTGGACATAATCTGAATATTTGCACTCTTATGAAAGAAGGTTGGGTTTTGGAAATTAGAAAGGAGTTGACGAATTTACAATTCCACATGCTTGAAGTAAAAACATGTGTGTGCATGGGGAGAAAAATGATATGTTAGTTTGCCATAGAGCGACTACATTCTTAGTTTATAAGTTATTATTAAATTTCTTTTCCAGGTAACGATGCAAGGACATGTCTTGGTAATGGCAGGAAGGAGAATTTAGTTAGCTGGTGCTAAAGAAAGCGGGTCACACCACGATGTGAGTGATTATATGTATGTAAATATGTTATGAATGTGACAGTGTGAATGAGTGTGTGTATATATGAAGAGATTACAGTATGTAGAGTGTTGTTAAATGAAGTTCATGTCTAGTACTACCAAGGTAAAAAGGGGTCAGACCACATACTGAAAAGTGCAAGCTATTGGTATGAGCGCCAAATATGAGTATTTATGATGCATTTACAGCAGCTCACGACTTGCCTGTACTTTCGTCTATAACATTTTCTCGGCACAGTCTTCATAGTGACATATTATGTATTAAACACACAAGAGTGGTATCCTGAAGAAATAAGTTAAGTACACTGAATTACAGTCAGTACAGGTACTCTCAAACTAGTAATACTGATAAATTATATGCATTAAACTGACAGAATTCTGCTATCAGTTCAGAAAAGCATTAAGTAACTAGTTTCACAAAAATACAAAGAAGTGTCCACAAATAGATTACTCAATTATTCTATGGTGTGTAGACGATGGACGTCAGCAGCAGATGAAAAGGAATGCTTCTTGCCGTTCCCTGTCACCATTCCTTGCAGTTCAGTAGACTCATTCCTAGTAGACTTGGAAAAGGTGTGGCTAAGCATAGCTATGTCTGCTTGTGTTGGTTAACATGTAATGAATATTTCTTCTCTTCTGTTAGCAATCTGGATTTACAGACATGTGAGTCAGACGAAAAAATGAGGACAGTGGTTTACACATATCATCAAACTGTTTATATGTATATCGTCCTTTCAACCTGGAAATTGAAAGAAACGGATTTAAATTTTATTCTATGTAATGTAATACTATTGCATGAACTCAAAGATTAAGAGAGTTACTTGCTCATGACAAATCTAAAAGAGACAAACAGCCTTTGAATGGTAAAAGAAAATATCAAGCACTGTGTATTTAAAATGACATAAGATGTTGTCATATACATCCTAAGAGCGAAAGTGAAATCTTAAATGACATACGGGGTTCTAAAATGTTTTTTTCTGTGCAGGTTATAAATTTTCTAGTGAATCTAGATGTGAATATGTATAAATTGTACCCTATATGTACCCAACATGTCAGCAACACATAAATATAGGCTCATATCAGCTAAGATTAAATCAAATGATTGAACTTTAATGCTTATTTTGTATATGTTATGTGAAACAATATATGTCTTCACAAACCAGAGGTCAGAAGGAATTATTCAGTTATCAAACGCTTGTCATGTGCTGTAAAAAGGCTACATTTACATGTATTATTGTGAATGTACTGCATACATTGAACCAAACGTTTTCGGTTTCTTTGTAGCGGCGAGGGTTGCTGGACTCTGCTGCAAGGGACCATGTAAGGTGAAACATTTATGGACTTATGTGAACTCTGGTAAGATCTCGATGCAATGCTAAATGTACAGGCTGGCCTTGGACACTAAAATACGTGACACACAACGTGGCTCCAACACCACAGATCATAAATGTCGGGTCTTTCTGTTGCAGCACTGGAAACTCTCTCTCGAGCACTCGCCCATACATACTACCCTGCCGGGTGGATGGACATTTTGGCGTCATGAAATTCGTCATTATCTAAAAACTGCAAAAACAAAGTCTACCGCGTAGCCATGTTGCACCAACGGACTTACAAGGCGAGCATGCTACAAACATTGCTTAACGTGTATGAGCGTACCTCTGCAAGAGGCATGTAATGGTTACTCCTTAATAATGGAACTGAGGACTCTAACTGGAACACGCCCTTTCTCATGGCATAGACTTGGAAAATTAAACTTTCAGAATATGTAAATAAAACTAAAAAAGTGGCCATCAATAAATGTATTTTAAACCCTGATCAGGCCAAAGATACAACATAAGTTATGACTCAAAATAAATTTTAATGTGTTGTGGTTGCATGTAGAAAGGACACCGATACTGTATACTTTCGTCCAGCAACTGGTCCACAGCAGTATACAGTAGGGGGACGGCTGTTGTCGAACTTTTGCTGGTTTACCTACATGGGTACATATTTTATTTTTTTCTGTCTATTTTTATCCTTTCTTTCGCCTAAGTAGTTTACAGTAAAGATTAAAATTCAGTATTCCCACAGCAATGAAGCCTGTAGCAAGAAAAAATGAAAAACACTAATTTTCTTATGTTTGTAAAAACACCTATCGGGCGTTACTTCAGTCTCGTATTTTCTGCCTTTTCACGTCCAATACAGAGACAGGACGTGGATTTCTACTTGTTGTTGTTGTTGTCTTCAGTCCTGAGACTGGTTTGATGCAGCTCTCCATGCTACTCTATCCTGTGCAAGATTCTTCATCTCCCAGTACTTAGTGCAACCTACATCCTTCTGAATCTGCTTAGTGTATTGATCTCTTGGTCTCCCTCTACGATTTTTACCTCCACACTGCCCTCCAATACTAAATTGGTGATCCCTTGATGCCTCAGAACATGTCCTACCAACCGGTCCCTTCTTCTTGTCAAGTTGTGCCACAAACTCCTCTTCTCCCCAATTCTATTCAATACCTCCTCATTAGTTATGTGATCTACCCATCTAATCTTCAGCATTCTTCTGTAGCACCACATTTCGAAAGCTTCTATTCTCTTCTTGTCCAAAGTATTTATCGTCCACGTTTCACTTCCATACATGGCTACAATCCATAGAAATACTTTCACAAATGACTTCCTGACACTCAAATCTATACTCGATGTTAACAAATTTCTCTTCTTCAGAAACGCTTTCCTTGCCATTGCCAGTCTACATTTGATATCCTCTCTACTTCGACCATCATCAGTTATTTTGCTCCCCAAATAGCAAAACTCCTTTACTACTTTAAGTGTCTCATTTCCCAATCTAATTCCCTCAGCATCACCCGATTTAATTCGACTACATTCCATTATCCTCGTTTTGCTTTTGTTGATGTTCATGTTATATCCTCCTTCCAAGACACGGTCCATTCCGTTCAACTGCTCTTCCAAGTCCTTCGTTGTCTCTGACAGAATTACAATGTCATCGGCGAACCTCAACGTTTTTATTTCTTCTCCATGGACTTTAATACCTACTGCGAGATTTTCTTTTGTTTCCTTTACTGCTTGCTCAATATACAGATTGAATAACATTGGGGAGAGGCTACAACCCCGTCTCACTCCCTCCCCAACCGCTGCTTCCCTTTCATGCCCCTCGACTCTTATAACTGCCATCTGGTTTCTGCCAAATTGTAAATAGCCTTTCGCTCCCTCTATTTAACCCCTGCCACCTTCAGAATTTGAAAGAGAGTATTCCAGTCAACATTGTCAAAAGCTTTCTCTAAGTCTACAAATGCTAGAAATATAGGTTTGCCTTTCCTTAATATATTTTCTAAGATAAGTCATAGGGTCAGTATTGCCTCACATGTTCAATTATTTCTGTGGAATCCAAACTGATCTTCGCCGAGGTCGGCTTCGACCAGTTTTTCCATTCGTCTGACTGCGGACCTTTGGTACAGAGCCGAGTGGAGGGTTTGAATCAGAGGCTGAGACGGTTCTGCGACCATGTGGGCTGCAGATTCCTCGACTTGCGCCATAGGGTGGTGGGGTTTCGGGTTCCGCTGGATAGGTCAGGAGTCCACTACACCCAACAAGCGGCTACACGGGTAGCAGGGGTTGTGTGGCGTGGGCTGGGCGGTGTTTTAGGTTAGATGGCCTTGGGCAAGTACAGAAAGGGCAACAGCCTCAACAGGTGTGGGGCAAAGTCAGGGCATGCGGGGACCAAGCAGCAATCGGTATTGTAATTGTCAACTGTCGAAGCTTCGTTGGTAAAGTACCGGAACTTCAAGCGCTGATAGAAAGCACCGAAGCTGAAATCGTTATAGGTACAGGAAGCTGGCTGAAGCCAGAGCTAAATTCTGCCGAAATTTTTACAAAGGTACAGACGGCGTTTAGAAAGAATAGATTGCATGCAACCGGTGGTGGAGTGTTCGTCGCTGTTAGTAGTAGTTTATCCTGTAGTGAAGTAGAAGTGGATAGTTCCTGTGAATTATTATGGGTGGAGGTTACACTCAACAACCGAGCTAGGTTAATAACTGGCTCCTTTTACCGACCTCCCGACTCAACAGCATTGGTAGCAGAACAACTGAGAGAAAATTAGGAATACATTTCACATAAATTTCCTCAGCATGTTATAGTCTTAGGTGGAGATTTCAATTTACAAGATATAGACTGGGACACTCAGATGTTTAGGACGGGTGGTAGGGACAGAGCATCGAGTGACATTATACTGAGTGCACTATCCGAAAATTACCTCGAGCAATTAAACAGAGAACCAACTCGTGGAGATAACATCTTGGACCTACTGATAACAAACAGACCCGAAAGTTTCGACTCTTTATGTGCAGAACAGGGAATCAGTGATCATAAGGCCGTTGCAGCATCCCTGAATATGGAAGTTAATAGGAATATAAAAAAAAGGGAGGAAGGTTTATCTGTTTAGCAAGAGTAATAGAAGGCAGATTTCAGACTACCTAACAGATCAAAACGAAAATTTCTGTTCCGACACTGACAATGTTGAGTGTTTATGGAAAAAGTTGAAGGCAGTCGTAAAATGCGTTTTAGACAGGTACGTGCCGAGTAAAACTGTGAGGGACGGGAAGAACCCACCGTGGTACAACAACAAAGTTAGGAAACTACTGCGAAAGCAAAGAGAGCTTCACTCCAAGTTTAAACGCAGCCAAAACCTCTCAGACTAACAGAAGCTAAACGATGTCAAAGTTAGCGTAAGGAGGGCTATGCGTGAAGCGTTCAGTGAATTCGAAAGTAAAATTCTATGTACCGACTTGACAGAAAATCCTAGGAAGTTCTGGTCTTACGTTAAATCAGTGAGTGGCTCGAAACAGCATATTCAGACACTCCGGGATGATGATGGCATTGAAACAGAGGATGACACGCGTAAAGCTGAAATACTAAACACCTTTTTCCAAAGCTGTTTCACAGAGGAAGACCGCACTGCAGTTCCTTCTCTAAATCCTCGCACAAACGAAAAAATGGCTGACATCGAAATAAGTGTCCAAGGAATAGAAAAGCAACTGGAATCACTCAACAGAGGAAAGTCCACTGGACCTGACTGGATACCAATTCGATTCTACACAGAGTACGCGAAAGAACTTGCCCCCCTTCTAACAGCCGTGTACCGCAAGTCTCTAGAGGAACGGAGGGTTCCAAATGATTGGAAAAGAGCACAGGTAGTCCCAGTCTTCAAGAAGGGTCGTCCAGCAGATGCGCAAAACTATGGACCTATATCTCTGACGTCGATCTGTTGTAGAATTTTAGAACATGTTTTTTGCTCGAGTATCATGTCGTTTTTGGAAACCCAGAATCTACTATGTAGGAATCAACATGGATTCCGGAAACAGCGATCGTGTGAGAGCCAACTCGCTTTATTTGTTCATGAGACCCAGAAAATATTAGATACAGGCTCCCAGGTAGATGCTATTTTTCTTGACTTCCGGAAGGCGTTCCATACAGCTCCGCACTGTCGCCTGATAAACAAAGTAAGAGCCTACGGAATATCAGACCAGCTGTGTGGCTGGATTGAAGAGTTTTTAGCAAACAGAACACAGCATGTTGTTATCAATGGAGAGACGTCTACAGACGTTAAAGTAACCTCTGGCGTGCCACAGGGGAGTGTTATGGGACCATTGCTTTCCACAATATATATAAATGACCTAGTAGATAGTGTCGGAAGTTCCATGCGTTTTTTCGCAGATGATGCTGTAGTATACAGAGAAGTTGTAGCATTAGAAAATTGTAGCGAAATGCAGGAAGATCTGCAGCGGATAGGCACTTGGTGCAGGGAGTGGCAACTGTCCCTTAACACAGACAAATGTAATGTATTGCGAATACATAGAAAGAAGGATCCTTTATTGCATGATTATATGATAGCGGAACAAACACTGGTAGCAGTTACTTCCGTAAAATATCTGGGAGTATGCGTGCGGAACGATTTGAAGTGGAATGATCATATAAAATTAATTGTTGGTAAGGCGGGTACCAGGATGAGATTCATTGGGAGAGTGCTTAGAAAATGTAGTCCATCAACAAAGGAGGTGGCTTACAAAACACTCGTTCGACCTATACTTGAGTATTGCTCATCAGTGTGGGATCCGTGCCAGATCAGGTTGACGGAGGAGATAGAGAAGATCCAAAGAAGAGCGGCGCGTTTCGTCACAGGGTTATTTGGTAACCGTGATAGCGTTACGGAGATGTTTAATAAACTCAAGTGGCAGACTCTGCAAGAGAGGCGCTCTGCATCGCGGTGTAGCTTGCTCGCCAGGTTTCGAGAGGGTGCGTTTCTGGATGAGGTATCGAATATATTGCTTCCCCCTACTTATACCTCCCGAGGAGATCACGAATGTAAAATTAGAGAGATTAGAGCGCGCACGGAGGCTTTCAGACAGTCGTTCTTCCCGCGAACCATACGCGACTGGAACAGGAAAGGGAGGTAATGACAGTGGCACGTTGGGTGGCGTGCGGAGTATAAATGTAGATGTAGATGTAGAATTCGCGTTACTATTTTGCAGCTGTGACTTATTAAACTAATAGTTCGGTAATTTTCACATCCGTCAACACCTGCTTTCTTTGGGATTGGAATTATTATATTCTTCTTGAAGTCTGGGGGTATTTCGCTTGTCTGATACATCTTGCTCAACAGATGGTAGAGTTTTGTCAGGACTGGCGCTCCCAAGGCCGTCAGTAGTTCCAATGGAATGTTGTCTACTCCCGGGGCCTTGTTTCGACTCAGGTCTTTCAGTGCTCTGTGAAACTCTTCACGCAATATCGTATCTTCCATTTCATCTTCATCTACATCCTCTTCCATTTCCATAATATTGTCCTCAAGTACATCGCCCTTGTATAGACCCTCTATATACTCCTTCCACCTTTCTGCTTTCCCTTCCTTGCTTAGAACCGTGTTTCCATATGAGCTCTTGATATTCATACAAGTGGTTCTCTTTTCTCCAAAGGTCTCTTTAATTTTCCTATAGACAGTATCTATCTTACCCCCAGTGAGATCAGCCTCTACATCCTTACATTTGTCCTCTAGCCATGTCTGCTTGGCCATTTTGCACTTCCTGTCGATCTAATTTTTGCCCGTTTGTATTCCTTTTTCCCTGCTTCATTTACTGTTTTTTTTTATATTTTCTCCTTTCATCAATTAAATTCAATATTTCTTCTGTTACCCAAGGATTTCTACTAGCCCTCGTCTTATTACCTACTTGATCCTCTGCTGCCTTCACTACTTCATCCCTCAAAGCTACCCATTCTTCTTCTACTGTATTTCTTTCCCCCATTCCTGTCAGTTGTTCCCTTATGCTCTCCCTGAAACTCTGTACAACCTCTGGTTTAGTCAGTTTATCCAGGTCCCATCTCCTTAAATTCCCACCTTTTTGCAGTTTCTTCAGTTTTAATCTACAATTCATAACTAATAGATTGTGGCCAGAGTCCACATCTGCCCCTGGAAATGTCTTACAATTTAAAACCTGGTTCCTAAATCTCTGTCTTACAATTATATAAACTATCTGAAACCTGTCAGTGTCTCCAGGCTGTTTCCATGTACACAACCTTCTTTTATGATTCTTGAACCATGTGTTAACTATGCTAAGTTATGCTCTGTGCAAAATTCTACCAGACGGCTTCCTCTTCCATTTCTCTCCCCCAATCCATATTCACCCACTATGTTTCCTTCTCCCCCTTATCCTACTCTCGAATTCCAGTCACCCATGACTATTAAATTTTCGTCTCCCTTCATTACCTGAATAATTTCTTTTATCTCATCATACATTTCATCAATTTCTTCATCACCTGCAGAGCTAGTTGGCATATAAACTTGTACTACTGTAGTAGGCATGGGCTTCGTGTCTATCTTGGCCACAATAATGCGTTCACTATGCTGTTGGTAGTAGCTTACCCGCACTCCTATTTTTTTATTCATTATTAAACCTACTCCTGCATTACCCCTATTTGATTTTGTATTTATAACCCTGTATTCACCTGACCAAAAGTCTTGTTCCTCCTGCCACCGAACTTCACTAATTCCCACTATATCTAACTTCAAGCTATCCATTTCCCTTTTTAAATTTTCTAACCTACCTGCCCGATTAAGGGATCTGACATTCCACGCTCCAATCTGTAGAACGCCAGTTTTCTTTCACCTGATAATGACGTCCTCTTGAGTAGTCCCCGCCTGGAGATCCGAATGGGCGACTATTTTACCTCTGGAATATTTTACCGAAGAGGACGCCATTATCATTTAACCATACAGTAAAGCTGCAAGACCTCGGGAAAAATTACGGCAGTAGTTTCCCCTTGCTTTCAACCGTTCACAGTACCAGCACAGCAAGGCCGTTTTGTTTAGTGTTGCAAGGCCAGATCAGTCAATCATCCAGACTGTTGCCCCTGCAACTACTGAAAAGGCTGCTGCCCCTCTTCAGGAACCACACGTTTGTCTGGCCTCTCAACAGATACCCCTCCGTTGTGGTTGGACCTACGGTACGGCCACCTGTATCGCTGAGGCACGCAAGCCTCCCCATCGACGGCAAGGTCCATGGTTCATGGGGGCTACTTAGTTCACTAATTTTCTGAAATACGTTGATTCTCTTAGCATGAACTCAAGTTCACTTAATAGTTCCTCATTTCACCTGTTCTATCCATCGTCATTAGTGGTATCTGTAAGATGCCGTAACATTGTCTTCAAAGTAGAAGAGGAGGTAAATAACTTCAGGGCTCAAAGAACTGTCAACTAATAATGCCATATTATATGTTACAGATTTTTCGTGTATACGAAAAATCATAAGCCTGACTGTCTGGACTGTGTGTTGCTGAGTGTAAATTAGCTGAAATACGTGCTCCCGAGTGCACTCACTATTGTTGCGCCTCTTGTGCGGCGCTAACAAATTTCAGTTGTTATTATTATTCTTAAAATTATTAATTCATCAGTAGAGGCGGTAGAATTGCTCCCTGGGGGTGACGTGCCACCCACCACAGTTCTTGCACTTGCGAGGGTGTATCTTTGGTAGTGGGCATCATGCACTCACATCTTCTCCCATACACTTCATGCATGCCTTGAGGAATATACAGGGTTAACAGTAATAAAAGCGACAAACTATAGGGACGGATCCCTGATTGGGTGGCGCTGACGAGAGAAAGTTCCCCTGACCACGTGTCGTGTGCTCCTAGTGTATTGAAAGATGTGTGGTTGATGCAGTGTACTGCAAGCAGCAGAATGGCCCGGTATTCATGTCGAGAACATGCCGAAATGGTGTTTGTGTACAGCCAAGCTGATGGAAACGATCGAGAGACACCATATCCTGTAGAACCCGGTCCTCCATATCTGGCATACTCACAGTCCACCGCCTCCTTGCACGTTCATCTGTCTGAAAGGACCAATGATGACACAAACGCTCAAAAAGGGCCTGAACTATTGTGATATGATTAGTGTCTGTGAGAGTACTTGTTCTAGTATAGCCGTGCTGCCTCTCGGCCATTTCCATCTGCTTGGCCATAGACAAACACGATCTCGGCTTGTTCCCGACATGAATACCGGACAATTCCATTGCTTACAGTATACTACGCCAATCACACAGTCTGCAGCACACAAGGAACACACAGCATATGGTCAAAGGGACATTCATTCATCAGCATCATCTACTGTGGTATCGATGTACTTCTGGACAGATGTTCACAGGACCTTTTTTCCTCCATTTCCAGTCAGGAATGCGACCCTGCAGTTTGTCGGTTTTATTAATATTCGCTCTGAACAGTGGCATGTCACATGTCCCACCTCCTGGCGGTGGAAGATATGAGGTGAATCTTTGTTTTTCCATACGCTTTAATTGATGATCCAGATGTCATCCACTCTCTTCACCACACAGAGCTTCTTGTTCCCCTGGTTGTTGTTGGTGATCACCAGGAGTGAAGGTGATTCTCTCTGTATCTGAGTGGATTTAAGATGTATTACTGTATGCACACCAAATATTATGTCCTCCAGAGCTTCCTTGAAGTCAGCGCCTGTGCACTTTGGGGAATTCTTGAAGACTGCCTTGTTGGGATTGTCTGGGACAACAGGAAATGTGTAGAAAAGAAGCGCGAGATCTGTTGCTACGTTTGTCACCTTCCTCAAGTCTTCGACTGTTGAGAGTGGAACCACACATTGTCGTCTCTGCAGCTCTCACATTGAAGATGGCAGTAGTCCACAGTTTGAGGCGCTGCAGTGATCCTTTGTAGTCCAACTTAATCTTCATGACAATGGGTGTAAGCAAAAGCTCAGACTTGTAACGTTCACTAAATATTTAGCTTTTGATTATAGTGGATGAATGTCTAAGCTGTGGAATGGATATTAAACTCGAGTTAACGTGTAGTATCTTGTAAGTGCAAGTGGTGTGCTTACTCTGTGTTATTGTTAGCAAAAACTTTACATGAACTGATTGGGCAATGCAACTTCCAATACCAATAAAGAAATGTAGTCACTGCAAAATACATTCAGCCTTAGGCACTGAATCCTCTGGCACTGTTCAAAACTGATAACCTTGGTACCTGTGCACGTATCAAATAAACTGAATGTCTTACCTCTAAAGCAACAATGGTGGAATGCGATATATTCTGATCTCTCATAAAAAATATAAATATGCTAGCTACAGGCTCAGCGGTGTGCAATGCTTATTCCAATACTTTTAAATGTCCATGAAATTCTTTTGGCTGATAAATGAAATGTATAAGAAAAATCCTACTTCTTTGAAAAACATATGACCTGGGCAGGGAGACAGTACTGATTGTGGTGAATTACTAGCACTGATTTCTTTTTTAGCAAAATTATATTGCAAGTTAAGTTTATCTACTCAAAAACATCTGATAATTGAAGTTACATTAGTCAGAGAAATACATAACATTTACCAATTGATTCACGAAGAATGAGATTTGTACAGCAAGTATTATCTAACCTCACTAAACCAACATAAATGCAAATCATCAAATTACATACAGCTCTCTTTACAAATCTCAGAAACATTACAAAAGTGAAATGTATAAATAGCCTTTTCATCAGTCAGATTATGTACATTCTGTGATTACTCGACAATTACAAATTATCAGCCAACTCATCTATACCAACACACTGGCAAAACGAAAATCATAATTATTTAACATCTTTACGTTGCTTGCATGAAGACTTCTGCTTCCATGTTCTCGTAATCCCTACATTAATGTAACACTTGGTGACTTCACAGAGCAGACCACAAAAACTGCCTACACCATCATCTTTCGCTCACAGACCACTACCTACAACTACATCCCCAGCACTTTCTTACTCCAACACTTAGTCTCAACCAGAAGCAATATCTTTGGCTCTGTGGACGTGCACAGTCTGCAATCCACATTATAAAGACGATCAAAGACATACATTGGTTATAAAATAATGGTTCCATTTTGGTTTACATTAATATTATTATTATAGTCAGGTGCCACGTACAAGTGTACCCCAGTAGACTTCTTTCACAACCCTCCAGTGGGGCTTAACAAATTTGGCACATATTTGGGAGTACTTAGTACAACAAATGTGTGGTAAATTTCTCTCATTCCTGATATGTAGAAATCTTGAGTAGCATAAAATCATTACAGTGTAGACCTAAGTACCATTACAAAGGAACATGTCACGATTGTACAGAAAAAACTAACTGTATAAATCATTAAACTTGAAAGAATTGATAGTGCTCATTATAATATGGGTAAATTGTCTCACAAACGAGGTTGCTGACAAATAAATAATGTAAAGCAAAATCAGCATACAATCCTAATCATCAAGATAATGGTATAGGATTGGGTAAGGGAAAGGGAGAGTCATGGTTGAAACCTATGAGCATGCTGAAGTGACTGCATCACAAAGTCCATTTCTTTTTGTTTTGTGGAGTTTCAGCAACTTAGTAGTGACCAATGTGAATTGCATTCAGTGTACCTAGACCTCTGAACTCCATATTATTTTCCTCAGTCATGTTCAGAATTACAATAGGTACTCGGTGACAAATTATCAACAACCATTGTTGGCGACTATCATAATGTCAGTAATGTGGTGATCTGCATCATCACTGTTCTTAATAGTGGAGATTCTTCTGAGGTCCAAAGACATATGAATAGTCACTAACGCTGAAGTTTCAATACCAGTAATAAATTGCTCCAAACCATGATTAGAGGTAGAACACCAAATAATGGAAGGTATGAAAAGGTAGCAAAGGACAATTTCTACCTATGTCAGCATCGAGTAATATTTCTGATCAGAAAAAGTTCAGTATCCCAATGACTGGATGAAGCAACAATGCTTTAATCAGAGTGGATAGGCAAAATTGAAAGTGAACTCTGAATAAGACAAAATCAATAAAAATCAGGCTGCCAATTAGATTAGAATAACCTAACAGGACAGAGAACATCACTGGTTTATAACATTATACTGGGGCTCTCAGTGGTCTTGTATATTCAATATTGAGATATAATTACTTAAGAAAATCCAACAGTATGATGAAGAACTGAATGGCTCCAGTTGGCCTTGTACGGGGAACACACGCCAATCTTAATATGTGAAACAACTGAATAGAAAATACCAATCAGAGGCTCAAAGTGATCTAGTTTACATGAAATAAATACTGACCTTAATAGCTAAAAATGTTACAGAAATCATCTTTTTGGCTGAAAGTGGCCTATTTTTATATCAGACAAATATAAAATCTGAGAAAGTATCATAGAATATCATTTACCTATAATGTTATATGGCACTCAGAGACCTATGCATAATTCATAATGAGAATATATAACCCGATATGGCTTTTACAGGAACAAAGTGCATAAATATGGAAGTATGGCTCTGTATGGCCTGTATGATTACATATTAGACGGATAGTATCATAGAATCCTCGGGGCTTCATAAATTTCAATCTATTAACTAAAACTAAATGTTCAAATGTGTGTGAAATCTTACGGGACTTAACTGCTAAGGTCATCACTCCCTAAGCTTACACACTACTTAACCTAAATTATCCTAAGGACAAACACACACACCCATGCCCGAGGGAGGACTCAAACCTCTGCCGGAACCAGCCTATTAACTAATCTATACCTCTAACAATGTGCATATCTTCAGGGAAGGATATGAGAATTATGGATAAGGGCAATGCACTTCATCTGTAAAGACAATGATTAACAGTCAATTGTCATTCATCTTGAGTCAAGGACTGCTACAGCCAAAGCAAAGAAAAAAATGTGATTATAACAAATGCAAGCATAAAAACAGGAATACTAAGTGCAATACAGCTTACTGACTAGGTAACTGTAACACGCCAGATTCAATCATGAGATAAATATGCAAAGATGAGGGTGAACTTCAGAAATGGTGGAAACTGGAAATGTCATTCTAAACCTGGAAAAAGCAGTCATGCATGCTAACACAAGAAGGCACTATCATAAGCAATCTCATAAGGAATAGTGAAATTTTTTTTAGGTGCAAAGCTTCTGTGACAGTCTCTCACAAATACCTGCAACCATGTGGCATAAGGTAGGACAGATTTTCCTAGAAAGGACACAACATATACAAAATACATATTAACATCATACAATATCATTATAGAAAAATCATCAATACATCAATATTAAGCGCATTATTGGAGTGCAGCTCAGGGCATGAACACTCATTGAACATCAACATTCTGTTGTTATTCAAAAAAAAAAAAAAAAGAAAGAAAACCGGAGCACCTCATGGCATGAAAACTCATTAAATATTCTAATAATATTCATGTATCTAACACAAAATCTAGAGAAAAAATATCCTTAATCCTAAATCGTTATCGACAATCTGTCTAGTTTACCAAGTACACTAGCAGGAAAGTGTTTATAAAGGCCTGCCAGGAAACAGTGTGAGAAATGTCAATGGTGTTTAGTATTCCATATAAGTTGCTTATGTCATACTTTCTATGTAATGCATTTCCTGCACATCTTTATGGGTGGCACATTTCATATTTGCATGTGCTTCTATTTGTGAGCATAATGGATCATTTGGATACAATGAGACTTCAGTACATTGGTTCTGCAAAATCTACGAAATGGATGAGAGTATGCAATGGACATGAGTTACTGGGTACACAGATTTCTTAAATTTACATAGGTGAAAGCAAGTAAACTAGTGTCCAGGACACGTACAAGAGATATATAGCGAAACAGAGCACAAGACTGGGCATAAATGAAACATGGCGACATTATAAAATACAAACAGTGACTAACCTAACAAAAATGTAATAATAATTCATGAGATAATAGCATAAATTTCAGTAGTAATACTATCTTGCATAGGATGTACAATAATGGCAAAGTGCAGCATAGCATCATAAAAAATAATACGAGGGCGGTTCAGAAAGTAACCTCCGATTGGTCACAGTGCGGGTTGTGGGGGAAGTAGCGACGCCATCTGTGCGTTCACGCACTCAACAGGTCAGTCGGCATCAAGCCGTGGTCGAGTGAACGTCGTACCTGCGCTAGTTTAGTTTTTGTGGCAGTTTGAAATGTGTGCTGCAATAGAAAACCCCGCCAAATATGAAGTGCGTGCTGTCATAAGGTTTTTTACAGCCAAAGGATATTCTGCAGCAGCTATTCATCGTGAGCTTTGTGCCATGTACGGACCAAGAGACAAAAGAACAATCAAAGATGTGGGTACATTCAAATTCGCCTACCAAACCAAGAAAAGCCTCGCAAGATTTTTCTGCCAGAAAACTGATGGCAATGGTGTTTTGGGATGCCAAAGGGGTGTTGTTGGTTGAATTCATGGAACGTGGTATGACCATTAATCAAGACGTGTACTGTGAAACAATAAAAAAGTTACGACGGGCTATACAGAACAAAAGCCGTGGTATGCTGACTTCCGGTATCGTTTTTTTGCACGATAACGCCCGTCCTCACTCTGCTCGCAGAACAACGGCCCTTATTGAGTCCTTCAAGTGGGACGTTATCAACCATCCACCTTACAGCCCAGACCTGGCGCCAAGTGATTATCACCTCTTCATGCATTTGAAAAAATGGCTCGGGTCACAACGGTTTGATGACGACGAAGAACTCAAAGATGCGGTCACAGGCTGGCTCCAGGCACAAGCGGGTGATTTTTATGCAGAAGGAATTTCAAAGCTTGTGAAGAGATACGATAAGTGCCTCAATCGCTATGAAGACTATGTAGAAAAATAGTGCAAAGATGTAGTTGTAAGATGTATATATTAAAATATTTTTATTTAACTTGGTGTATTTTTTTAAATCAACCGGAGGTTACTTTCTGAACGGCCCTCGTATATTACGTAGTGAGTAAAGACAAAATAACATCAGAAATAAATGAACATAAGATATATAGAGGCTATATACAAAAAGAAACAAATTCTTATTATGCAAAAAAAGTTTGAGTTACATTTTGCATCGGTCAGTCTACCAAAGGGATGTGTTCTGCTAGACACATGTCAAAATAACTGGTGCAGTTTCAGTTTTTGTTTTCATGCTCAAGCAAATGAAGACAGAAAAATGTGCAAGGCCTAAATTTTTGGTAAGAGAAACGACCTGCAAGATTCTCCCTACTGGGCACTTCGCCACCTAATAAAATGCTGAATAATCAAGGAATCGTGAAAACAAGATACCAATAGAATTTGTATAAGCATGGGAAATGTGTCACGTAAAAGGTCTGATGTGTTTTATAGGTATGTGGACTCACATGTAGAACCAAAATAAGCCCAAGTTGAGATTTGTTGGTAATGCAAATAACGATTTCTGTAAGATAAATGCCAAGTATCATATTTCCTGAAAAGCACCAAAAAATTTTATATGTCAGGCTGAAAAAAATTAAAACATATGAGAGTTGGAACATAAATAGTGGCAACTATTTATTCACAACTGATACAAAATAGTCACATGTTTGCACCTGATACTATCCTTCAGAGTAATCACCAGCGTTGTATAGAAACCGTTGTCAGCGACGTGGAAGTCGCAATATACCGTTAGCACAGCCTGTTCTGTTGATGATGCGAATGGAGTGGTCTATTGCCCATTGAATCTCTGGAACAGTTCTAAAGCGAATGCCAGGAAGTGGTTCCTTCATCTTCAGAATCAAATCAAAGTCACAACGACTTCAGTCCGGGGAGTATGGTGGATGGTATGTAATTCCCAGTCCCACTGTAACAACAACAACGCTGTACTATTTTACATATAAATATTTTTCTCTTCTGAATTTTCGATAAATTAGTGTAATCGATGTTCTGATTTCATTTCCTTTTGGTTTTATGTCATTGTGTTAAGAAAACTGTAAACAAATTTCGATGTGAATATTAATGTTTATGTCAAATTGCCAGCAATATTATAACAGAATTGAAATGTAAGAAACGTTGAAACTATTGTAAGATGTCAGAGTTGTAATTGTGCGTCTGGTCCATACGTAGGCAGTGTATTAGGATATGTAGAATGCAAAACCTCGGGTGAATACCCTGTCTGTAGGGGAGCGGTAAAAGGTGGATGGCAGGCGAGCGCGGGAAAATGCACACGGGCGCTGCACAGCATAACGGGCTCAGCAGTAGTAGTCGGAGTTGGGCATTGGTCTGAGCAACACGTTCTGGATTGAGGAGGCTCTCCTGGAAGACGTAGTTTCATTGAGCCTTGGATATGCCGTTCCGACGCCTATACAGCATGGCAAAATTCCATAGGCACTAAATGGAAAAGTATTGCGACGCTATGAAGAAATAAAGTGCCGATACATCAAGAGCCATAGCTGTGGTTGTATGTGTGCTCTATGCCCGCCATCTCGCCGCCCGCCAACCGTCACATCGATACGAACAGGTTGAAACTTTTAGTACTGTATTCGTGTGGACCAGTGTTACTTTTGTTCCATACGGTTCAATAACTATTTAAATTTTACCAGAACTGTCCTATCATTTAATTATCCTCACAACTAACCTAGCCAGGGTCCTTTCCAAATGTTGTGCAATCCGAGTGTTCCGAAATGAAGAATTAAAGTTTATGTTAATAATAATTACCTGCAGACCTAGCTATGTTAGAATGATGTTTAAAGAACTTTTTTGTTAATGAACTAATAGATGAATAACAAAGGTCTGACAAAGTTGGAAGATAACTTTGAAATTGATTTAGTAATGAAGTTTAATTATTTCGAGACAGATATAATGGTATTTAAATGAGCAGGAAATAAGATAGTAGTAACTCATATATTGGAAATTTTGAGCACACAATGATTTCAGTAATTAAATTTTTTTTATACAGTGATCATAACAGTTTCAGGGTCCCTCCCCCCTTTTTATTCATTTCAATTCTGAAGTGTTCTAAACTGATTTGACCAGCAAAGTTAAAGCCAATATAAAAACCAAAATTTATCAGTGTTTTACCTTTATCAAAATTGACATTGTGTGTGTTTCGAAAGTGCTATTTCTAGGGTAACCTATGCCCAATTTTAATCAGATCAATAGATAGTACAAAGTTTTGTGGTAAACATTATAGTGTAATGTTATGTATTTATGGTTTATCCATATTAGTACAGAAAGTGAAATTATCAGTTCAGTAGATTTTCTGGTTCTAAAATTTACCATATTATGCAGTGTTATTACGTGTTGTTTTGCAAGCACGTACATCAACTTGTAAAGGAAGAAACTCAGTTAATTCCTAATTAGGCTGGCGACCATATTATTAACAAATTGGTAGCATCTTATGTGTGTTGTTTCTTGTCCGTCCTGACGTGTAGTTGCATTTCGGACTTGCTTGATGTATCATTGTTATTACAGAGTAGATGTAAGTCTGATTTGCCTCCATTCAGGTACACGTGGTCAATATCTATACAAAAATCCTTTCTCGTAAGGTGAAGCCCATCAACTTACCATAGTACAGGCTTTAAAGAGTATCGTGTGCACAAGTGCAGCGTTACACCATCCACCGAACAGAGCAATCACATCTTGCAATGTATGGGCCCGCGCATTGTCGTGCAAAATTATGGATGGGTTGCTTCTTTCGTAAACCTGGTCGCAGCTGTTGCTCCAAAAACGAATAGTAATACTGTGCATTGACGGTCATCATTCGAAAACATAGTAACACCATCACGTTAGACTGCTCGCTCACAAGTGACTTTGTTTCCCTCTATTGTGCGCAACCCGGTGATGTGGGACGGGTGAGTCCATTTGCTCGGAGGTAAGGTAGGTATGTCAACAACGTGTGCTATCAGCTACAATAGTACACAGCAGTATTGCCACTATTTTAGTTCCAACCTATGTATATTTATAAAAAGCAGGAGTGTGATATATTCAGAATGTAAGATGCCGAACTGAAGAAATAATTTTATGTTGTCAAAATTGGTGCTTATCTTTAGTGTAAATAAAGTAGCCGATTACATAGAAATTTCGTAGAATAAATGCAGCAAATTTTTTTTTCAAATTCTTGCTGCTGAAATAAGCGTGCATATAATTTAGTTCATAATCACAGACATGTTCTTGTCGCTAAAACTTACCTTATGAATCCAGGGACAGCCAACAAAGGAATAACCAGGGGTTAACTTGTAGCATGTGTGTTATGACACCATTTTACTCCCCTGTTAGTTATTCCTGGAACAGCGCTGAGAACAACCAATGCTGCCAAGGTACAAGATCCTATGATTTGAGGAAGCAGTAGAACACTCATTGCCCCTCTTGACTGCTGATAAACAAGTGCATCATATTCTGTGGCATGACCGTGATGACACCATGCAAGCAGAGTTATTATTTGCCAGGTCTAATTTAAACACAAAAAGGGCTATTCCAAGAAAAAAAGTGCTAAAACTCATTTTATAAAACCTAAAAACCTGGACCATACTCATGCCATTTTGATGTTCCTTCTAGTATAAACATTCAACCATCTGGCATTGATGTTGCCTGATGTTCCATTCTGTTCCATCCACATATAGCCTGAATCAGACTTTATTCACAGTCCAGATATGGTGTAACTACAAAGATGCAAATTTTGATATCCTATATCTTTCTCATTTCAGATGGTGTACCTTTGAATCCTGAAGGGGCAGATAGAGCAACTCAACAAGTTTGTGGTGTGCAAATTTGATACGCCAAGTGACCGTAGTGGAGCTGCAATCAATTGTTTTAGCAAAATGGAGGATATGAAGGAGCGTTCACAAGTGGTCTGGTGGTATGCACAGACAAAATCGGCGATCTAACTGCAAAGAAACTTTCGTCGAGTTTACAACAAAGTGCCCCCGTCGTTCAAGACTATACAGAAGTGCTGTGATCAGTTTTTGGCTACTGGGAGTGTTGTGAAAGGGCATGGTGGTGGTAAGCCTGGGATCAGTGAACATCATGTGGAACAAGTGTGGCGGTCATTCGAACAAAGTCCATAGAAGTCAGTGCGACAGGCAGCACGAGAACTTCGTATGAAACGTTCAACAGTGCACAAAGTGCTTCATCAACAATTACGTTTGTATGCATATAAAGTTCAGGCTGTGCAAGAAATCAAGCCTGATGATCGACCAAAGCGAGGAAGAATTTGCATGTGTCATGTTAGGTCGCATTGCCGCAGACGAGACATTTTTATCACGCGTGATGTTTACTGACGAGGCATACTTTCACGTGTCAGGGGCTGTCAATCGTCACAATGTGCGCATCTGGGGGTCCGAAAATCCACATGCACCTAGGGAACACATGCGCGACAGTCCAAAAGTTAATGTTTGATGTGGTTTGATGATAAAACTGTTGGGCCGTTTTTCTTTCAGGAGCCGACTGTGGATGGAGCCATCTACCTGGACATGTTGGAACAATTTGCTGTGCCACAGATAACAGACATGCAGCCAAATGTGATGTTTCAACAGGACGGTGCACCACCCCTTTGGAGCCTTGATGTCCGAAAATTTTTAAATGACACATTCCTGCAACGATGGATTGGTCATTGAGGTCTTGGCCGCCACGTTCGTCGGAGACAACCCCCCTCGATTTTTTCTTGTGGGGTTATGTGAAAGACCGGGTATACGCTACACCAGTAAAGGACCTGCAAGACTTGAAACAGTGCATAAGAATTGTCATCAACTCTGTCACAGAACAGATGCTCCGCAACACATGGCACGAAATCGATTATAGACTTGATATTCTTCGCGCTACCCCGTGGCCACCATGTTCAAGTGTACTGAACTATCCACCTGTGTATGAAAACTTGATGAGCTGCTGTATGATTTCCCTGTATTTGTTCGTCAATAAATTGTGTTTCCTCTCACATTTTATGAGTTCAAATGTTGGAGTCTCATTGTGGACACCCTGTATATTGAACCAACTCAAAAAACAGCAATTTCTGCATCATCCTTGACGAGAATTGGATAACTACACATAACTAAGCCAATATTACACAAGTTCTATACGTGGGCTTACTGAACGCTACTTACAATAAGTATAACAGGTGATTTAAAACTCGACTGAGTTGAGAAATTTCAGTAACGAAATTGTGAAATATTTTTCTTTCCCCCCTGGAAACTGGAATGAAGACAATTAACAAGTATTATATATTTAGGTGTCATTTAAGCATTTTTAAATAGTTTTTTTAAGAATACTACTCTCGGTAACTTGGTCCAAGTACCAAGCAAACGGATTTCAATAGATTCAAAATATCTTTCTCACCCTAGTCAAAACTGTTCACAATAAATGATACTAATTATATAGTCATAATTTATCAGAGCAGTCATATATAAAAGATGAATGTATGAATTTGTAAGAGACTTCACTCAGAAAGTTCTTAAGTTCAATTTCATGAAGAAATATTTGTTTTCTCAGAACTGTGAAATTAATGTGTTGAAATAACATAAAATAACGTATGTCTACACGAAAATGTGCATGAACTCGTTCGTTCAATAACCTATGTAGTACATAATTACACTATAAGGTTTACACACCTGCTGAGCAACAGCTGCAGCTGAAGCAGAAATTTTCATTGTGTAACGATTCTAAGATGAAGCGAAGTATGAGTTTCCTGGAAAAAACAAAACAAAAAAATTTAGAACACTGCTGTAATTCATGGGGTATGAATGTGAACTGTGGTGAGAAGAACTGATTAATTTACTACGTTATTAAGGCCCATGTAATGATGCACCTCCCCACCATTCGAATTAAATACTTATGAGTTGTAAATGCGATGTTCACTGATTTCCAGCATTCTGGACAGCATGATGTCAGCAACTATATAGTTCATCAAATTATGCAATAAACCGCAGAAAACCATTGAAGTTGCATTATTAATTTTGTTTATTACTTGATGACTAGTTTAGAGCCTAAGCTCATTACCAAATCATTCAATAAGCTATGAAATGAGATCCATTAGGACAGGTACATGACTGATCAAACCCCTGCAAGATGTGTTTAAACTGAATGAAAAGTCATGTGAGGGATATTATTGCGTAGCTTATTAGATGGGTTGATAATGAGCTTAAGCTAGAAACTAATCGGCAAGTAATAAAGAAAATTAATATTGTACTTTCAATAGTTCCCTTCAGTTTTGGCACAGTTTGGTAAAGTGACGTTTATTATGTTTATTTATGTTGGTATATGTTTTCTGTTGTCCAGTCGACTAGGAAGCTCACTTATGTCACAACCTCTGTCATCAAACGCACTACCAAATGTCACACTAAGAGGAAGACAATAATAGTGAAATAACATGTAAAGTCATTTTTTGTGACTTGGATTACATGCAGACTTTCTTTTTAAATTATGAACTCCATCTTTCTCGTACTAGATGAGCAAGGAATTGTACAAACACCGTGGATGATAATTGGTGAATGAAAATTAGTAATGCTTAAATTGACTTCATTATGTATATCATTAGATTTAAATTGTTACAGTGTTATAGTTTTGAAAAAGATCAAATATTAGTAGCCAACTAATTCACAGCTTACTTGATTGGTAAACTGATTTTTTTTTGAGTTGGTGATAGCAAGATTATAAGTGTGAAATAATCCATCTCCCATGTAAGCCTATCGACATTCATTTTAATGTCTTGTTCCAAAATATAATTGCTGACATAGTGTCTCAACCACCTCTTATAAACTGTGCAGCTGGTGCTGCTATAAAATGCAGGCTGGCAACAGTAAGAAAACCATTCCAAAAAAAGGAATTGGCTGGCATCATATATAAATTTAAGCATTCCAAAGCCTCTCCTCAAGGTCTTTGTCTGGAGTGTAGCCTTATGCAAAAAAGAAATGTAGGTGATTAACAGTTCTGACAAGAAAAAAGAATAAAACCTCCTGAAACATGATGATACAGACGAATTCTGAGTATTAGATGGGTACACTGAATAATTAGAAAGTACATTATCTAGCTGTGGAAAAAAATTGTGAATGAACTTGCCTAAAAGAAGACCTAAATTAAGGATGTTCAGATGGATGTGGATAGCGGTAATTATGCAGAGATGAAAAGGCTTCCACAAAATTAACTAGCATGTAGCGCTTTTGAGGGTAGAGAATATGACTGCATTAAAGTTTACAAACTTTCCCATAAACATTACAAGAACGAAATTTTCTGTAATCTTGTCATCTATAAATGAACAATTTCTGAGATAGTTAAATACTACAGAAGAACCTCATTTGTCTATATATGATATCCCATATTAGTTCAAACATTTATTTTGTATTTCGCTAATTTTTCGGTACTCCTTGAGCAGTGTTCAGCTGATGGAGTTCATCAGCAGACATACCTATATCATAGCATGTGCTGCACAGAGTTACCAATGGCAAATGGAGTGCCAAGGAGTATCGCAGACTACTACATCATGAGAGTCCTCTATATTACTGACAACTAGGTAATATATTCAGGACTCTTGTAATGTCTTTAGTCAGGTGCAAGAATTTTATTACATGGTATACCTGTACTCCAGCACATTATAAATGTTGATTGTTATTCATAACTGCTGAACGTTATTGGGAAGAGAATAATATTAGAAAGTTGTTAACTGATATAGATTTCGAAGGGAATCTAAAAAAAAAATTTGTTTAATAATCAAGCCCAGCGTTGGACTGAAGATCACAATAATGACAATGCAGTCCTAGGAGTTTGCATCCACTGTCATATCATTTAAATATCCGCCATCACATTACAAGGCAAGAAAACTGAGGATACTGAGACATTACATATGAGGTTCAAATGGTTCAAAAAAATGGTTCAAATGGCTCTGAGCACTATGGGACTTAACATCTTAGGCCATCAGTCCCCTAGAACTTAGAACTACTTAAACCTAACTAACCTAAGGACATCACACACATCCATGCCCGAGGCAGGATTCGAACCTGCGACCGTAGCGGTCGCGCGGTTCCAGACTGTAGCGCCTAGAACCGCTCGGCCACTCGGGCCGGCTACATATGAGGGGGTGAGTTTCAAAACTGGTCACGTGATAATTTCAGTCATACTAAGTTCTGCATATCACCTGGCAATCAATATCAAAATCTACCACTTGCTAAACAGTAATCACACGTAAGTCAACCCCTTGCTGTAATTTAAGGCTTTGAATATTGGGGTGTGTTTCAAATACTGCAATGTGAACCGAACTATTTCATATTTTCCATTTAAAACTTGTAACATGGATGCAACAATCTTAATTTCTCGCTGTCTTGCTTCTAGGGTGTTAGAGCAGGCATTAGTCAATCTTTTGAGGGTTGTAGTTGAAAGTACTGAATGTGTTGATAACTAACAAGCAGAGTGTGACCACTGCTACACAATGTAGCCCAGATGCAGCAAGGAGAGAACCTCAACAATCACATCCTAAAAAATTGCAAAACATGGGCTTCTGTGCACCCAAGCCCATTGACAACTGGCATTTCTTGTTCAGAAACAAAGGTGGTTGATTTTCAAAAATTGATGGTGCAGCAGTTTTGTGCACAGTGGACAAATAACATGTGTCTCAGTACTAGAAGCATTTGAGTGCAAAAGCAAATCCGATTCAGAGTGTGAATACAGATGTGGATGATGAAATGTGTGGACAAAGACCTGCAGAACCGAACCGTAACACTGATTTTGTGTAAAAAAAAGGGGCCATTACCCCAATGCCTAAGCTTGTGTAACCGCTTCCTTTTTTACATAGTAAATTTGGAAGATACAACAATTTGTAATGTTATCAGTTATGAAAGGTGCATTTGCTATAAAAACACTACAACACATTTTTCACTGTTCCCTTCAATTTGAGTTTCAAAATTGACAATCTGCAAATAAAATACACCAAATTCTTGGCAACTATGTCTCCAGATATTCGAACATTCGGGATTCTTATAGAGGTCACAAACGGCAGTTAATTCACTCGGTTTGAACTTTGTAAAAAAGCAGAATAGAAGTTACAAGTTTTTCTCATTTTTTAAAAATGTTAAATAAGTCATGGCAGAATTGCAGGTCACCCCCTCATATATGCAGGGTGCACCCAGTGGGCTTATGTCTGAGAGCATGAGGTAACTCATGAGGTAACTAGTGTGTGACTGTTGCAAAGAGGAAAGTGGGTCTGACAGGAAGTCACCTAATTACCATATTCCATAATGACCAATGCAACTGATTGGCCAAAGATGGTAAAATATCGTCATAGGTCTATAGTAATGTAAAGGATACAAATTCAACCAATAGGCACATGCAAAGTCCAGATGCAACTTTTAATAGAGAATTTTATATTGGAATTGTGAGTAATAAGGATTCCACTGTAGTAGGACACTTCAGAAATTATTTCACGGGTAGTTGCATAAACATGATAACTGCATGAAAATTAGTAACTGCCATACAGAAATAGATACAAGGCCTTGCAAGATGCCATTAGACAGCTAGTGACCGAAGCTACCCAAATAGGACAGAATCGATACTGTACAAGTTTGTATCTAGGTAACAGGTCCTAAGGACCACTGATGAACTTAATCGTTTAATTATACGTTGAAAACCGTTAGACACACAAACACACACAACCGCATGCCACATGATAAGACACAATTCATTAAGTAATAAGTTTAGATTTAAATATTTCATTAGATAAGGTCCAAACTTATTAAATTAGAAGTATACTTGATAATGCGTATACAACAGCGTACTTTTGCGCACAGGAGATGTAAGCGCTGGAAAAATCCTTAATAAAGGTATAATACATGTATGCTAACAAGGGAAACTCCCCATCGTGCACCCTCAGATTTAGTGATAAGATCGTCCAGTGGATAGCCCAAAAAAAACTGAACACAAATCAAGCATTAAAACAGGAAGAAGGTGTACTGAATTATGAAAAAAGAAGCGAAATAGTGAACAGTCCAAGCTCAACATCAATCATATGTGATTAGCTGATGTGGTTACAGTGTTGGACTGCAGACGGGGAGATCAGTGTTCAAACCTCTCTGCTGCGTTTTTTTCTTCTTCACAGAATTCCAAACTGTCAGTCTGGTTATTGACGTGTCTCTTAGCTGTATTCAAATTTCTGTCTGTGTCGTGGTGTAATGTTCGTTTGCAACAGCGAGGTGTAACGAAGGGACCTCCAGACATATGTACATCCTATTTGTTCAACACAAGTACTACATTTTATGACTCTTGGGTTCCGTTTTGGAAGTTTTGACTCTTGAATTCCTCTGTTGTAACAGTTTACACACGTTTATTTGTTCTTTTTATTTCTGTGAGAGGTCTATACAACATCTCGCCTGCCCTCGCTATTTGTCACATTTACTTCAACTATAATGTATTCTTATCACATGATTCACTTTCTATAACCAGTGTACAGTATGACAATTGTTAAGGCTATGGAACAATACCAGACACGTCAACAACGAGATGAAATTTGCGAAAAAAAAGATGGGACATGAGGGAGATTTCAACACAAATCTCTCAGCTGGCAGTCCAACATATTGAGCATACAACCAGGACGCAATGGCTCTGGTAATACGCCCAATGTTGCACAGTTTATGCTTGGACCGTCCACTGTTCCTATTTTGCTTCTTTTTTCACAATTCAGTACACTTTCTTCCATTTTTCATGCTTGACCCGTTTGTGACGGGCTATCCACTGGGTCATTTTAGCACTAAATCTGAGGGGTGTCCAATGGGGAGTTTCCCCTTTAAAAATTTAAATTTGGAAATTTTTATTTTGTTGCTTGCATTAGTCACAAATCTCAGATTAGTCACCAACTTCTATCACCAGCAATATTAGTTGTAGAAGTAAGACCAAAGTATAATGATAATGGGCATAGTGTGAAGCACTTTTTGAGATGTGAGTGGCCATTGTAGCTCAATAGTTTTCGATTGCAGATATTTAAGGCCAAATTCAGGGTGTTCCTATGCAGCAACCCAGACATGTGGAATGTGGGGGTGCTATATGGGATGGCAAAAGTTTATGAACAAATTTTGAGAATTTTTAGAGAAGATGAAACTTAACAATTTTTTTTATGTGAAAAAATGTCACAGACACATTTTTTCCCAATAGATGTCCATTGAGGATTTATTGCTAGCGATGTTTAGAGATGGTGTTCAGACTGCTGTTTGATGACCTCCTACTGATTTCTTTTTGTGGGTGAGGTGAAGTGTTTTGTGTACTCTTCAGAAGAGCTGGTTGTTAATAAACCATCTGGTTAATTTGAGTATGTGAGACAATCGTTAGCATGAAAATGTCAATCATGCATTAATGTAAATGGATGACATTTTTG
Organism: Schistocerca nitens; assembly: GCF_023898315.1. NCBI lineage: Eukaryota > Metazoa > Arthropoda > Insecta > Orthoptera > Acrididae > Schistocerca > Schistocerca nitens. The sequence goes on along the minus strand of NC_064617.1, from coordinate 383,628,116 downwards.
GCAACATCTTTGAAACAATATTCACACCATCTCTGAACTTCACTAGCAACAAAACTTTCATGCCCCCTAGTGGAAAGGTCCGCTTCTGCTATTTCTATCACATGGTAATGTGCTTCTTTTTATTTTCTCTAAACACTAAAAGTTTCTATACATGTCATTTTTGTACAATGTGCAAAAGCATATTGCAAAGAAGAAGTTCAAACTATGTATCTATGAATAGCACAAAATCTTTGATGATTTGGAGAGTTCCTCTATGTGATCATTTTTAGGTTCTGTTTTGGCTGGAGGGGGGGGCCTCAAGCTCATGCAACTTGGGAATTTTCAAATGGATGTCAGTTTAAGACTTTTCACTGTGTGTTGATGAGGAGCCTTAAAAATATTATGCCGGTATTTGAAAGACTTCATTTTCAGCAAGAGGGACATTTGTGAACATTGAAATTTTCTTTTTCTAACCATTGAATATTAGGACTCCATTACTACAACGGGGCTCAAGCTAAGTCAGTTACTCACAAATGTGACGATTGTAACAGAACACTTCTAAGTTCCCATAAACTTATGTGAATTAGAAACTTTACTGATTTGCTCAATGGTGAATAGCCTTTCGTGGACGCTCGCTTATATAGCTCTTCCCTTTAACAGTTATTTTTACAGTCACTCCCCTGCACTGTGAATAGATGGGTAGAACCAGTGACCTGAACTTACATTTCAAATTAATAAACTCTAATTGAAAGTTAACATGTGTTGCCAACCAATGATTAGAATAGGGCTCTAAAATCCTATATTATTAAGGCTTTCAGGTAGCAGTGGGACAACGCCGACTAAATTGCAGGGACTTAATTTCACAGTATGTGGCCGCCCATCACATGGATAGTGAGCCAAATTTGTACCACCATTCAGTTTTCAGAGAACTATAAATACCGAAGTAATGTCTCATGGTTTTCCATTAATGTGTTGTTAGTCAGGCTGCCTGTTTTCATTTATATCAACTTAAACAAAGTTATTGTTATTATAAATTCCTCTTGATTTTTCAGTGCTTTAACTATGTGTGACAAGCGTATTCAACTCATTTCTGATTTCTGCACAGATGCTTTCTATACCTAGGTCTCCTTTAGGAAATTTTATGACATGACAGTAACTTGTATCCTGAGAATTGTTTCACACTCATTGTCAAGTTGATAAAGTGATATTGATTACTGCAAATATACACATCTTTAGGTTTGTGTAACAATACAGAATGAGAGTGGAGCAATGGGGAAGCTGAAAGATGCTTCTCTTAATATAAAAAAGGGAGAAGTTAAGTTACACATATATCATACACAATAAAACTGAATCATATGACAAAACAGACAAATTATGTGACAATATATAGAATAAATTTCCTTCACTTAATGACTACGGTCACAAATTTTTTGTCATCAGACTACAGGTTTCGGTCTATAATGACCATCTTCAGATCTGCAGCAAAATATGGGAAAACACAAATACAATAGCAGATAGTCTACAACTTAAAACAATAAAATAGACCATAATGAAAAGTTAAGGAAATTTACTCTATATTCAGGTCACTGTTCAAATCACGACCATGTCGAGCTTGTGACACTAGTGCCATGTCTGGCTTACGACGCTGTCAAAAGGCTCTGTAAATTGAAACAGCAAATCAGTACTGAGGTAATGAGTATTAAGTTCAATAAGCAGAGAATTGCAGGTGGTGCCACAACGCACAACGCACTATGCGAAAGTGAAAATTCAGCAGCAGTCAGCCCTTGCCTCATCGATAAAATCCGAAACTGAGATGAACTGGGTTAGGACCCAGATGCGTGAATCATATAAACATAAAGACCTGCTAAGTAAAGAAGCTTTCGAACCACATTTGCAACTAAGTAACGAACTTACTTCTACCCAGTTTCAATGTGTGTGGCAAGACATTACAAACAGAGCTAGGAATAATGTCGAAAAATTGAAAACAGGCATAAAAAAACTGGCAAACTGATCAAAACTCAGAATGCACATATTGTAAAAAGTAAGGGTTGCATTGGGCAACATCGCTTCAATGATGGAGTAGCTAATTTAACAAGTATTGTACCGAGTAGCGATGAAAATATTTTGCGACATCACTCCACATGTTAGTAGCGAAAATGCTAAGCGAGTAATAGTTGAAACTAAAATGGCATATGAAGTGGCTGAGAAAATAGAAATTGCGGACATACCTGTTAAGGTCAATAAAGCCTTAACTGTTCAAAATGGTTCTAGTAAAATGGTGAGTCGCGAGAGCCGTATTTTAGAGGGTCTCTATACCACGTTAGAGAAGGAGAAAGCAATGGTCATTCGAGCTGACAAGGGGAATACGGTAGTTCTTATATACGAAGATGACTACATTAGTAAAATGGAAGAGTTTTTTGCAGAAAACGGTATTATAGAAATTCACAAAGATCCAACTGAGAAGTTTCAGACTGGTTTACGGAGAAAGATTGACAGCTCCCAATTTCTTCTTAACGAATACGAAAGGAAATCACTTAAAACAACGAATGTCAAACTTCTTCACCTGAGATCTCAAGTTAGATTCACAAAGACGGAAATCAGGTTCGTCCGATTGTGAACAATATGTAATCAGCGTGCTATAAACTAAATACATTTCTTAACAGTAAGCTTAAGTCGCTTTACATGTTCGATAACTATTTTGGGGTCAAAAACAGTTCTGAGCTAGCAAATGCAATCAAGGATATACATATACCAAATAATGCGACGTTGGCATCCTTGGATATAAGAAACCTCTACAGTAAAGCCCCAGTAAAAGAAATTATTCACATTATTAGACGTAATCTCCCATACAACAAGATTAGTATTGCTGAGTGTACAGAACTAACTGAATTTCTAGAATTTGTTTTAGCTAACAGTTTTTTACCTTCAATGAAAATATATTATCAAAACGATGGGCTTAGGATGGGTATTAGTTTAGCTGGTACTTTAGCAGATATTTTTGTAGACGATTTAGAATATAAATTTTTTGTCAAGTTTTCACAGCTAAAAGACAAAACGATTTATTGTAAATGGAATGTTGACTACATTTTATTACTGATACAAGGTGACACCAGTGAAGTCAGCGTATTTGCCCAAGCAATAGGTAGCATGCACCCAAAAGAAACTTTTACTACTGAAGTTGAAAAAGAGAGCTCCATTAACTACTTTGACCTTACTATTAGAGAAATTGACAACAAACATTTTCGGTTTTCAGAAAACCTAGTTGTATCATCAGTGTCAGTTCTTGCCATCCTCCCCAATACAAAAAGACCTTCCTCACCTCCATGACTCACCGGCTCCTTCGTCTGCCTTTGGCCAAATGCGAAATACGTAAAGAACTCAGCATTTTAAAGCAGATTGCGGTAGCTAACAGCTTTTTGTAAATGACGTCACGCGCCCATACAGTAGGCTAAAGAAACATATGACAAACAGCAGGCAAACACAGGCTCGCACAGAAAATAGAACCAGTAAAGAAAGAACTAAAACCAGTCCTATGAAATTTAACGACAAAATGTCCTTGCGAATAGAAAAATGTCTTAGGAAATCTGATGTCAGATGTGGATTTCAGGTTAACAACCTCCTAAAAATGCGAGTAAAACATAAACTGGAAAGGACGTATGGCAAATTTGATGGCTCTAGAGTATACAGGATTGATTGCAACAACTGTGAAAAATATTATATCGGTCAAACGGGGCGCTCCTTTAATTTAAGGGGCTCCGGAAAGGCTCAAAATCATGAAAAGTTCAATTTTTACTTTTTTGCGTTTTCTGAATCTGCAGACTATTACCTTTTAATAGATATATAATTTATTCAATTCCGAAGACTACAACTATTTTTAAATTTTTTTTGAAATGTGTTCTACATGGGCGTGAGCCACTGTGGCGCTGTTAAACTGCTGTCAAATGGAGTTATTATTAACGTCCGTGTTCATCAGGTACATTTTAGTGATGTGAGATAAAGTATGTGTTGTGGCTAACCTGTGATGGTTCAATATATATGGCTGGTGTGATTGTCGATTGTTTCATGTTTATTTGCTCTTTCGGTATCTCGAAAATATTCGTAATTAATTCTGTTTCTTGAGTCTCTGTTTTGTTGAAGTATAATAATGAATAAAAGTAAAGTTATTAGAAATACTCTGAAGGCTTTTAAGAAAAGGAGAAATTTTGGAAAGCCAAAGGTATGTGTTATTACTGTAAACAATAAAGACGATAACCAAGTGAGAGAACCTAACCTCTCAAGTACACCTGCCCATAGCAGTCAAAGTGGGAAAGAAAATACTTCACAGAAGAAGCTTGGTTCAATGAGTGAAAACTATGAATGTTTTATGGGCGAATCGGATGTGAATGAAATATTTGATATGTCGGTTCTCAAAGGAATTTTTTCAAACTGTGTAAGATGTATTCATTGTAGTGAAGTTGGTCTGGAACTCTCCATAATAAAGCACGTAGGACTTGCTAGTGAAATACAACTGAAATGTGATAAGTGTTCATACATGACCACCTTTGGGAACAGTGTTGCAGTAACTGCAACTGAAGAAAATGGTAGCAAAATCTACGAACACAACATTAGATTTGTTTATTCCTTGCGTTCAGTTGGTAAGGGTGCTACTGCAGGTGCAATTTTCTGTGGCATCATGAATCTTCCAAATCCCCCAACCAAGTTTACGACCTATAATAAATTAATAGGGTCTAAAGTAGAAGATGTCTGTATAGAATCTATGAAGAACGCTGTGGAAGAGGCAGTAATGGAAAATAATGGTAACAGAGATTTGACTGCAGTGTTCGATGGTACCTGGCATAAACGCGGACACACATCTCTTCATGGTGTAGTATCTGCCACCAGTATGTATACAGGGAAAGTTTTAGATGTAGCAGTAATATCAAAGTATTGTAGATGTCCACAAAAATATAAAGGTACACATGAAAATAATTGCAAAGCTAACTATAGTGGCAGTAGTGGAGGAATGGAAGTGGCTGGTGTTGCCAGTATATTCCAGCGTTCTCAGGCGTGTGATAAAGTGCGATATGTTAATTACCTTGGTGACGGTGATTCTAAAAGTTTCAAACATGTTCAAGGACTGAAGCCCTATGGTGATGATGTTGTAGTGCAGAAATTTGAGTGTATTGGACACGTACAGAAGCGAATGGGAACAAGATTTCGGCGACTGAAAGCTTCGTACAAAAAACAAAAACTCAGTGATGGTAAAGGGTTGGATGGGAAGGGAAGGTTAACTGACAGTGTAATTGACAAAATACAGAACTATTATGGAATGGCTATTAGGCAAAATACACAAAGTGTCGACGAAATGAAGAAGGCTGTTTGGGCTCTTTTTTTTCATACTTCTTCAACCGATGAAAATCCCCAACATAGCTTGTGTCCCAAAGAAGAAGACAGTTGGTGTAAATATAACAAAGGATTGCTAACTGGTGAAGTGTACACTCATAAGCATAGTCTGCCTCATGCAATAATGGAGGTGATAAAACCTATATTCAGAGACTTAGCAGCACCTGAACTGTTGAAAAAGTGTATTCACGGAAAAACTCAAAACCCCAATGAAAGTGTAAATAGTGTTATATCGTCGAGAATCCCCAAGACTGTATTTGTTGGAATAGAAACACTTCACTTTGGTGTGTATGATGCTGTTGCGACTTTCAATGATGGCAACATTGTAAGGTGCAAGGTATTTAGAAATATGGGAATGAAGATAGGTTCTAACATGGTACGAGCGATGCTTGCTTTAGACAAGGAACGCCTTCGGGCTGCAGACAGGGCTGTAAAGAGTCTAGAAATACAACCAAGAGAAAACAGGAGGAGGAACAAGAGTAAGCTGGAGGATGAGTTTGCAGAGGATGAAGATAATCCATCCTATGGACCTGGAATGCACTAAAAAGTTAATCCAATCTTTGTCACTCGATTCCCAAAACTTTTATTTTCTCATACTAATTACATGTTTTCTAAGGATCTTCCAAACATATTTGTTTCAAACTTTCAGTAAATGTTACACAGTACCTTCTGCATAATTTAACACAGCCTTTTTCCAAAAAACTGTATATTTTTGAATATATAAATAAAAAATTGCAAAAAAATGTTGTGAATTTTCATTACAATTGAAAAAAAAATCATCTTTAATAACTGAACTAAAATTTTGTAAAATCCCTGTGTTAAGTTGTAGCCCATATTCCAATAAATAATCTGTAAAAAGTTCAACTTCCTACCTCAAATACTTTGTGAGGAAAGATGTAATTTATAAGCGTTATTTTAACATTGCAAGTATAGGGCGTTCCGGAGCCCCTTAACATTTAAAGGTTTAAAGAATAATCACAGCCACGTAACAAAACTGCTTTGGGACAGCATTTATCTGAAACTGGTCATTCTACAGGGAACACTGAGAATAGTATGCCTGTTCTCCACAGGCTGAAAAAAGGTCATGCTCTTAATTTGTTAGAGGAGCTTGAAATTTATTAAGCGAAAAAGAACCGACAAAACTGCTTAATTGGCAGAACGATTTCGTGGCCAATGCCTACTTTGCTTTGTTTGACAATGTTCTACTTTAATCACTATTTTCTTTTTTCCTTTATTGTAATTTCAATTCCCCATTCAGGTGGGCAGGTAACAGCATAGGCGCTGCTCTTCAGCCTAGAGATGTTACAATGGTACAGGAAGACATTTAAAACGATAAAAAAGAGAAACTGGTTGAACATAACTACAAAAAGAGAGAACATTATGGGAGAAAGTACACAAAAAAGGGGTGACTGCAAAATGGCGATAAAAACAAAAAATATTTTTCACTGTGAGAATTAAAAGATAAGTGCAAGTATGGCAGGAGCATAAAAAGTCTTATAACTATTAAATGGTCACGTGATGGGCAGCACATCACTGAAAACCACAAACAGCAACACTATATACAAGTCGAGCACATGATTAAAAACCTCACCACTTGACGAGACTTTAGAACTGTAGAGATCAGAACACTCATGCAGCAGACGCGACTATGAATAAAAACTGGGAGGGCTGGGGATACGAGAGAGATGGGAGTAGGAGCACCACTACCTAAAGAGAAGGCCACGACGCGCTCTTGTGACGTCACGCAAAGCGATTTACACAGTCAAATGTCTTTAACAGATCACAAAATATACTAGTTGCCTGCAATATTTTATCTAATGAATTAAGCACATTTTCATTGTAAGTGTAGATACCCTTCTCAAAATCAGAACCCTTTAGATATCCGAACTGTGACCTTCACAGTATGTTATTTGAGATAAAATGGCTATAAAGCCGATTGTAGATTACTTTTTCTAAAATTTTTAAGAATGCTGGCAAAAAGGAAATTGGACAGAAATTTGATGCTATTTCTTTATCTCCCTTCTTAAACAGTGGCTTAACTTCAGCATATTTCAACCATTCAGGAAATATTCCACTGATAAATGAATGGTTACACAGATAGCTTAATATGTTACTTAACTCAGAATCACATTCTTTAATTGGCTTTGTTGATATTTCATCATACCCATTATATGTTTTTGATTTTAAAGATTTTATGATGGACATTATTTCTGCTGGGGTAGTGAGGGTCAAATTCATATTATGGAAGTTACTTGAAATGTCTGGTCTGAGGTATTCCATAGCAGCACCTACAGAACCTGACAACCCCACCTTGTCAGTAACAGTTATGAAATGTTTGTTAAAAAGTTCTGCAACACTATACACATGTGTCACTAATGTAACATTTACTCTTAATGCTATTTGTCCCTCTTCATGTCTAGTTCTACTGGTCTCCTAGTTCACTATATCCCATATTGTCTTTATTTTGTTATCTGATATGACTATCTTTTCCTTGTAATATATTTGCTTTGATGTCCATAATACAGTCATTAATATTTTGCAGTATTTCTTGTAATGTGCTATAGCATCAACATCGGAACTGTTTCAGATTGACAGATACAGTTTTCTTTTTGTTTTACAAGATACACCTATTCCTTGAGTAATCCATGGCTTCTTTGTAGACTTTGCTCTAACCTTGGTAAGTTTTTGGGGAAAACAGTGTTCAAATAAGGTAAACACTTTATTAGCAAAAGTATTATATTTTTCATTCATGACATGAGCACTGTAAACATCAGTGCAGTGAATGTGTCTGATGAGTGTCCTAAAATAATCAATTTTTGGCTTATTGATTGACCTCTTGAGCTCAGATTTATCAGATTTTATATCCTGTTCAGTGTTAACATTTAACAGAAGGAACTGCATGTCATAATCTGAGAGGCCATTGACTATTGATTTTGTAATATAATTTTGTTCATTGGATTTTTCTATAAAGATATTATCAATGACTGTTTGAGAGCAATTGGCTACCCCAGTTGGGAACTTTACAGTGGGAATTAAGTTAAACGATAGTGTTAGTAACTCAAATAAGTACTTATTGGGAGAGTCTTTAAGGAAATCTACATTCAAATCACCAGCAACCACTATGTCTTTGTTTTTGGTTGTTAAATGGGCCAGTGCAGCTTCAAGGTGGTTTACGAACAGAGTAAAGATACCTGCAGGTGCTCGATATACACTTAATATTATGAAGGACTTTTTGTGAAATTCTACTTCTGTTGCACATGCTTCCTTATGCTGTTCTAGGCAAAATTTATTAATGTCTATGTTCTTAAAATTATGATGAATGTGGCAACCCCTCCTTTCTCCATTTCTGATCTACAGAAGTGAGATGCTAACCTAAACCCTGTAACACTTAAAAGTTCTTTACCAGTGGTCACATGATGTTCAGAGAGGCAGATAATGTCAGCTGGGTTTGAAGACTCTAATTCATCTATGCAGATAATTAATTCATTAATTTTATTTCTCAGTCCTCGAATATTTTGATGCAATAAAGATAGCAGACATTAAGTGTTGACTGAGTAAAAATTGGGTGGAGTTAAAATATCTGCTGACTGTCGAAAATTCTTAACCAATAGCTGTTTATGCTGACGTAATAAGCTAGAATTATGTTTTTTGGTTTCTTTCTCAAACTGAAGGTTTGTCTCAGTCCTAACCTGTCTTAAAATTTAGTTTCTTTCTGTCCTCGCTACCCTAAAAAAGGGTCTTTTCTCAACCCTATAACCACTGGTATTTTGTCACTCATGACCGTGCCTCCCCCCTTTAACTTTCCTGCTATTTTCCCAGCCAGTTTACCCTTCCCCTTCCTGTTGAGATGAAAGCCATGCCTAGTATAATCCCACCTATTGAGTGAATCAACAGGAACCACACCATCGTGTGACCCTGCACCCGACATAAGCAGCCATTCCAACTCCAAATTAACTCTCTTGACAGAAGAGTTCAAATGAGGTTGGTCATGGCGCCCAAGAAGAGATACAAACTCAACACTAGTATGCTTCGATGCTGATGCAATCTTTGCCAGGTCACACTCTATACTGTACCCAGGATCTCTGTCAATACTATTACCTGCCCCGCCTACTATAACCACGGTGTCTTCATTACTGAAATCTTTGCAAAGTGATCCTAAATCCTCTGTCACCTGCTCCAGACCAGCACTAGCTTTAAAAAAATTGGTGACCTGGTATTCTGATCCTAGTTCATCCTGCAAAAGTTGGCCAACACCTCTTCCATGGGAACTACCTAACAACAACACTTTCTTTCTCTTTACTGATTTCCCTACTTTCTTACTTTTCAATTTGCTGCTGAAAGTTTGTTGTGCCCTGTCTACACCTGCAACTGATTGAGGTTCACCAGCTTCTAACTGAAGCAACAGGTCTATTTTCCACATTCACCATGAAGCTGTCAGACAAAGTTCTAGGCCTGTTCCTCCTGTTGCCTGTTGCCACTTCCCACCTCTCTTTACCCTTCGCCCTCCTTAACCTGTCAAGATCTACCCTGGCCTTGTCTAACACAGCCTGAAGGGCAGCAATTTTCCGCTCCTGTTTCGTATCTTTCTATCTCTACTACAAATCCTACAAAACCACTGGTGAGTCTCATTTACTTCCCGTATTCCCACGCCACTACAGTGACCCACATGGAAAAAACTACAGCACCCATCACACCCAAGCCCCGACCTAACAATTCTACGGCAAGTCAAGCACTTTTCACTCATGATAAACGTAATAATTTATTAAGAATAAGTCAGTTAAATTACAGATAAACACGAAATTATGGTTCCACAAATTTGGCCTATACGCAACTGTGCGTAAACAAAAACAACCGTGCAAAGTTTCTGAAACAACAACTTAAACTTTACGATACTTTCCAGAAATGCTAGTTAAATAATGAAGAGGTACACTACAGTGAAATTGCTGGAGAGAGCAAAGAGCAACTAAACGAAATTCCATAGATTTGCTGCGGCAAAACGTAAACAGAAAATACGACTGTACGATCTTTTCACTTTTACTGCTATATTAAGTAAAGAAAAATGGAACCTTTAATTGTACACTTGAAAGGCACACTAATACACCTATTTACAACGTAATCAGCACTGGCAACAGTATTATTCTACTTGGGATGTTTGGGGTTCCAACCCTCGAGATGTTTCGTCACTAAACGCCTCTGTTTTATATATTTTGCTGATAGTTTCATCTAGTACAGAGTGCATTACATATTTACTTCGTTTTCTTACGTTGCGAGTGTAACTCTAGTGTTTTCTTGTTCTTTCTCTGTTTATATAATATACTTCATCAACTAGATAATCTTGCTCCAGCACTGGTAAGGAGATTTATCAGTCTTTTCTTGCAACGGCGTGTCGTAGGGTATGATGGCTCTCTGGCGGTCACATTTCTCTAACCGTTTCTCCCCTATGCGGCATTCTGGCGTTAGCGCTAGCAGAGGGCGCAGGTTATGTGTGGCAGTCTGTTTTCTATTATTGTGGCTTCTTTAGCTATTTGTTTTATAATCTTTATATTATTCTGTGCATTCTGAAAGCTGCTTATTAATTATGTCATTATCTATAATATTTGCACTCTAGTTTATGTCAATTACAGTCTCTTAACTTTTTCCTTTTTAGCAATCTAACTTTCGTCGTGTTTTATTTCATCACTTTTTATTACTGTAATGCGTCTTACACCTTATAAGCCCATTACAGACACTGATTGTATCCCCCTTTATTTTACGTTGTACAATTAATCATTCAAGAATATGTGTATCCCTAAAGTGGCGACATCTGGTGAACTTGCAACACTTTTGTGGCTACTGTACGGCCGTTTGTTTTGAACAGTAGTGCTGCTGACAAGATGATGCTTGCATGTGCTGTTATTTCTATATATTTGACGACGCTGGTGCTGATTTTGTGTTTAATGTTTGATGATGCAGCATGGCTCCAGTATATTACGACACGTTTTTATGAAACAGTGTGCCTCTTCATATTTAAAGTGCACAAATGCAAATGTATGTCCGTAATACTCTTTATTATAGTCTATTTTATTGTTTTAAGTTGCAGACAATCTTCTAGTGTATGTGCGGTTTCCCACATTTTACTGCAGATCCGAAGATTGTCATTATAGGCTGAAACTGGTAGTCTGATGACAAAAACATTTGTGGCCATAGGCATGAAGTAAGGGAAATTGGTTCTGCATTCAGGTCACTGTTCAATTCACGACTATGTCGCAGCTTGTGAGACAGAAATATTCGTTTCGTAAATACAAACCGCTTTTTCTTGTTGCAATGTATTTTATTTCCCCCAGACGCGCAAAGCTTCTGATGTTAGTTTATGTAGTGGAGAAAAGAAGATACCTTTCTAAGAGACTGAATTTTTTTCTTTGCCTTATAGTCTGCTCCGTGACTGGATAGATCATAATTAGATCACCGTTCATGACAATAACATCAAAAAAGTTATTTATTTATTGGAGAATTCTAATGTTTGGAGAAAATGAGAAACTTCTACCAGATTAAGCAAGTGACACATACTGATCTGCACTTCGTTAGAAGGTTTCATTCATTCCACAACAATGTACACTAGGTATGCTTGACACACATTTTTCTTGGTGTATTACTCATTAGTAATTACCAAAGGAGCTCTTCTGTGAACTAAGATTTTAGTTAACTTTGAAGCGATGGATGCAGTAAACTGTCACCATGTATCTAACAGCTCACGAAATTTGTATCAGATTACACAAACATCATCAAACATCCTCACTACATTTTTCCACGAAGAGCATACCACTTTCCTCTGTAAAACCATCATCTTGCCCACAGTAAGTACTTTACAGAGAGTGGAGACTATCATAAGTCAAACTTTTAAATGTTACCAAGCTTTTGTCTTATAAATAGAAACCATCTTTTCTTGCTGCTTGCTATACTTTCGTTTATGTGCTCATGTTTTGTAAGTGACTTTATAGTGCGACCTCCAGCATGTACCAGATAACAGGAAATGCAGATGTCTGTCAGAACCCGAAGAAGTTAAGTAGTTACTTGTTTACATAAAAAACGATACATGAACTGTTTTATAATCTACAGATATCACATATCAAACAAAACTGTATCATTCTAAATCCCACTGAAGATGCCTTAAAGTGAAAGGGCAAACTGCCAAAGTTCGAGTCTCAGTCCAGCACACAGTTTTGATCTGCCAGGAAGTTTCAACTCCAAGCCTTCCTTGCCACTGGACATAGTCATATCCTTTACACACATCTCAGAACACAAGCATATACTTTATAAACCAGAGGTTCCCAAACAGAAAATTATTCTGCTAAGGAACGTATTATGAAACTGGTATGTTCAACCTCTTAAGACCACTGCGGCTAGATATTTATTCAGTATTTGTAAAGCATTCTCTCTCTCTATGCTTTGTCAGAGGTTCCGTGATATATCGACTGGGCTATAGGCGATGCTTGATTGAGAAGGATCGCAAACAGCGGATGATGTTGTAAGAAATGTACACCAGCTTTTCAGATCTCTAGTGGTACGCTATCCGGTAGAAGTGCAGTATTCGATTTTCAATCAAGTCCTCGCATTCAAGCACATACCTGCATAGGAAGCTATGGAGAAGTCCATTATTACAGCCACTAATGAATCATATTTCCAGCACTCTCATATCTCGAAACGATTCACCCTTCTCGAGCCGATCCGCTACAGTAAAATCCCAACCTCCTTTTAGTTAGCCCCCATGCAACTGCAGCCATTTCTCCAGCTTTACGAATCTGATCGTTCCAATTTAAATCGCAACTGAGTTGGAGTCGGGGGAAAATATATCTACCACCTTCTGCAACCCATGTAGAACCAGGCTAAGCTGCGTTACTGCAACTGACAGTGTTTTAACCATTCGACGGAAACCAAAACTGCTAGAAGGACAATGATTTTTTCTTCTGTACTGCAGTGCGCCAACCCAAACTACATGCAAGCACTACAGATCCACGTCCATACACATCTATCTTCGTTATTCTGTACCATCCAATAAAGAAATATCACCAATTGTAAAAGCTCGACTAACTTCAACCAATAGACAATTCGATAAGATTTTCACCGTATCTCTCTCCTACCATACATCGAAAACTAAATACTGCATGTGTGCAGTCATCGAGCACATGCAACCATCCTATTAAATATACATGTTCTGATCAACTGAACACCTCAGTGCAAAGTTTCACCACCTGTACCATAGGAAAATGATCGTATCCCGATGACTATACTGTAAGTCGCAAGAGACGCACCCTGTGACCCAGTCTCGTTGTTTGAAACATTAATTTTTCTGCTCTAACACACTTTGTACACTGTAAAACATTTTATTTATTTTTCCCCATCACGACTTCGAGGTCTGTGTCAAGTTCTAAACTGACATTAACACAGCCTCTCATAGAAAACTAGACCTCGTGCAATGATGCTACCCAAGACCATAGGAGAGTGCAGCGCCTCCCTGCCAAGCCTCCCTTTGTGGGAAGTTTGAATTTTGGAGGTGAGATAGGTCAATTGGAGCACCACTAGATATCGCACAGTGTAAACAAATTTTTTACTGCTGTTACTATAACACACATTAGATGATTTTTAAATAAAATTCACTTAGAAGATAACGAAATTGGAATAGTTTTACCAAGTTCGTGTGGGTTTCCAAACGACAGTCCAAATCTCATTGCTATGCGTGCCATTTCGACTGATTCCTCACATTGCAATCATGTACACAATCATTGTTTCGGTGCTAGCATTCCCCCAGAAGTTCTCGACCCTCAACAAAACTGTTTCCCCAACTCGAACAAGCGTTGTCAGTCAATCATTATGTGGTAACCAACAACGTGCCAGTGGACGGAAAAGACACCGCCGATCTACTGAAATAGTAAGCATTATAATTGATTATATGAACAATTTTACCAATTCTAAATTAATTTCGACTCCGACCAGTGATGTGAGAGCATGTTTACCAATTTCAGTATCATAGCTAAACCACCCCTTCTCCACTTCGCGAATCTGGATAGATGACTGTGCAGTACGTCAATTCATTGTTAATTCTCCAACACGTATATCATCAATGTATATTAGACAGTGCTCTACATATTTCTAACACCTACAGCATATTGCTTAATTTACGATCTATGTCTATGCTGATGGGAGTCACAGAGCATACGCACAGTCTTATGCTAAAATTAGTGACTGAAAGACCTCCCTCACACTGTCATCGACCAACCTGCCCTGCAGCACTGGTACCTATTTAATCTGCAGCCGACCAGAAGTAGTCAGCTATATTTCATGACTCGTGAATGGATGGAGCCCATCCAAGTGTACAAGATTTCTCGAGATGTGTCCCTGTCGAGGAGGTTAGCACTCGTTATCGATGTACAGTAACAGATTTGAAAGTGTTGTGATCTAATAGCAAACCATTAAGGGTATACGAAATGAGTTTTTCGATGAAAAAATCGATTTTTGGGTAAATGCATTTTCGAAAAATTTAGACTCTCCCGTTTAATACCATGTATAAAATATTTGGATGACGTGAATAGAACTATTTTAAATAATTTTTTAAAATAATTTCGACACACGATGTTCCGCACCTTGTATATGAGACGCGAAATATACCTGATATAGACAGCCTTGCGAGACATATAATTGAGCACAATAGAGTTAGCTTTTCTGTTGGCTACACTGCTAGACAGTTGACAATAGATTCTGCACCATTTGTATTGTTTCCTTTGTGAGTAAATCCATGTCATTGTTATGAAAGTCGTATGTGGAGAAGTCATTGAGTTTTCTTTCCTTCAACATGCCAAGACCTAGTCTGAAGGTATTTAGAAAGCGTGTACATTGGCGCAAGAAAGTAAAGTGTACTAAAAATTCGTCTGATTTATCTTCATCAGTATCTGATGTCCCAGTAGCGACTAACCTCAACACTGGTAGTGATACATTGAGTGATGCTGCTGCCACTACACCGGAAAGTGCTTCAAGAAGAAAAGTAACTGGAATTGAAGAAGAATAAAAGAAACTAAATGCTGGGACTACAAAATATGAGGTAATTAACGTCTCTTTATTATCAGACGTTTTGGAGAACAATGTGTGCTGCAAACAATGTGGAAAATGTGGTGTTTCATTGAAAACAAACTTACATGTAGGACTTGCTTGTGAATTAGAGTTGATGTGCAGTTATTGCAAACACAGTGTTACTTTCTTCAATTCCTCACATGTTACTGCCGATACAGGTAAACTATACAATATAAACATTAGACTGGTTTATGGATTACGGTGTATAGGAAAGGGCAGGGCTGCAGGTGCCATGTTGTGTGGTGTGATGAACCTCCCTCCTCCACCTTCAAAATTTAACAAACGCATAATTGCAATAGGCTCTGCTGTAGAAGATGTGGCACAGGAAAACTTGAAAGATGCTGTTGAGGAAGCAGTTGTTGAAAATAATAATAGCAGAGACTTGTCCATAGCTTTTGATGGAAGCTGGCAGAAGAGAGGCCACACATCTCTGAATGGTGTAGTAACAGCTACAAGTGTGGACACTGGTAAGGTAGTTGATGTGGCAATACTTTCCATGCAGATGCAAGGAGAAAATGAAAAATAAACATGAAGAGGAGTGCATGGCAAATTACTATGGGTCAAGTGGTGGTATGGATGTTGCTGGTGTAAGAAGTATTTATCAACACTCAGTAAAATGGTACAACGTTAGATACATAAATTATCTTGGAGATGGTGGCTCAAAGGCTTTCAAAGAAATTGAGGAACTGAGACCCTATGTTAACGATGTGAAAATTTCCAAACTGGATTGTGTTGGCCATGTTCAGAAAAGGATGTGATCAAGACTTCGGCGGCTCAAGGCTAGCATGAAAGGCAATAAATTGAGCTATGGAAAAACTTTAGATGGGAAAAATAGATTGACAGATGCTACAATAGATCATGTTCAGAAGTGCTATGGTCTAGCAATAAGACAGAATACAGCAGATGCTGAATTAATCATAAGAGCCGTCTGGGCTCTGTTTTTCATACAGCTTCAAACAATGAGAATCCCCAACATGGGCTATGTCCAAAAGGAGACGATAGTTGGTGCAAGTACAACAGAGGCAAGGTAACTACGAAACAATACAATCACCCTCATCACCTGCCACCTGCCATAATGGATGAAATAAAACCAATATTCCGAGACCTCGCAGATATTAGTCTACTAAAGAAATGTCTTCATGGCCGGACTAAAAATCCAAATGAGTGTGAGAACCATGTGATATGGAATAGACTACCTAAAACTGTGTTTGTGGGTATAAACACACTTAACTTTGGCGTTTATGATGCTGTTTCATCATTCAATCAGGGCAATATAACAAAGTGCAAAGTTCTGCAGAAGTTGGGGCTCTGTGTAGGACTACGAACTGCCGCAGCTATGCTTTGTTTGGACAAGGAATGGCTCAGGTCTTCAGATAACGCCATAAAAGTATATTCAAAGATGGCTAGACAGCATAGCAGAGCCATCAAGAGGAAGCTGTTGGACGATTCTGATGATACAAGCTATGGAGCAGGCTTGTACTGAAGTAAAAACTTTGAAGCTAATTTCCCGTAACTTTAGTTTTTTTGTGTATAAGGTACATTTTCTCAGGGCCTATTTATAGTAGAAAGATGAAATTTTCTGTAGTTGTTCCTTAAGACCTTCTAATATATCTGAATTAAAAGATATGTGGAATTATTTTGTATTAATGGATGTAAATTTTAAAATACTTGTTAAAATGTATAACTTTTTTAACATTTACAAAAAATAAAATATCTGAAAAACTATACATCATTTTTTCAAAATTAATAATTCAGCATAAAAGCAGAACTTATCTCTGCATTCTGTGAAAAAATCAAGAGTATCGTCCAAATAACAAATGAGAAAATGTTCCTAACTTTTAGCTCAATTTAACATTGTAAGCATAGGGTATTCCGTATACCCTTAAAAATAAGAAGAACTAGAAAAGGGTGATTTTTAATGTGCAATGGAGCTTGAGATGAGTGGAGTTCGACACATTTTTACGTAAATCAATCAAGCCAACAATTTTAAACTATTATTCCAGTGTCTATGATCAGTAGCTGGAAGGTATTGTTACGAGTGTTTCGTATCAGCGTAATAAACTAGGTGACATGTATGTAGGAAACATGGTTGGTTGACCTTGAAAAGTAGTTGAAACTAGGTAGTTGAAAGCGTAGCAAACCCATTTTCTTAGCTATGTAAAGTTGTGTGGGACTTCGGCCTCACGTAAGGCTGCCCCAGCTGGACCTGAGTTTTCTTAGAGAAAGTGAGAATGTTTGTGTGTCCGGCACACTTCAGTGGGTGCCAGACGCAGGCGGGCGATAGAAAGTGAAAATGTTTGTGCCCGGCTGATGTCAACGGGTGTGAGAGTAGGCTAGTCGAGTGGTGTTTGTAGTACCAGCGAGCGACAATGTGACATATCGCGAAGCGCAACTTCTTGTGACAGTAACATGAAACTAATGATGTTGATAATAAATTATATTGGAATTGAATGTAAGCTCTTAGAGCAAAAAATTCGAAATTCGAGGAGGATGTTGACCAATGGTGGTACTATTTGTAATTGTTTAAATAAAGACTTATGTCCAGTGCATGTAATACAGCTATCGATATCTCAGCCTCTTGTAGTGGTAGCACAACGCTAATGCTGTGGGTAGATAATAAATTTAAACAAATTTAAAGAAATTTAAAGATGTTTAAAGAAATTTAAAGATGTTTAAAGAAATTTAAACAAATTTATAGAAATTATATTCGAATTAAATGAGCAGCCTCTAGTGGCGGCGACGCCATACCAACTCTGCACAGCAAAATTTTCCTAACAAAATTGGTGGTGGTACTGCTTATAATTGTTTAAATAAATACTTATGTCCAGTTCTTAGGAGGAGGTGGGTTCGGTTAGTGGAGGTTTAACCAATTGCCCTTTCTTTCATGCTGTTTTTCTTAGGTATCCCAATTGACGTATCACCCCAACAAAATTCAAACTTTCGGCCACGTGACTTAGGTCAGTGGAGGTAGTCCAACTGCCCTTTCTTTCCCACCATTTTCTTAGTTAGCTCAATTGACCTATCTTCCCACCAAAAATTCAAACTTCTCGCGAGTTCGTAGCACGAGGTGCCTTAGGTTAGTGGAGGTAGCCCAACTGACTTATCTTCCCGCCATTATTGGATAACGGTACTCGCATCATCAGCTGACAACAATCGCGTCATCAGCTGATGTCATGTGACGTCATGTACTTGCGTCACAGCCGCCATTGGGGAGACACTGCCCCTGGGGTGACCTACTTTGTGGTGACGTCCTTGTTGCTCCACTACTGCGATGTCACGTACTTGCGTCACGGCCGCCATATTGTATTTGGGGCGACGTCCTTGTGTGGGGTGACCTAATTTGGGGCGACCTCCCTGTTTCCCTATTACTACTGTAACCTGGCTGGACACAAATTGTCATATATGCACTTAGTGTCAGTTATATCTAGCACATGCAGTTCAGTTGGCCTCGAAGCACATCAATGCTCTGAATCTCGTTAGGCCATGATGTGGGGCAAGGATTTACTTAGTTGTGTATGTTAGTGTGTAATTTTTGCTATTGTATTCTTGGATAGAGATTACAGAAAGACTGGAAACACAAGCAGCGACTACACAGCAGGTGAATGAAGTCCTGCAAAAGCAAGTAACTGAATTACATAAACGTAACTATGCCTTGCGCTGACAAGTACACCATCAGCAAACTGATCCAGTAGAGTCTATATCGTGATTTTCTGTACCCATTCCTTTGATAGATTCTGTGACGTCTAGCCTAGTGGTTCCTGTTGCTGGTAAATCAACAGAAGATGTGTTAGTGTTTATTAGTGATTTGAAGGCTGCCAAAAAGTCAGGCAATTGGTCGAATGAAACACACTTGAATATACCCTAGCTACATTTGGTTGGTGAAGCCAAATTGTACATAATGTACCATGAGGGACAGAGTAAGGCACAAACGTTTGAGCGGTTTGAGAAAGGGCTTCATCAGAGGGATCGCAAACAAAACAGTACAGGTTCTTTCAGCGAGCAACTTAACAGTCTGCCACAAAAACGTAACGGATCGGTAGAAGCATTTTCGGATAGAATTTGGAAATTCAATACAAGTACGTTTGAATCAACACAGAATGTGGAGACAGATAAAGTCATTTTGCAAGAAGCTGAGATCATTGCTTTAGATACGTTTTTAAGAGGAATACCAGTGGACATAGCTTCTGCTATTATGGTGACCACACAAGTGAAGGAAGTCGACATTGCTAGACAGGGAGAGGATAAATGAGATATTTTTTCTTCTGAGGCACAATATTAAGAATGTTGACACACAAGTCACATATAGAAGCAATGTTGACAACACTAACGTTTTGAATGTGCAGTAATGGCCATTGGGCACATGATCGTCACAGTAAAAAGCAGACTGGACAGCGTCAAAACAAGCTTTTGTTAGACGCCAGTGGGATTTCCTCAACTGCCAGACAGCGCTCCCAGGAAATCAGAATACTGCAAAAGCCATTGCTTAGAGGACATAGTTAACAGAACAGAACGTTAAGCTCATGTGTTGGTAGCCAGTCTGGGCCTTCTAGGTAGGAGGAGACAGAGGACTCCACAATATAGGTTACGTGGAACACGTGGCTATGATGTGATGTTAATAGGATTGGCATCGCTCAATTAGAATATTGGAGCAAGGAACATTCAAGAATCCATGGAGGTCTCGCCACATGTCATGGAGGGATACTGCAAGAATTGTGACTTGATTTTCTGAACAAACAACATTCAGAAATTGACTTTTCGTATTATACTTTCGAACTCAGTGGAACCTTAGTTTCAGCTGGGAAAGACCACTATTAGCGTTGCATCGCCTCCAGATTCACCAGCCCTGAAGATACTATTAAATAAACTGCAGATGCATACGCTGGAGATTAATTTGCTTAAAAAAGTATTGAGAGGCATAGAAAGGTAATCTGGGTTCGTCTAGGTTTTGACCTCCTGAGTGAAATGTTGCACACTGCAGAGCCATTACAATGCAGTCATGAGTTGTGTCCATCACACTGCTTTGTGTCAAGAAGAGTAGTATGCATGAGAGAAGTAGATGGAAATAACTGGGTTCCTGTGAGTATAGATAATTTTTGTATGGATGAGGTGAGTCTGCCGAGGGGATTGCTTACTGCCAGACTAGATGTCCTGAATGAGGGTTATTTCGATACGTCAGATGGGGCTTTTATCACAATCAAACTGTTGATATGTCTGCCTTGGATGAGAGTAAAATATTTAATGTGAAAATATGAATCTGCTGTAGAAGCTTTGCTGTTACGATCTGCAGGTCTGTTTAACCCTGGCGGGCCATTACCTGGAACAGCAGAGATGCAGGATAGGATACCAACTGATAGTAATACTCCAGTGTACAGAAAATTGTACAGAATCTGGAAGCACAGTTAACCAGCAATGGAAGACTTTATTGAGCAGCTGTTGGTGAATGATTTCATTGAGCGTAGTGACTGTCCATTGGGAACATTAATAAAATGTTCCAGGCTGTTATGCTGTGGTCGAGTGGATTTCATCTTAAAACCCAACGTTTCATCCCCACCTGTGGAGGACATTTTCAAGAGGGATCATAGCTTTTGAATGTCCGTTTCACACCCTGGCTCGCTACTGAATAGAATCAAATTCCGCTTCTGTGTGC
Organism: Schistocerca nitens; assembly: GCF_023898315.1. Classification (NCBI taxonomy): domain Eukaryota; kingdom Metazoa; phylum Arthropoda; class Insecta; order Orthoptera; family Acrididae; genus Schistocerca; species Schistocerca nitens. The sequence continues at coordinate 383,607,007 of NC_064617.1, read as the reverse complement.
TTCCACATGGTGGCTTGATGTCACATGCTTCGGATGCACAAATGCAATTGGCCATTGTCGACTACCGTCGTCCACTGTTGCTATCACCCCATGGTGGAAGACTGGTACACGTATTCTTCAGCACCAGAATCAAAATGTCATTCATGCTCCTCCATCTTATTGACATACCTTGAGTTCTTTACAATCTCTATGGCCTCCATGTATAACCTTTCGTGATATCCGCTTGTGGCTGACGGTATTTGAATCCTATCAAAATGAATGTGGTGGTCTCCTCACTACAAGGCATGTTCTGCAACAGATGATCTGTCAATCTCTCCTCTTCTGCAATTGGCCATGTGCTCTTCTAGTCGTTTTTTGACCATTCTTTTTGCAGAACCCACGTAACCTCCCCACAACTACACGGAATCCTATAAATTCCTGCTTTTTCCAGCAGTTGGCGTGCATCTTAGGCCGATTTTAGGAGATCTTGTATCTTCCAGGTGGGTTTGTATATTACAGTGATGTTAAGTTTTTCAAGATTTTTCCTATGCAGTTAGTAACGTCCTTAATGATAGGCAGGAAAACTTTCGATTTCACTGGCGTTTGAGCATTGCTATGTTTTCTGTGCTGTGGTCTTAACGCCCTGTTCACTTCAGCGGTCGAATAACCGTTCTTGAGCAGTAATGCATTGGTGAGATGTTTAATTCTGCATCAAACAGCTCTGATCCACAGATTTTCATTGCTCTAGTCGCCAACGTTTTATGATGCCTCACTTTTGTTGTGGATGGTCGTTCTAATTCCAGTGTAGGTAACAGCCTGTGTGCGTAGGTTTTCGCTAAACCATGTAGCCCAAGCTACCACCTTCTTTCTTGAAAACTAGCACATCAAGAAAATTCAATCTTCCGCCTGCTTGCTCTTCCATGGTAAACTGAATCTTCGGACGGATTCTGTTGAGATGCTTGTGAAAATGATCCATTTCCTCCCTGCCACTCCGCCACAAGAAATATGTACCATCCACATACCGGAACCAGATTTTCAGTTTCTTGTTCCCAGCTTCGAATACCTGCTTCCCGAATTTTTCCATAAAGAAGTTCGCTATAAGTGGGGTTAAAGGGCTGCCCAAAGAGACACCATTCATCTGTGCATATAACTCATCATTCCATTTGAAATATGTGGTTGTGAAGCAATATTTAAATAGTTCTGCAACGTCAAGAGGGAAAAGTCCTATTCAGCTGTTGCAACAACACTTCATTGACCGGAACCATAGTGAATAGCGATATTACATCAAAACTAACTAATATATCCTCCAGCTGCACCTCCATGGAATTTAATTTATTGATAAAATTTGCCGGATTCTTGATATACGAATCCTATCAGCCCACATATGGTCGTAATAATGTTCTCAAGAACTTGACAATCGAATAGGTGGGCAAATCAGTAGCACTCTCTATGGGCCTTAGAGGAACATATTCTTTGTGCACCTTCAGCAGTCCATAAAGTCTTGGCGGTAGTGCAACTGAATTGAACAGACTTTTCTGAATGCTCTATTCAATACAGGATTTCTTTACCAGACATGTAACAGTTCAAAGAAATTTGACAGTGGGCTTTTCGCTCCTATATGTTCGGAGATCTAATAAGTCGTTAATCTAACTATCCAAGTCGGTCAGTTCAGAACAACCATTGCATTTCCCTTGCCATCGTGAAGGATAATAAAGCTATCGTCCTCATTCAGACGTTTTATGGTATTCCTCTCACCCACAGTAAAATTACTCTTTTGAGGCTTTGTTCAAGACAATGTTCTTACAGCTTCTCGTACACAGATTTCTTCAGTTACAACCGTGTCCACCCTATGAATGCCTGTTTATACACTGGCTATTATTTCTTCCGTTGGCACAAGTCGTGGGTCAATGTCAGAATTTCCACCATTGGCAAGCACAGATCCCTCATCGCCAGGTAACAAACGTCCGAATAAATCAATAACCGTGTGGGAAGCGTTTAAATGCTGGATCGTCAGATTAAGTTGAAAATTATCAAATTTCTTCTTCCGTCTATTAGACACTGTCAACATATGATTCCTAATAGTATCGTGTAATAGTCTGCCAGTTCTATCCCAGTCAGTACTACGCAATTTATTGCTTACAGTAATATGGAGAGACATTGCCCTACAGTCTGCTTTTGGCAGGTCCTGATTGGTCTGTTGAAAATCCGCTCTCATAGTAAAGCATCTTCCGTCCTTCTAAAAATCTGCTGCACCTTGGCCGAGCTGCATAGTTGCTTAATCTTCAAAGACTACAAAATAATACTGACCGTTCTGCAACAAAACAGAAATGTGAGGGAACACAAAAGCTGCACTCTCTTCTTCTGGACATTTTCCAGGCAACACACATTTCTTGACATCTCCCCATAGAGGCGGCTAATCGTAAAATGTAAACTTTCACAGTTGGACAATGTCACAATTAATAAAATGTTCTGGGCTATTATGCCCTGCTCAGTTGGATTTCACCTCAAAACCCAACTTTCGTTCCCATCTGCAGAGGAGATTTTCAAGGGGGCTGATAGCTTCTTTGAATTTCCGATTCACACCCAGGCTCGCTACTGATTACAGCAAAATTCTGCTTCTGCATGCTTCTGCACAGTGGCGTGATATCACATGTTTTGAATGCATTAGCGCAATTGGCCACTGTCGATTGCCATGTTACTATTGGCCATTGTCGACTACCGTCGTCCACTGTTACTATCACCTCATGGTGGACGACTGGTGCACATCTTCTTCAGCACCAGAATCCATATGTCATTCAGTTTCCTATTGAAATTCCTGGGTTGCTTTACAACCTCTATGGCCTCTATGTACAACCTTTCATGGTATCCACTTGTAGCTGACGGTGCTTGAGTCCTATAAAAATGAATGTAGTGGTCTCCTGGCTACAAAGCATGTTCTGCAATGTCTGATCTGTCAGTATTCCCCCTTCTGCAAGTGCCATTGTGCTCTTCTAGGCGTTTTTTGACAGTTCTTTTGTAGTATCCACATGCATCTTCCCACAACTACACAGAATACTATAAATTTCTGCTTTTCCCAGCAGTTGGCGAGCATCAACATACAAACCCACCCAGAAGATACAAGGTCACTTAAAACGAGCCAACGACGCTCGCCAACCACCGGAAAAAGCAGGAATTTATAGGATTCAGTATAGTAGTGGGGAGGTGTCCTTGGGTACTACAGGAGCGCTCAAAAACCGATTAGAAGAGCACAAGGGCAACTGCAGAAGAGGGGAGATTAAGAGATCAGCTGTTGTGGAACATTTTTTGCAGCCAGGAAACCACCACGTTCATTTTAATAGGACTCGAATCAGTACTGTCAGTCACAAGTAGATACCACGAGAAATTATACAGAGAGGCGACATAGATTATAGAAAAATCCACAGGAATTTGAACAGGAAGGAGGAGGGCGTGAAACTGAATGATATCTGGAGTCCAGTGCTGAAGAAGACGATTACCAGTCTTCCATCACAGGGTGATAGGAACAGCAGATGATGGCAGTTGACAACAGCCAAATCACTTGTGCATTCAAAACATGTGAATCCACACCACTGTGCGGCAGCACTCAGAAGCAGAATTTTGCTATAGTCAGTAGCGAGCCAGGGTGATAACTGAACATTCAAAGAAGCTACGATCTCCGTTGAAAATGTCGTCCACAGATGGGACGAAATGTTGAATTTTGAAGTGAAATCCATTCCACCATAACATAATAGTCCATAACATTTTATTAATTGTGACACTGTTCGGCAGTGAAAGTTTACAGTTTACAATTAGTCGTGGGGTGCAAGCGTTACAATTGCCCCAAAGAAATCAGTAAATGGCACAAAAAATGTAGATTTTGCTGTGATTACTGTTACTTGAATTAGACTAATATTACAGATGCATATGCTACACCAACAAAGACTCTGGACAACTTGGGTCATTATAAATATTTCTCGCCAATGTATTTGAAAATCGACTGTCACCATTTGAAAGTAGTTCCAGAAGACTGGCTTAAGACCACTTTTACTCTTCCTTGGGGCCATTATCAGTGCCATCAGAAGACATTTGCTCTCAAAAACACCCATAGCTACCCTTCAAATTCTACTACGTGAAGTGCTCAGAGGGGCGGAACAAAAACAGTATATTGTTTATCTTGATGACATTATTGTATTTTTGAATGACATAGAAGCGCATTTGCAGTGGCTGGACGAAGTTATCAAGAGGCTACACAGCTCATGGTCAGTCGCTTCGCAACACAACAGGTGAGCAAAGCGTATCAATATGTAACAGCCAGTTGTAATGTCTATAAAGAAGGACAACTTATGTTGCATGAAATATGAGTGCAAGGGAGAGTTAATTGCTACACACCACTGGGTGTCCAGAGTGTGAATGCAGTAAAATGACATCATAAGGAGAGATGGATGCTGTTATTGTGACGACTACGCAGAGTGGAGTAAGAAGGCATAAATCGAATGCAAGAGCAACTATTCAGTTCAGTGACTCCACAAAATATGCCTGCCACCACTCCTGAAAGGCAAAGCTGAGATCGTTTAGTTGCAACCAGGGTGTTCAGAGGAGGTGACTGGACAGACAAAGCAGGCCAAGTGATATCATTGCCACCTAACAGTAGAAGAACACATGAAGCGTCCTGTAAAAGTATTACTCATGTTCCAATGGAGGGATCTGCTCAGTTCACAGCCATGCAGTCTGGAGATTGGATCAATGACAGTCTGTTTCCTGCTCATCTAGCCATCTGCAGTCTTTGTGGCCCAAGTCTGGCCTGGGGGACATAGTCACTGTGAGGTGCAGTGCTGCGTTCTGAGTCAAGATTTACAGGCAGTTGTGGTCACCATCGTCCAGCAGAAGTCTTGGTGGCGCGTTCTGAGTCAAGATTTACAGGGAGTTGTGGTTACCATCGTCCAGCAGAAGTCTTGGAGGCCTAAGCAGTGGTCCAGGGAGCAGATCGTGAACTAGCTTCATGGTGATGTTGAGCTGTTGCCAGCTGGCTTCCTTTCCTGTGGACAGACTTTGATGTTATCTGCTGCTCTAGGATGGCTATAGAGTGACTCCAGAGCACTGCATGCACTTTGTGCAGAGCTGTTGGTGGCTCTCCTGCATGTGGCTTATGATAAAACCAGGCATGCACTGGTCACTCACTTTCTGTAGCTGCAAGCAGATGCGGCCAGAGCAGTCGACAATATCTGTATAGCAAGACCAGAGGCCGCATAACGTCACCAGAAACTGACACTACTATCTCCACAGCCACTATGGGCTGAGATGGCATGCTGCATGTTGGTGTCCGTACATTTCTGGCTTAGTGCCTGCCACCCTTGCTCCACAGCTGCAGGCAGTATCAGAAACTAGGTAATTGTAACTTTTTATTAGCAATAAAGATTTATTTTGTTAATAATGTTTCCGTGGCGCCTCCAGGTGTCTGACAGGCCATCAGATATGAGTCATTGCTCATCCACACCCAGGGCTGGTGAACCAGCTAGCTCTTGACCACAACGATCTACCATCAACACCCAACATAAAGTTCAGTGTGTCAGGGCACTGTAACTCTCCTCCGATTTGACTCATGTATTGCCATCCCAGCTGTGTCACAGCCGCACTGGCCAATTGCTTGGACGACTGACAGTCATTGTGTATCACTGACCTTACCAACTGCCTATATGTAAATTTCATAAACATAACCTATTAAAAATTTCGAGTTTTAATTTGGTATTTGTTTCAAGCACTTCCTGCAGTTCCATCACAGACCTATGCTGGCCACGGAGGACACGGAGGTTTTCGACAATTGAATTCCATGCCGAATTCAATTGGTAACCGGCGTCACAATGAATAAGAGACTCATTGTCAGAAAACCTTATTTTCACGGGTTCATTAATAATTGAACTCCAAAAGTTAGATGCACCTTACTGCTGGGCACCTGCTAGCAAAAGTTGTGTTATATGCCAAAAGAGGATTGTAAGAACCACAGAACATGCTACCTCAAGAAACTCATGCAAGTCCTTATTTAAGAAGCTTCATATATTTCCACTATCATGTCTATATATTTTACACGTAATAATAATTGTTAGGAAAACCTTAGAAAATACGAGGATTGGAACTTAAATAGTGGCAACTATTTATTCACAACCGATACAAAAGAGTTACATGGTTGCTCCTGTTACTGTCCTTCAAAGTAGTCACCAGCGTTGTGTAAAACCCGTTACCAGCGATGTGAAGGCGTAGTATACCGTTAGCAGAGCCTGTTATGTTGATGGTGCGAATGGAGTGGTCGAAACTTATGGTGATTCTCGTGTACGACTGTGATGGTGTTATCCTAATGCATTACGTTCTTCCACAGCAGAATCTCAATGCACAGTATTACTGATCGTTTTTGGAGCATCACCTGCGACCAGCTTTGCGAAAGAAGCGGTGACACTTTCTACACAACCCACCCATCATTTTGCACGACAATGCGTGGGCACATACAGCGGAAGCTGTGGCTGCTCGATGGGACTGGGACTGGGAAGTACTGTACCATCCACCATACTCCCCTGACTTAAGTCCTTGTGACTTTGATTTGATTCCAAAGATGAAGGGACCACTTCGTGGCATTCCATGGAGGTAAAAATATTCTACCTCCATGTGGCATTCGCTTCAGAACTATTCCAGAGATTCGACAGGCAGTAGACCGCTCCATTCGCACAATTAACACCGTCAACCACGAAAAGCACGACGAAACGAAGTATGGACACAGCTGAAGGCACATCTGAAGGCAATGAACCGAGCGAGGTGGCGCAGTGGTTAGACACTGGACTCGCATTCGGGAGGACGACGGTTCAATCCCGCGTCCGGCCATCCTGATTTAGGTTTTCCGTGATTTCCCTAAATCGCACCAGGCAAATGCCGGGATGGTTCCTTTCAAAGGACACGGCCGACTTCCTTCCCCGTCCTTCCCTAATCCGATGAGACCGATGACCTCGCTGTCTGGTCTCCTTCCCTAAAACCAACCAACCAATGAACTTGGGGTCAAATGATCAACAACGGACGATGATTATCAGCCGTCAAAACTTTATTCCCGAGAAACCTTGACGGTGCCGTGACACGACGTCCAGTGTGGATGCCGCCACTTGAAATGCATTGTGCAAGGGACGTAACGTGATGGTCAGTGGTAACTGTCCTTTAATCGCCATATGCCGCATGTCTAGTGCCGTCTTAATTTGTGTTCGTGTCTACCAGTATAGACGAATTTCGTGCAACGTTTTCTGTCAACTGAAGTTGAATAGCTATAATCGTTAGAGTGCACGGAAACAAATCTTTGGAAGTTGGATCGTGGAAACGAAGCTCTATGGAACGAAGTCCTGTGATGCGTATATCCTCTGATGTGGGAGGACTATGTGACGTTGTTACCTTTATGAAATTTATGTTATCTTCAACTATTTATGTTGTGTAAAATTCACTTGTTATTCTATTTGCTTGGACTGTTGTAGAAGCTAGTCTGCTTCTGTAAGTTCTACGTTGTATAAATGCGAATCGTAAGATAGTCGTAGATACGCAAAATGGCGGCTGTTGACTGATTTTTCATGAAGTCATTCATTTTTCCTACTTTTTGCTTTTGAACTACCTAGACCTTGTGACCTGTGCCACGGGTCCTGCAGTTGTTATATTTGTGTACATTTACACAGAAGTTTTTCTTACCAGTCAGCTTCCGCCGTTAGTAGTTTAATCTTGTGAGCTTTGAGTTCTCAGTACAGTGAATCACCTTGTGTTATTAATAGATTAAAAATTCTGAAAAATAAAGTGAAGCATTTCTGTAGTAGGGTCATTTTACGTGTTATTTGATTCATGTCTTTCTGAGTAAGTTACCGAGGAGAATAATAAAAGTACAGGTTATGAAGTCACTACAACTAATAATTTATGCTTCTGTATAATGCTGTAGCAGATTGGTGATAATGTTATTCGTGCGGTAATATCACTGTTTTTAATTTGTGACAGATTGCCCGCTGTTGATGGATACTAGTTAGTGCTATCCTTGTTAGGCCTAAAACGTTTTGTATTTGAATTGTTATTGTAACCGCTTTGGATACTAGTCCTTGCCTGTTAATGAACGCAGGTATCTGTAGCGGTTGCTACAAAATTTTAGACAGCCTACAGACACTGGCAAATAGTCCTACATAAAACTTTCTGATGCAACAAGGTTCAGCTCACTGTCCACCCGTAGAAGTGTTAGGTGTACATGAATTAAGTTATTACTGGAGAGCCGAGTGCCAGGATTATTCATTAGAACAATCAGTGCGGATCCTCATCTGCGCTGATAAACCGAAGATGGGAATGTGAAAACTCGTAATATGATCCTCGATAATCAAAGAAATTTTAGTGTATGTGTATTCTGCAGTATCATTCCAAAATTGAGATGGTGAAGCAAAATTATAATATAAATATTTTTAAGATATTATTTTGAACATCTTTGTTCTGCATATATACTGCAGTTATTAATCATATTTAACAATATATTTCAATATTTTAATGTGTTGTGTGGGCTCTTTTGTAGGTAAGAACATAAATTATGGCAGAAAAGACACAGACAGCACAAATGTCTATTAATCCTTGGCAGTATCCTCCACAGTATGGAATGTACAATCCATATGCTGGGTAAGTGTGTTGCATATAGCTCTAAGAATTGGTCCACAACATTGTGGAACACCGTGTATGCCGGGGAAGCACAGCTCTAAGAATTGCTAACTGTGAATGTTGTGTTTAGAAGTTATTGGTCTATGGTGAAAATATTTGATCTGTATTAAAATCTGGTTAAAATTGGAGACTGGGACTCTAGTTTCATTGTATATAGTTATTCTGTCCACAAAAAACACCATGCCGTGCTGTCCAGTAGTGAATGTGAATAGCCAAAAAGTTGCGTGGGACTGCCGAAATTACAATTATTGGGACGTAGTTGCTGCTTTCAGTCAGAGGATTTAGCAGAAGCGGTACACATTCAATAATAGCCTGAAACAAGTACATAATGAGTTAAATTTTTGATGTACAACAACCAGCCGCTGCTGGTTGCTGCACACCATCAACAATTTATTTCATGTAACAGCCACTGTCTCCAACCACGTCTTTATTCGAAAAAGTCACATCATACATAATGAGTATTTGACTAAAGTCTAGATAAGGCCAGTGGCAGTCATGGTATAGTTTGTTTAGTATTTGTAGGTTGGTAATGTGTCATCATGTAGCCACTAGGATGATACTTTTATGTAACCAGTGAGAAGGGAGAAAATGGGCAATATGTTGTCGCCAAAATTGAAATCATAATCATATTCACTGTTGGTTTGAGATTTTGTTGTATTTCTTCACTGTTGTCAGGGCATTTCATAGTACTATTTTGTTGGGCATATCATATTTAAAATTTGAACTTGCTGGTGGACCTGCTGTTTAGTAGTTGTTACGTACTTTTTAATTTACAGAAAATTATAACAACAAATACAGATTGGCTAACCGCTAATGACAAGTTAGTTTTATTTTTGTATTTAGGCTGAAGCAAAATTCACGCACTCAGGCTTCACAGCGCGACTGCTCACATGCCAGCAATAAATAAAATTGTCTCGTGAAATTTCGTCCGGTGAGTACATTTGGCATAAAAAGGACATTAAAGAGTGGCAATCTGGCAGCACTGTAACCACATGTTTGGTAACTACCTCTGTCAGCACATATTAGTTGTGCTGTACTGTTGGTGCAAGTGGATAGGGTTTTGGGTTACTAAACAGGAAGTTCTGACATTTCATACTAAACATCATTTCTTAGGTCACATGTATCCTAAATTTATAACATTTTTTAATGCTGAGCATAACAAATACGTGGTTGGACACATAAGAAATTGATAATTGAAACAAATGACCTGTCATAAGATAGAATAACTACGAAAAAAATATCAATTTAGAGATGATAGCACAGTACGATAACACATCATCTACTTGTCATTTATACTACATGTAGTATGATCTCTCAGATTTCGCACATTAGCAACCAGTGACAATAATAATGTCCATATTAATGACCGCATGACCTTCACACCAGAATATGTTGTCCTCAGAATAACAGATGCTCAAAGCAACCTTCCTGTACATCCAAACATTGCTCTACTCAACGGATCATACAGCTCTGGATCCTTCGCAGCAAAGCTGTGTCCACAGTAACAAGAGCAGCATGAACACATGCTACCAATTCTTCCACATTCATTGGCAGGGTGGAGTACATGTGCTCATTCAGGTGTCCCCATAGGAAGAAATCCAGGGGATTTAGGTCAGGTGAACATAGTGGCCTACAACTGGATCTCCACGTCCAAGCCATTTCCCTGGAAATTTTCTGTCTAAATACTGTTGCACATTAATTCCAGAGTGTGGAGGTGCACCATCATGTTGGAACCATATCCTCTGCCGAACATGTAGTGGAACATCTTCCAGCGCATCAGGCAGATAGTTTGAGAGGAATGCATGATACCTTTGTGCAGTCAGGCAACATGTAGGGGCCCAAACACCTGTCGTCCAATATTTCAGCCCAGACGTTGATACCAAAGTGAACTTGATATCCACAGTTGTGAGTGATGTGCAGGTTAATCTCTCACCAATGGTGGGCTCTGTACATATTGAAGAGACACTCACTAGTGAATGCTGCTTCATCTGACCATATTACGATGTTCGCGAAGTCATCTTTGGCTTCCTGTTGTTGTTGGGACCATTCGCAGAATTGCAACCGTAGATGGCGATCTGCAGGATGCAGGTGCTGCGTGAAAGCATGATGATACGGGTACAGTCCATGCTCGTGCAGCACGTTAATGACGGTACGTTGCAAGACACGCAACTGGCTTGCTATGCTACGTGTCGTTCGCTGAGGCTCTTGGTGTATGACTTCCAGAGTATCTTCCTCAGTAGCTGGAGTATGGAAAGTCCATGGACGACCTCTGTTATGTGATTGTGGAAGGAGAGAACCTGACTCCTGAAGGCGCAGCTCCACATAACAAAACATTTTAATCTGGGTGGCTTCGATGAGGATATCTAACAGCATATTCACGAGTGGCAACACCAGCCCCGTTATCAGATGCACCAAGGACCAGAAGCGTATCCACATATTCATCGTTTGTGTATATGTCTACCACATTGGTTTAAAGGTTTACAATGAGAAAATTTGACACATGTACGCATTTATATTTGAGTCTGTCACAGGTGCGTTACTCCATTTGCAACTAGTCCCTATCTGGTGCACAGCGCATACAGTATAAACACGCCATCAGTCCTGCATGCCATCCCACATAATGCGCATTGCCCCTCTGACAGATATTGTTCTGCATGAGTCGTCCCAACACCACTAATTGTGAAACTGTGAAATTTTTAGTTTCAAATTACACTGTTTCCCTAATGGTAATAGACGTGATGTTTCCATAATCCCATAGATAGAATAATAATGCATTGAGATACAAACTAAACAGCATGTGGTTACCAGACTCGATGTTGAAAGGCATAATTAGTGGGACCATGGTGATAACACATTCAAATAGTAACCAAGTTTGGACATTATTAGCAAAGCACATTGTTAATCCTATTGGGAAAATAATGCCCTAACAAAATGTAATGGACCTGAACAAAGCAAGAATAATAGTTGGTACTAATCTATGGGATCATCAAAGGAGAGTACAAAAAAAACGGTTTCGCATCTAGTAGATAAAGTGGTGTGAATAAATTTACGCCCGTGACATGGAAAGGGCTGCTTTCAAAGCTAACCAATCTTCCATGCCTATGACTGTAGTATGTAAGTGCAAATGTTTTCTGGAGGACCCGCTGCAATCACTGTTGATGATTAAGATGCCACATTAAGATACCACATGGACTACATTTACCAAATAAAAATGTGCCTCAACCCAGGTTCGAACCATCTATCTTCTGCGTGCTAACCCAAAACTCTATCCACTGCACCAACTGTACAGAACAACAAATATGTACCGACAGAAGTAGTTATCGTACATGTGGTTACACTGTTGCCAGATTGCCACTCTTTAACATCCTTTTTCTGCTGGGTGTACTCTCCGGACAAAATTTTGAGATAGACTTTTTTTATCACTGGCATGTGAAGAGTCGTGCTGCAAAGCCAGAGTGCGCGAATTTCGCTGCACTCTGTATAAAATAAATTAGTTTACATCTGCTACACGCGTTAGCCCTGTGGCCATTTGTCTATAAGAAATTTAATTAGCACAGAGCTTACAAGCGATCGAAATATTCCACAAGAACATTATATAACAATAGTAAAGGCTTATTTATTCTATTAATTAGTATCCAACCCCATGATGGTACCCACACTTAACAAAAATATGTCGGATGAGGTCCACAGTTACTCTATACGCCAACATTAATGATGAGACATCGAACTTCAACCAGAGCTACAGTGTACTTATGGCTGCATTCATAAACAGAAGCTAAATATCAAAAAAGCCAAAAGAATACTTGCACCAACTACCTAATACGCACTGTACCCAGAAAACCCAACAGCACAATTCAGTTTATCCCTCCTGCCAGGTGCGGGTTCAGGTATAAAAGACAATTATGGTATAATCAGTTACAAGTGGTATAACGATAATAGATATGTAGCCCTATGTTAGACTCTGAATAGTTCATTGCTAACATCATGGACATAGAAAGCCTTAATCACATCACAAATATTGTGCACAGTGTTATCAGATCTCTTCCTGCAGAGTGCATTTCTCAATGCTTGGGGAGGAATTTTATGAAAATGTGTTCTGTTAATGGTTTTTAAGTTTTTGTTGCTCTCACTGACAACCTATACCTTACTGATAATTGAACAACCACAAAAGGCAACAGGGTGCAGTTATTTCTGAAAACCTTCATTCATCAGCTGCCATTTTCCACATCCATAACGGGTAAAAGTTGCTTTAATAGTTCCAAGGAAAAAGACAAGCACCACATAAATATATCAACCTTTTCTCCACAATCTTAAGAGGCAGTTACTAAATTTATAACCAATCACAATGAAAAACATCAGATTTTGATCTCACATAGGAACAAGCTCGCTTTCGAAGTGGATGTAACAGTAAGAGAATTTGCAAGTCATGACAAAAATTATAGAATGCAACAAATATGGATTATCACCTTTTTGTGATAGGTAGATTTTGCAAAAGCATTTGACTTAGTTTCAACAAAATCTCTGCTAGCAGGGCATTGGTGAGGCATGTGTTAGTGTACTGAAGATCTCTGTTTATGTTTGCAGGGTGTTGGTTAGGCCTATATTAGTGTGCTGAAGATCTCTGTTCATGTTACAGATTTCATTAGACCACATCATTTTGAGAAATTTAGAATGAAGAAAGTCTGTACTGGGAAAAAGAAAAAGGAATGTGTTGGTACAAAGCACTTGATTTTGTTTATAATGTTGTACTATTTACTTCTAGTGCAGATGAAGGTCGGCTTATCTTGGTGTTAAAACCTAACCTCAAATCTCAATCTGCGCAGTTTATTCCAGCAAATGGTGGAAATCAAATAACAATGTTGAAACCTTTGTGTAGGTGACAATAATATACAGTAAACATGGTTTGCTTAACTCTGGATTGGTTAATTTGAAAGTAAGTGGTGCAAAGTGTAGTGCTGAAGTTAAGGTTGAGTGCACTCAACATCTGTTAACATTCACCATCTGAAACATTGTCAGAATTTGGGGAAGAGGCACCATTGTTTAATTGTGTTTCAAGTACTAGTGTATAGGATTAAAATTGGTAAGCATCAGTAGGTTGCACTCAAATTGGTCTTGTAATTTGCATGACTCTTTCTGAATAATAACTTCCTACCAATTCTATAACAGTTATGTTGTATCATTAAATGATGTATTTATTTTTCAGTCAAGCGTATGGACATCCAGGTTATGGACATCCTGGACCATATTTTTACTACAATTCAGTAAGTATATACTAATTTCATGTAATTTCGTATTGACGTGATATTTAGTGTGATGTATTCTGTTAGGAAACATTAGTGTTATTCAGCAATAAAAATGAGTTCTAACCTTAAAGCTCTGGATATATACAGATTGCTGTGTCTGAAATTTTCATTGAAACACTGACCAGAAAAAATGTTTGGACAAAATATATGAAATTGAACCCAAGACACCATTTATTAATGTTGAAAACAACCTTCTGTAAGTTTGAATTTGGTACTTCGTGACGAGCCTTATGTACTTGGAAGAGATTAATCTTTGTGATTGAAAAGTCATTTGTGCTGCAGTAATAAGGAAACTTCTATTTATGTTCATTACTCAAGAGTGAAGTGATAATTGTATTGAATGACTTGTGCAAAGCTGGTCACACAGAGTTAAAATTGATTTTCCCTGTGTACATCACACACACACACACACACACACACACTGATTATAGGAAACCAGCTAGGATGTGTGAACGTCCAGCTATCAAGTAGTTTCAATCAGGCTATGGTGCCGATGTTTTCTGGCTACCACTTTCATGTTTAATCAATGTAAAATACTTATTACACTTGGCTATCATTCCGATGTACATCAGATGTCTAGTTTTGATGTTTGTGTTCCCCAGTTATTTTATAAATTTGATGAAGCTGTGTGGTTTTTAGGCTAGAGCAGTTATTTAGCTGTGTGATGGAACTTTTAAAGGTCAAAGACTGACACTACAAGTTCAGAATTGTGACGTAATAAATACATGGTTTTTTTTAACAGCTTTCGTGCATTATTTTAGTGCTCATTAGCTTTTGTATATGTTTTAACTAATTTAATTAGGATCTGTGGTTCTTTGCAGAATATGGGATATAGCCACAGTGTGTTCGATCAGAATGCACATCATCAGATTCCACCTAGCACACATCAAGGTATGCTAACATTTTTGCATTTATTTTAGAATCTGTGTCTTGGTGATCTACAGGATATGCTGGAATTGTGCATGCGTATTGTGTTTCCACTTGTAAATTGTACTGAATGTGAAATAGTGTACATTATGCTGTGATTTTTATCTTAATTTTATTGTAACTTTATTTGAATGTAACAACACACATACATAGACACAAAGTAAAAAAACACTATACACACTTGATATGTTGCTATGTCATCCTACCTTACAGATATATTTTATTTTTATATAAACTCTTAGATGTTCATATATATAATAGAGGGAAACATTCCACGTGGGAAAAATATATCTAAAAACAAAGATGATTTGACTTACCAAACGAAAGTGCTGGCAGGTCGATAAACACACAAACAAACACAAACATACACACAAAATTCAAGCTTTCGCAACCAACAGTTGCTTCATCAGGAAAGAGGGAAGGAGAGGGAAAGACTGAAGGATGTGGGTTTTAAGGGAGAGGGTAAGGAGTCATTCCAATCCCGGGAGCGGAAAGACTTACCATGGGGGGGGGGGGGGGGAAAGGACAGGTATACACTCGCGTGCGCACACACACACACACACACACACACACACACACACACACACACACATATCCATCCGCACATACACAGACACAAGCAGACATTTCATTCTATCGACCTGCCAGCACTTTCGTTTGGTAAGTCACATCATATATAAAAGCACACACAGTAAACATTGTATTTTACTTGCTCCGCACAATTCAACTGGCTCTAAATCACAAGCTTCACAGGTTTAGTTATCACACAGTCATGGTAATTGTTTCATAATAACATTTCTAAATTTGATCTTTGTAGAGCTTTGGTCAGTATGTCTGCTAATTGTTCTTCTGTATTACAATATTTTATCTCGAACAAACCTTCTCTGTATTGTTCGCTAACATAGTGAAATTTTACATCTATATGATTGCTTCGTCTAACCAACTGTCCTGCTTTGATCATTTCAATAGCACTTTGTCTACATGAAAAATGATATCACTTTTCTTCTGGTTAACTCTTGTATTAGGGTATTGATGTGTTTTATTTCTTTGGTGCACTCTGCTGCTGAAATGTATTCTGCTTCAGTTGATGAAGTAGCTGTCACACTTTGCTTCCGAACACCAACTAATGGGAGCACCATTATAAAGAAATATGTATGCAATTGTACTTTTTCTGTCTCTTAAATCTTGAGCATAATCGGCATCACAAACATTTAGGTGAATATTGTCATCTTCTTCACTTTTTTTTTCTTAAAAAAGTGACCATAATTCTTGGAACCTTGTAGATATCTAAGAGTTCTTTTTGCATTTTTGTAATCCCTTTTCTTGGGGTCTTCTGTGAAGCGGCTCTCATAATTTACTGTAAATCCAAGATCTGGTTTGGTTTTACATGACAAATAAAGAAGACTTCCTATGGCTTCACGATATGCAAATTCACTGTGTTTGTTTTCTTGATTTTCTTCATTTGTCTTTCCCTCTGGAACCAATGGAGTCTTCATGACCTTACAGTCAGTCATATTGAATTTTTCTAGTACTTTCTTTGCATACTGTTCTTGGTGTAAAAATATTCCATCCTCTGTTTTCATTATTTGTACCCATAAATACATATCTGGATTTTCTACCACAACCAATTCAAATTTCTTAAGTTTCTTTAGTATATTTTCAATTTTCTGCAAGTCTTTTCCTATTATGATTCCATCATCAACATGTATAGCGATGTACATTTCTTCAGTTGCATCTTCAAATATGCACTGGCCTGATTTCAATTGAATTAGTACTTCTGATTTTAGGAAATCTGTCAAAGTTTTATTCCATCTGGATGGGGCTTGTTTAAGTCCATACAGAGCTTTCTTCAAAACACAGATTTTTCTGGCTTCTTTGTATCCTTCAGGTACCTTCAAAAAAATTTCTTCATCCAGTTTCCCATAGAGAAATGCTGTTTTGACATCACTTTCATATGGAAATTTTTCTCTGCTGCCAGTGCAAACAACAGTCCAGTGAACATATATATACTACTGGGCTAAATAATTCCTTAAAATCTATATCCTTTTCTTGTTGACAACCTCTGATAACTAGTCTGTCCTTATATTGTTCATCATCTTTGACTTTAAAAATCCATTTACTTGTTAAGATTTCTTTCCCTTTTGCTTCCTCTGGACTAACCAACTTCCATGTTTCATTCTGTTCAAGAGATCTCTTTTGTTCTTCAATTGCTTTTAACCAATTTTCTTTGTCTGGACCACTCACACATTCTTCATAGGTAAGTAAAGCTGTTTCATAATCATTATATTTTACAGGTTTTTCAAATCATAATCATTATATTTTACAGGTTTTTCAAACTAGTTCTTTTCCTAAGGTTGTAATTTCTTGTGTCTTCATTGCATGTTATTACTTCTTGATTTTCTTCTCCTTGATTTTCATTGTCTTCTATTTCATTTTTTGATTGCTAGTATCATTTGATAGTTCACCAATAACAAGATTTTTCTGTAGAGTTTCTTTTGTCACTTTCTGCTCAAATTCGACGTCCCTTGACACAACAGTATTTCTTCTTTCTGCATCAGTCTGTAGCTATTTGGTGCATAACCAACAAAAATGTATGCATTACTTCATACATCTAGTTTCTTCAGTTAGGCTAAATTTTTGCCAAAAACTCTTGATCTAAAAATTTGAAGTCTTGACAGATCTCTTCTTTTCCCAAACCACTTCTCTGCAGGTATGGCACTTTGATAGTTGGGCTTCTATTGATTATGTAGCTGTGAGCACTGCCCCTCCCCATAGCTCTTTCTTTAGTTTGCTATCGAATATCATAGCTCTTGCCTTGTTCATTATTGTCAGATTTAGTCTCTCTGCTTTCCCATTGAGCTGAGGGCTATAAAGAATACTATAGTCTAGCACAATTCCTTTTCCTTCACACCAATTCTTAAACTTATGGCTGGTGTATTCACCACCTTTATCACATCTTACTTTTGACACTTTTGTATTGAACTTATTTTCACTTTCTTACACACATTTTCTTATGAATCTTTCAGCCTCTGACTTAGATCTTAACAAGTAGGTTACACAGAAATGAGTCAAATTATCCAACTCAGTCACGTAGTACCTATATCCATTAAATGTTGGGGGTTCTATCTCTCCACAGATATCAGTGTGTACGATTTCAAGGGGTCGTGTTGCTCTTTCTCTCACAGTAGAAAATGGTTTTCTTGTTAATTTAGCTCTCACACAAGCTTCACACAATTGTTCTGCTGAGCATAAACTACATTATTGGCCATTAAAATTGCTACACCAAGAAGAAATGCAGATGATAAAAGGGTTTTCATTGGACAAATATATTATACTAGAACTGACATGTGATTACATTTTCACACAATTTGGGTGCATAGATCCTGAGAAATCAGTACCCAGAACAACCACCTCTGGCCGTAATACCGTCCTTGATACGTCTGGGCATTGAGTCAAACAGAGCTTGGATGGCGTGTACAGGTACAGCTGCCCATGCAGCTTCAACACGATACCACAGTTCATCAAGAGTAGTGACTAGTGTATTGTGACGAGCCAGTTGCTCGGCCACCATTGACCAGACGTATTCAGTTGGTGAGAGACCTGAAGGATGTGCTGGCCAGGGCAGCAGTCGAACATTTTCTGTACCCAGTAAGGCGCGTACAGGACCTGCAACATGCGGTCGTCCATTATCCTGCTGAAATGTAGGTTTTCGCAGGGATCGAATAAAGGGTAGAGCCATGGGTCATAACACATCTAAAATGTAATGTCCACTGTTTAAAGTGCCGTCAATGCGAACAACAGGTAAGTCACAGCTGCAAAATACTAACACGAATTCTTTTCAGATGAATGGAAAAACTGGTAGAAGCCGACCTCGGGGAAGATCATTTTGGAATCCGTAGAAATATTGGAACACTTGAGGCAATACTGACCTTAAGACTTATCTTAGACGAAAGATTAAGGAAAGGCAAACCTACGTTTCTAGCATTTGTAGACTTAGAAAGCTTTTGACAGTGTTGGCTGGAATACTCTCTTTCAAATTCTAAAGGTGGCAAGGGTAAAATACAGGGAGCGAAAGGCTATTTACAATTTGTACAGAAAACAGATGTCAGTTATAGAGTCGAGGGACATGAAAGGGAAGCAGCGGTTGGGGAGGGAGTGAGACAGGGTTGTAGCCTATCCCCGATGTTATTCAATCTGTATATTGAGCAAGCAGTAAAGGGAACAAAAGAAAAATTCGGAGTAGGTATTAAACTCCATGGAGAAGAAATAAAAACTTTGAGGTTCGCCGACGACATTGTAATTCTGTCAGAGACAGCAAAGGACTTGGAAGAGCAGTTGAACGGAATGGATAGTGTCTTGAAAGGAGGATATAAGATGAACATTAACAAAAGCAAAACGAGGATAATGGAATGTCGTCTAATTAAGTCGGGTGATGGAATTAGATTGGAAAATGAGACACTTAAAGTAGTAAAGGAGTTTTGCTATTTGGGGAGCAAAATAACGGATGATGGTCGAAGTAGAGAGGATATAAAATGTAGACTGGCAATGGCAAGGAAAGCGTTTCTGAAGAAGAGAAATTTGTTAACATTGAGTAGAGATTTAAATGTCAGGTCATTTCTGAAAGTATTTGTATGGAGTATAGCCATGTATGGGAGTGAAACGTGGACGATAAATAGTTTAGATAAAAAGAGAATCTAAGCTTTCGAAATGTGGTGCTACAGAAGAATGCTGAAGATTAGATGGGTAGAACACATAACTAATGAGGAGGTATTGAATAGAATTGGGGAGAAGAGGAGTTTGTGGCACAACGTGACGAGAAGAAGGGATCGGTTGGTAGGACATGTTCTGAGGTATCAAGGGATCACAAATTTAGCATTGGAGGGCAGCGTGGATTGTAAAAATCGTAGAGGGAGACCAAGAGATGAATACACTAAGCAGATTCAGAAGGATGTAGGTTGCAGTAGGTACTGGGAAATGAAGAAACTTGCACAGGATAGGGTAGCATGGAGAGCTGCATCAAACCAGTCTCAGGACTGAAGACCACAACAACAACAATAATATGCGTTCACCACGATGTCACCAAACACGGATGTGACCATTATGATGCTGTAAACAGAACCTGGATACATCCAACAAAATGACGTTTCGCCATTCGTGCACCCAGGTTCGTCGTTGAGTACACCATTGCAGGTGCTGCTGTCTGTGATGCAGCGTCAAGGCTGACCGCAGCCATGGGCTCTTAGCTGATAGTCCATGCTGCTGCTGCAAAATTCATCGAACTGTTTGTGCAGATGGTTGTTGTATTGCAAACATCCCCATCTTTTGACTCAGGGATCGAGACGTGGCTGCACGATCCGTTACAGCCATGCGGATAAGATGCCTGTCATCTCGAAAGCTAGTGCTACGAGGCCGTTGCGATCGAGCAAGGCATTCTGTATTATCCTTCTGAACCCACCGATTCCATATTCTGCTAACAATCATTGGATTTCAACCAACGCGAGCAGCAATGTCACGATACGATAAATGGCAATCGCGATAGGGTACAATCCGACCTTTATCAAAGTTGGAAACGTGATGGTACGCATTTGTCTTCCTTACACAAGGCATCACAACGCTTTACCAGGCAACGCCGGTCAACTGCTGTTTGTGTGTGAGAAATCGGTTGGAAACTTCCCTCATCTCAGCAAGTTGTAGGTGTCTCCACCGGCGCCAACCTTGTGTGAATGCTCTGAAAAGCTAACCATTTGCATATCACAGCATCTTCTTCCTATTGGTTAAATTTCGTGTCTGTAGCACATAATTTTCATGGTGTAACAATTTTAATGGCCAGTAGTTGATTAGGAACTCCACACATTCTCTTGATCTTTGAAGTATAGCTTATGCCTGGATGACGTAGTTTCTTATGCCATTCTTGTTTTTCTTCTTGTGTCAGTAGTGACTGCATTCCTGATTTAATGTTCACTTCATACAACCCATTTCTTGTTTTTTGTCCTTTCAAAACAGGTTTTTCACATTTATAGATTTGAACAGAATGTTTAGAAAATACAACTGTACAATCTTTTTCAGTGATTGCATTTACTGACGTCAGATTTCTGCTCAGTTCAGGAACATACATAACATCTTTTAGAACACAGTTATCTCCTACAAAGTGTCCTGTTGCAACTATTTTCATTGGTCCACCTTGTTTGGCAACTTTTACAATACTGTCATAATGTCTCACGTTTGTTAACTTGTCCACTTCATTACACAAATGTCCTGTACATGCACCATCAACAACAATGACCATATCTTCTTTTCATTGGCTTCTTGTGAAATCTTTCCTTTGTTATATTCATATGCAATGTGTACAGTGTCTCCCATCTTCTTTTCTTCAGCATTGTCTTGTTTCTTGTTTTCGTGAGTGACTAGATCTTCTTCTATCCCTTCAAAAGTGCAAAATGATTTTCTTTCACTGTCTTTGTTCTTAAAATAACAATCTTTTTCTTTGTGGTTAGTCTTTTTGCACTGAGGACAGGGTTTGAAAGATCTCAATTTTGGTTCTTGAATTTTATGTTTAAAGAACACTATTCTTCTTTGTGATTATTCCTCTTGCATATAGAACAGTGTTCTTTCTTCTTAGACTTCTTGCATTCTCTTGCAAAATGTCCACGACCACCACAATTTTTACAAATTATATATTTTCTTTTATTTTTGTTAAACCCAACATCAAAGGCAACACTCTCTTCTTGATTATTGTTTTTCAGTCGTTCCTCTTCTCTTATAAGACTTGCAATTAGATTTTCCATAGTCTTCTTACCACTGTGTGACGAATCCCGTGCTGGAGAAAAATGTTTGTATTCTTCTGGCAAAATAGACAATATCTTGGGTTGTTGTTGTGGTCTTTAGTCCTGAGACTGGTTTGATGCAGCTCTCCATGCTACTCTATCCTGTGCAAACCTCTTCATCTCCCAGTACCTACTGCAACCTACATACTTCTGAATCTGCTTAGTGTATTCATCTCTTGGTCTCCCTCTACGATTTTTACCCTCTGCGCTGCCCTCCAATACTAAATTGGTGATCCCTAGATGCCTCAGAACATGTCCTACCAACCGATCCCTTCTTCTGGTCAAGTTGTGCCACAAACTCCTCTTCTCCCCAATTCTTTTCAAAACCTCCTCATTAGTTATGTGATCTACCCATCTAATCTTCAGCATTCTTCTGTAGCACCACATTTCGAAAGCTTAGATTCTCTTTTTATCTAAACTATTTATCGTCCACGTTTCACTCCCATACATGGCTATACTCCATACAAATACTTTCAGAAATGATCTCCTGACATTTAAATCTCTACTCAATGTTAACAAATTTCTCTTCTTCAGAAACGCTTTCCTTGCCATTGCCAGTCTACATTTTATATCCTCTCTACTTCGACCATCATCAGTTATTTTGCTCCCCAAATAGCAGAACTCATTTACTACTTAAAGCGTCTTATTTCCTAGTCTTATATCCCCAGCATCACCTGATTTAATTCGAATACATTCCATTATCGTCATTTTGCTTTTGTTGATGTTCATCTTATATTCTCCTTTCAAGGCACTGTCCATTCCGTTCAGCTGCTCTTACAGGTCCTTTGCTGTCTCTGACAGAATTACAATGTCATCGGCGAACCTCAAAGTTTTTATTTCTTCTCCATGGATTTTTATTCCTGCTCCGAATTTTTCTTTTGTTTCTTTTACTGCTTGCTCAATATACAGATTGAATAACATCGGGGATAGGCTACGACCCTGTCTCACTCCCTTCCCAACCACTGCTTCCGTTGGTCATGCCACTCAACTCTTATAACTGCCATCTGGTTTCTGCACAAATTGTAAATAGCCTTTCAATCCCTATATTTTACCCCTGCAACCTTCAGAATTTGAAAGAGTGTGTTCCAGTAATTTTCACATCTGTCAACCCCTGCTTTCTTGGGGATTGGAATTATTATATTGTTCTTGAAGTCTGAGGGTATTTTGCGTGTCTCATACATCTTGCTCACCAGATGGTAGAGTTTAGTCAGGGCTGTCTCTCCCAAGGCTATCAGTAGTTCTAATGGAATGGTGTCTATTCCCGGGCCCTTGTTTCGACTTGCGTCTTTCAGTGCTCTGTCAAATTCTTCATGCCGTATATCTCCTACATCATCTTCATCCTCGTTCTCTTCCATTTCCATAATATTGTCATAAAGCATATCTCCCTCTATAGACCATTTATATACTGCTTCCACCTTTCTGCTTTTCCTTCTCTGCTTAGGACTGGTTTTCCATGTGAACTTTTGGTATTTGTAGAGGTGATTCTCTTTTCCCCAAAGGTCTCTCTAATTTTCCTGTAGGCAGTATCTATCTTACCCCTAGTGATATACACCTCTACATCCTTACATTTGTCCTCTAGCCATCCCTTCTTAGCCCCTGTCAATCTCATTTTTGAGACATTTGTATTCCTTTTTGCCTGCTTCATTTACTGCATGTTTGTATTTTCTCCTTTCATCAGTTAAATTCAGTATCTCTTCTGTTACCCAAGGATTTCTATTGGCCCTCGTCTGTATTTCTTTCCCCCATTCTTGTCAATAGTTCCCTGAAACTCTCTACAACCTCTGGTTTAGTCAGTTTATCCAGGTCCCATCTCCTTAAATTCCCACCTTTTTGCAGTTTCTTCAGTTGTAGTTTACAGTTCATATCCAATAGATTGTGGTCAGAGTCCACATCTGCCCCTGGAAATGCTGTACAATTTAAAACCTGGTTCCTGCATCTCTGTCTTACCATTATATAATCTATCTGAAACCTGTCAGTATCTGCAGGCTTCTTCCATGTATACAACCTTCTTTTATGATTCTTGAACCAAGTGTTAGCTATGATTAAGTTATGCTCTGTACAAAATTCTACCAGGCGGCTTCTTCTTCGATTCCTTACCCCCATTCCATTTTCACCTACTACGTTTCCATCTCTTCCTTTTCCTACTATCGAATTCCAGTCACCCATGACTATTAAATTTTCGTCTCCCTTCACTATCTGAATAATTTTTTTTATCTCATCATACGTTTCATCTATCTCTTGAGTCATCTGCAGGGCTAGTTGGCATATAAACTTTTACTACTGTGGTAGGCGTGGGCTTCGTATCTTGGCCGCAATAATGTGTTCAGTATGCTGTTTGTAGTAGCTTACCCGCATTCCTATTTTTTTATTCATTATTAAACCTACTCCTGCATTACCCCTCTTTGATTTTGTATTTATAACCCTGTATTCACCTGACCAAAAGTCTTGTTCCTCCTGCCACTGAACTTCACTAATACCCACTATATCTAACTTTAACCTATCCATTTCCCTTTTTAAATTTTCTAACCTACCTGCCCGATTAAGGGATCTGACATTCCACGCTCCGACCCGTAAAACGCCAGTTTTCTTTCTCCTGATAACAACATCCTTCTGAGTAGTCCCCGCCCGAAGATCCGAATGGGGGACTATTTTACCTCTGGAATATTTTTACCCAAGAGGACGCCATCATCATTTAACCATACAGTAAAGCTGCATGCCCTCGGGGAAAAATTATGGCTGTAGTTTCCCCTTGCTTTCAGTACCAGCACAACAAGGCCATTTTGATTAGTGTTACAAGGCCAGATCAGTCAATCATCCAGACTGTTGCCCCTTGGTATCTTGCGTTTGATCCTAATGTCATCTTTTCTGACTGGAGACTATTCAGTTCAAATACTATATTCTGTAGTGCCCCTATATTACTAGCTATGTCTCTGGTTTTATCATACTTGAAACTATAAAATTCTTGAAGCAACTGCTAAGTTCTTTGAGACGCATCTTTTTTATAAATTGCTTTATGTTTATCATACATTGCCTTTGAAGTTTCACAACACAATACATGTGACTTTACCTTTTTACCAATTGTTCTCATTATGAAATGTTTCGCCATGCTGTACATTTCCTGCCATTTTTTTCTGTTTTTCTAAAGTTTTGCTATTTTCCATTGTTTCAGTTCCATCCACAATATCACACAGGTCTTGCGTATTAAATGATATTCTAGTTGCAACATCCCACAAATTGAATGTACTACCGTCTTTAAGCACTTGTATATCACGAAATTCTTAGTTTTCTTGAAACATTTCTGTTTTTCTTCCTTATTCATGCCTTCTATTTTTTAGCTTTTCTATTTTCTTATTGCTCTGGGCCCATAACCTGCTGTGATTTTTGTCTTAATTTTATTGTAACTTTATGTGAATGTAACAACTCACATATATCTAAAAACAAAGATGATGTGACTTACCAAATGAAAGTGCTGGCAGGTCGACAGACACACAAACGAACACAAACATACACACAAAATTCAAGCTTTCGCAACAAACTGTTGCCTCATCAGGAAAGAGGGAAGTAGAGGGAAAGACGAAAGGATATGGGTTTTAAGGGAGAAGGTAAGGAGTCATTCCAATCCCGGGAGCGGAAAGACTTACCTTAGGGGGAAAACAGGACGGGTATACACTCGCGCGCGCACACACACACACACACACACACACACACATACACACACACACACACACACACACACACACACACACACACACACACACACATATCCATCCACACATATACAGACACAAGCAGACATCTCACAAGCAGACATATTTAAAGACAAAGAGTTTGGGCAGAGATGTCAGTCGAGGCAGAAGTGCAGAGGCAAAGATATTGTTGAATGACAGGTGAGGTATGAGTGGCGGCAACTTGAAATTAGCGGAGATTGAGGCCTGGTGGATAACGAGAAGAGAGGATATATTGAAGAGCAAGTTCCCATCTCCGGAGCTCGGATAGGTTGGTGTTAGTGGGAAGTATCCAAATAACCCGGACAGTGTAACACTGCGCCAAGATGTGCTGGCCGTGCACCAAGGCATGTTTAGCCACAGGGTGATCCTCATTACCAACAAACACTGTCTGCCTGTGTCCAAACCTCCCAGGAATTTCTGACTTCCAGCCTTGCCTCTCAATCCTTCTTAAAAAACCTTAATCCTACTCCCAACATCACCACTGCTGAAGCCCAGGCTATCCGTGATCTGAAGGCTGACCGGTCCATCGTCATTCTTCCGGCGGACAAGGGTTCCACGACTGTGGTACTTGATCGTCGGGAGTATGTGGCTGAGGGACTGCGTCAGCTTTCAGACAACACCACATACAAAGTTTGCCAAGGTAATCCCATTCCTGATGTCCAGGCGGAGCTTCAAGGAATCCTCAGAACCTTAGGCCCTCTACAAAACCTTTCACCTGACTCCATCAACCTCCTGACCCCACCGACACCCCGCACCCCTACCTTCTACCTTCTTCCTAAAATTCACAAACCCAATCATCCCGGCCGCCCCATTGTAGCTGGTTACCAAGCCCCCACAGAACGTATCTCTGCCTACATAGATCAACACCTTCAACCCATTACATGCAGTCTCCCATCCTTCATCAAAGACACCAACCACTTTCTCGAACGCCTGGAATCCTTACCCAATCCGTTACCCCCAGAAACCATCCTTGTAACCATTGATGCCACTTCCTTATACACAAATATCCCGCACGTCCAGGGCCTCGCTGCGATGGAGCACTTCCTTTCACGCCGATCACCTGCCACCCTACCTAAAACCTCTTTCCTCATTACCTTAGCCAGCTTCATCCTGACCCACAACTTCTTCACTTTTGAAGACCAGACATACCAACAATTAAAGGGAACAGCCATGGGTACCAGGATGGCCCCTTCGTACGCCAACCTATTCATGGGTCGCTTAGAGGAAGCCTTCTTGGTTACCCAGGCCTGCCAACCCAAAGTTTGGTACAGATTTATTGATGACATCTTCATGATCTGGACTCACCGTGAAGAAGAACTTCAGAATTTCCTCTCCAACCTCAACTCCTTTGGTTCCATCAGATTCACCTGGTCCTACTCCAAATCCCATGCCACTTTCCTTGATGTTGACCTCCACCTGTCCAATGGCCAGCTTCACACGTCCGTCCACATCAAACCCACTAACAAGCAACAGTACCTCCATTACGACAGCTGCCACCCATTCCACATCAAACGGTCCCTTCCCTACAGCCTAGGTCTTCGTGGCAAACGAATCTGCTCCAGTCCGGAATCCCTGAAGCATTACACCAACAACCTGAAAACAGCTTTTGCATCCCGCAACTACCCTCCCGACCTGGTACAGAAGCAAATAACCAGAGCCACTTCCTCATCCTCTCAAACCCAGAACCTCCCACAGAAGAACCACAAAAGTGCCCCACTTGTGACAGGATACTTTCCGGGACTGGATCAGATTCTGAATGTGGCTCTCCAGCAGGGATACGACTTCCTCAAATCCTGCCCTGAAATGAGATCCATCCTTCATGAAATCCTCCCCACTCCACCAAGAGTGTCTTTCCGCCGTCCACCTAACCTTCGTAACCTCTTAGTTCATCCCTATGAAATCCCCAAACCACCTTCCCTACCCTCTGGCTCCTACCCTTGTAACCGCCCCCGGTGTAAAACCTGTCCTATGCACCCTCCCACCACCACCTACTCCAGTCCTGTAACCCGGAGGGTGTACACGATCAAAGGCAGAGCCACGTGTGAAAGCACCCACGTGATCTACCAACTGACCTGCCTACACTGTGATGCATTCTATGTGGGAATGACCAGCAACAAACTGTCCATTCGCATGAATGGACACAGGCAGACAGTGTTTGTTGGTAATGAGGATCACCCTGTGGCTAAACATGCCTTGGTGCACGGCCAGCACATCTTGGCGCAGTGTTACACTGTCCGGGTTATTTGGATACTTCCCACTAACACCAACCTATCCGAGCTCCGGAGATGGGAACTTGCTCTTCAATATATCCTCTCTTCTCGTTATCCACCAGGCCTCAATCTCCGCTAATTTCAAGTTGCCGCCACTCATACCTCACCTGTCATTCAACAATATCTTTGCCTCTGCACTTCTGCCTCGACTGACATCTCTGCCCAAACTCTTTGTCTTTAAATATGTCTGCTTGTGAGATGTCTGCTTGTGTCTGTATATGTGTGGATGGATATGTGTGTGTGTGTGTGTGTGTGTGTGCGCGCGCGAGTGTATACCCGTCCTGTTTTCCCCCTAAGGTAAGTCTTTCCGCTCCCGGGATTGGAATGACTCCTTACCTTCTCCCTTAAAACCCATATCCTTTCGTCTTTCCCTCTACTTCCCTCTTTCCTGATGAGGCAACAGTTTGTTGCGAAAGCTTGAATTTTGTGTGTATGTTTGTGTTCGTTTGTGTGTCTGTCGACCTGCCAGCACTTTCATTTGGTAAGTCACATCATCTTTGTTTTTAGATATATTTTGCCTACGTGGAATGTTTCCCTCTATTATAACAACTCACATACATAGACACAAAGTAAAAAAACACTATACACACTTGATATGTTGCTATGTCAACTTACCTTACAGATATATTTTATTTTTATATAAACTCTTATATGTTAAGCACAATTATTCCCCCCCCCCCTCCTTTTTTTTTTTTACAGTAAACATTGTATTTTACTTGCTCCGCGCCTTTCAACACATTATCAGCAGATACGCAATATGTGAGAACTATACGTTTACTTTTCTAACAAGATAGTGGTGGCCCAGATTCAAATTTACACATTAATGGCCCATTTTTATGGAGGCATTTGTGTGGCTTTTTTTTTTTTTTTTTTTTTTTTTTTTTTTTTTTTTTTTCATTCTTGATGAATAAAAAAATTCGAATTATTATATCATGGCGGTGTTTTATTTTGTGACCGTGTTTTACCCTTAACAGTGACAGATTCAATGAAATTAAAAGTACTTTCATATTTTTCCCCACTAGGGGAATTGTGAAGTTTTCATACTTTCATAGTTTTATATAATGACATTATTTGGAATAAGAGTAGCTTTTGGGATAAGGGTAGTTGTGGGAATGTCACCTTTTTCTCTGAGCAGGTGTTTGAGTTGTAGCTGCCCCTTTAACCCTCTGACAGCTTGTAATGTCCTTTTCCTTGGCGTTGTAAGCTTGTTATTTATTGTTTATGACAGTAGTATTTACACCATCCCATTGTAGATAAAAGTTGATAATTAATGAGCAAATATAAACATAAAATAAAAGAAGTGAAGCAAGCCACACATGACACTATTTGACTGTCATCAGTTGCTTGTAGTTACTTATTTACATTTCCCTGTTGTCAAAGAGAAGTTTAATGACAAATCTAAATATAAAATAAAAAGAAGTAAATATTTGTGAAACACATAAAGTAGAATGTTGTGTTCCCTTTTTACCTGGTACATCATTAAGACCACAGTAACCTCTAACTGAATTTTGAGAATCTAGTAGCATTTCGTACTTTACTTAGGTGGGCCATAGTGGCAATGAGTAAATTGCGATTCAGGGTGACAGTGAGTAATATGTTTGTCATTTCCGAAAACATTGTCATTTAGAAAAGACAAAATTTGCTATGTACAGAGATGATGCACTACTGCAGTGGTCACAGTTATTATCTATGACAGAGCAGTAAACAAATTATCCAGTTAATAAGTACTGTAAAACAAATACATTTGTAATAACATAATGTGAAAGGGGAATCTTTTTTCGTTTATTAATAATTTAGCTTTGTAAAATATAGGTACGATAGTTAAGTCTCTTGTATGCTAAAATTTGCCACACATAGTAACTTCTAGTGCAGCGTCAGAGGCCTGTTAAAAAACCTTTCTAATGATATGTCATCCATACTTGTACATTAATATATGTTGAGAAAAAGGGATAATGACTTACAAAATAATGTGTATGATTACAGTTAAGGCGTGTGCTCATGTAACTTTAACACTTAATAATTGAATTTGTTAGATTTTCGGCAAGAGGAGAATCAAGGTGGTACACCAGGTGGTCAGGCATCACCAGATGAAAATATTTGTGGCCAGCGCAATGAAATGCCACCACTTCCTCCTGGTCCTCCTCCACCTGCTAACCAGAACTATCTTTTGCCAACACCACCAGCCTCAGCTGTCACATCCAGATCACCTCAGTTCTACAATCAACCAGGAAACACGAGTATGTATCCATTCAGTTGTATTGAAGCTAATGTTTACAATTACTACTGTAGTAAATAAGTACTTCACCTCACAATTTGTAATTTTGTTAGTATTTGAGCATGTTATTCTGTCTTGTCACATGAATTACAGGGTGATAAGAACTTTTCTTTGCAGCATATGGTCCCATAAAATTTAGTCTTCCAAATAAAAAGCCCGGGATTGGTTTCAAGCCGTTCAATAACAGTGGAGCAAGCAAGAAGAAGCGTAAGAATAAAAATAAGAAGAATGCACAAAACCTTAACAATTCTCTCAGTGAAAACTTTATGCCCAGTTCACCAGGTGGCCTAATGATACATCCTCCCCCTCTTCCTCCAGGCGACAATACACCGCTGTTTCCTCCTTTGCCTCCTGAACCGGCGCCCCCGTCAGCAATGCGTGAAAAGTCGTCAGAAGAGGCTGAGGTAACAAATGCGGCCGCAGAAGAAGATTCTGGAAAACCCTTTTCTGTTTCTAAAACACTACAGGAGCGGGCATCTGCTGCTGTAAACCACGCAGAGACACACCAGTATATGGAAGCACTCGCACGAACTGCTCAGTCTGTCATAACAGGTGAATGGCCGGAGTCTCTAAAGTGAGTATTCTTTTAAATTTAACTGCTAAAACACAATTTATTATGTAATTGTTTGTCTATCCCTTGAAACCAGTTATGCCAATTTCTGATAGCATATTTACAGAAATCATAATTAGTTACTGCAGCATTTATAAAACTGTTGTGCGTGTGGTTCTCCCCCCCCCCCCCCCCCCCCAATTCATGTATAATTGTTAAAATTTCTTCCACAACACATTTTATGACATAGTTCATCGTTCATCTATTCAGTAGTATTAAAAATTAACAGTTTAAATATGTCTCAGGCCCTTCCGTATGACTGAGGATCTTAATTCGTGACTGAACTGTAAGAGATTTAAAAGTAATTTGCATGAAAATAATTTTTTGGTCTATGATTTATTACTGTAAAGGGAGTGAAATGGAACACATTCCTGATCTGCACTATACTCCTTGGCAGTTCCAATTCCATAATTATGCCATATACATTTCCCACAGATCTGAAACAGGAATGTGCTCTTTGTCATTGTGTCCTACTAATATGCAAGAAGTTCATAAAGGTAGATATTGAACTAGTTGAAAGAGTATTCTGAATGAGATGAGGTTATAAAAGTCATTAAGCCTGGGGTAAAAGTGGAAAGAGAAAATAGCTAAGATATAAGAATTTGAACAGGGTATAAGAAATGGAGGTACCTTGGGAGTTTGGTTTAAAGACAAAAAAAGCCAGGAAATAACAAAATAATTTAAACAGTGGACAAAATTCTCACATCAGTGAAAGAGATATTGGTAAATAACTATATATACACAGAGCAGTTGCAGAAACAATTAGTGCTACAGAGCAGAAATGTTGCTGCTGGACAACTGGAAGGCGGAGGGGAGAGGTTAGAACATCTGGAACAAGTGTTCTAGATGTCAGGATAGCAACAAGTATGAATTATCAAAGAAATTATAGTTGGAAGATAAAAAAAAAATACGGTGACATTAATACGTGATGAGAATGGAGGCTGAGCATGACTCAAAAAGGGCTCTGATTGTGTTCCAGTATGAAGAAAATGGTTAGAAAATGACCATTTGTGTGTGTGTGTGTGTGTGTGTGTGTGTGTGTGTGTGTGTGTGTGTAGAATTTTGCAGAAAGGTAATATGTCTTGCCAGGCAAAAGAGGCATTTTAAAAATGGTGGTTGGAAGAAATATATCATCACACGTGAATGGCAACATTTCAAAGTCAGATGACTTACATGACTGTATAACTGATTTTTATTGCAGGGTATATGCCACTATTGGCTACCCTTGTTAACGTTCATACCAGTGCCATATTTTCAATAATGTTAAAAATATACACCCTTCAAAACTGCACTGTAATGTATGTTGCATTCAGCTGGAGAATATAATAATATAGCTTTTACATTTCAGGAACTATATAAATCGATGTTATGATCAGTGCATTGAAACAGTAGACAAAGATAGAGTTGAGATAATCTTGAAAGGTAAAATTACAAGAGCTGCTAGTGAAGGGACTTTATGGACGAAGAACTGGGATGTTGAGCCATTACCAAGGTAAAGGTGGGACACATTAGCAACATGTAGTATTTTCCATTATGCAGTTGGTTACATTTATGATGTATCGTTAAACATACTTAAAATGTGGTACTCTCTAAGTTCCCCGAGTACAAAATGTTGTTTGTATACTAATGTTCAACATAAATTTTTGACTTTCCTAGCATCCATACTGAGAGAAATGTAGAGCTCAAGAAGACTTTTCCTACAACACCAGATTCCAATGTGACACCAACTGTTAAAATGACTCCAATTGGTCGGGGTAAGAAACCGAATCTGTCAGCAGCGCTCGGTTCAAGGTTGGGAGCTCGATGCTACAGAAACCAACGCCGCTCACGATCTCGGTCGAGATCCCACTCGAGATCCAGGTCTCGTTCTAGGTCGAAGTCCCACTCGCCCTCGGGGAAAAGCCGCAGGAACAGGTCACGATCAAGAGACAGTTCTCGAAGCAAGAGCCCAGCGAGGCGGAGGAGGAGGAGGTCAGTTTGAATCTGTTCGCTAAATTTAATGTTGCTGAAGATGAGCAGGGAAGTTGGTGGCTTAATTACAGTGGTACAGTGTTAAATGAAGTAATTATGCTAACCATTGACCTCTCTGAGGTTACCACTTATATCATGACAGTGTGTTGGGTTTTCAATGACCGTTTTGTAAGATTTAGGACATACATTTGTAGTCCACACAAATTGGCTGCCAACTTACCTACTCTGGTCTTCCGTTGATTCATTTTTGGTCACTTATGCAAATGACATTTTTGAGTGTGTGCTGGTTAATTGACACTTCAATAGGGTGATCTGTAGTGTATCCACCGATCTAGGTTGGTTAAAAGGTGATAATAAGTTGGAGAAGCCATTGTACGTGATTTCTTAAGGAGCTGTTGTACTCTTTGTGTGGCATTGTTTAAATTCTTCAATCTATCATATGTGACGACATTGGTATTAGTATGCTTTGTGTGTCCTGGACTGCAGTAGGCAAACAGCAGGAATGATGTTTATTCACATATTAGCAGAGGTGGTGTCCTTTTTGTATAAGTTATTTTGCAAAAGTATTGGACAAGTGTTGTGATTGAATGAAAGTGTTAATGGAGAATCATTTGTTGGAAATAGGTTATTTTTGTCTGAAGTCCCATCTGTAGTATCAGTTCTTTGTGGTAAATGGTCATTTTGTTATTACACATGGACTTCAGCCATAAGAATGAATAAAGATCCAGTTTCGACATTCTGTAACCGCCAGTCACCAATATTAGTTAACTGCTGCTCTTGTATTTAACACAGGAGTTGAGGAAATGCAATATTTTGTGTCACATAGCTAAAAAGGGTAAATTTTGTGGTTTTAGGTGTTTCTGCAAAATTCGCATAAATTTCTACTGTTCTCTAGCGTATAAATTGCACAGCAGTCAACATAAAACTCAAGAGAGATCACATACATTTTAGGGGTTGAAGACCTACTATTTAATTCAAATGTTATTAATGTACACAAAATGGCATGACTGAATTTAATTATTTGAATCTGAGAAAGACAAAATTTTTCATAAATTTTAATTAACTATAAAGTGGTTAAGAAATTACCCATATGTGAAATCCCCTTTCATGGTACACTCTATAAAGGGCGAACATTAATAAAACTGAAAAACTGCAGGCATGAATCCATGGCTGTAAATGGAAGAAAAAAGGGCCTATATTCACACGTGCCTGGAAATGGATAGCGTGCGTGCAATGACAACAGATTGCCCTGAAACACAGTACAGAGCTGCACTGTATTCATGTCACAACAGATGTTTAAAGTGGCCTCTATGGGATGCCGTGCACACATTGACCATGTTGCATTATGGATTGCCGCACTGTTTTGCATGTTCCAGCCTCTGTCCAACTTGAACATGCTCATGAAGGGTCTGCTCATTAGGACCTGGTTCAGCATACACAACACTTCTCAGATGCTCCAAGAGGTAAAAATCCAGGGGATGTAAGCTCGGTGATCTAGCTGGCCATGCTACAGGGCATCCTTGAGGAATGATAATCTTTCCAAGTACGTGGTCGCCAAGAATCCTTACCTACACATTGATGCTGACCCAATGCTGATGAGATGCCTTACCCATTGCCTGATTGTTTTCTGCAACCCACAGATGACAATTGTGCAGATTGATTATGCCAATTGTGGTAAAGGTTGCTTTGTCGGTAAAGGGGACTGATGATGACAATAATCCCGTAAGTGTGATGATCTGGTGCAAAAACCATCGACAAAATCTTTCCCATAAAGGGAAGTCCACTGCTAATACTCTTTCCACTCATTGCAGGTGATAGGGATAGTAGTGGTTGTCATGCAGGATACACATAATCGTTGTTTGGATTACACCATGTTGCTGGGTCACTTGCCTGGAGCTTTTATGAGGGTTCAACTCAGTATCCTGTATAGCCCTGGCCTCCATCTGGTGTACGCACAACCCACTGCCTCCCTCATGTTCATCTGTGTGAAAGAAACCGTGATCACACAAACATCCAAAAAGACATGAAATGTCTTCGGTAGTGGTGTCAGTGAGGGTACTTGTTTTGGTATAGCCATGTATCACTCAACCATTTTCATATGTTTACTGTACATAAACACCAATCCAGTTTGTTTCTGACCATGAATACCAGACCATTCCACTGCTTACAGTACACTGTGTCAATCACACAGCCAGCAACACGCTAGAAACACGAGGCACATGGTCAGAGGAACTTTCATTTGTCAGTACCACCTACCGTTGCAACAATGCGTTTCCAGACACATCTTCATAGTAGGACTTTTTTTTTCCTCCATTTCCAGCGAGGAATCCTTTCCTATAGTTCATCAGTTTTATTAATGTTCACGCCGTATATAAAAGCCAATGCCCCAACTGACTGACTCACTCAGCAACTTGTCACTACCCATCCTAAACCACAAAGAATAGAAACTTCAAATTTGCAAAGAGTGCTGATCTCGTACTGTAGGCATCGCTTAAGAAAGGATTTTTTGAAATTCCACCCCTAAGGGGATGAAAGATTTTTTGAGAAGTATGTCACTATTGAGGCGACTTGGAAACTAACTACGGAAATTGGTATTTGGTTTCTCGGTCAGAAATAAAGAAATACATGATTCAGCACTTCAACAAATTTGAATCCTATGGAGGTGAAATAATGGGTGAAAGTTTTTTGAAAATAAATCGCTATACTAAAGAACTACTAAAGTGTTTTTAAAGCTATATCTATGGTAGTTGATTTTTACTCCTCAGTTACAAATAAAAAAATGCATGTTTCAGTGTTTTTGAAAATTCAACCCTATAGGGGGTGCGAATTTAAAAAAAAAATATTTCCTTATGTCAGAAAATTTTTAAAGTTAAATCTGTGACATTTGGTATTTCACTTCTCGCTTAGATTTAAAGAAATATGTGTTAAGGGATGAAGGATTCTACGGAAATGCCATCTAAAAAACACAAAGGCAATGATTAACAAAACCTAGGACTCCAGCTACCATAATCTCTTTTTAGTCAGAATTACATTTGGAAAAGACCATTGCCTTAATTATCATGAAAAGTTTAGAAGGTGTTGCAATTTGTTTTGGATTAAAGAAAACAAAAAAGAACTTGCCGACCAAACTGTCTGTGCAAGTGAAGCAGTGGACGATAAGCTAGTGTTCTTATGTTCTGTTGAAATGCCAAAATGTGTGAACTGTTTCTTAAGCTCAGGGTCATATTCGAACTACAAATAATTACTTGATTGTATCATTCTGCTGAAGTTGCGAACTGAAATTATACTCCAGTTGGCCAACTGTGTTGTCTGGTATAATAGTTATTTGTAAATATCACAAACAACTTTCATTTACTTGTATGTATAAGTAAGAAAGTGCAGTGTCGTAATTGAAGTTATTTGTTTTGCAAATAATATTTCAGCATTTTCAGTGTCCACCCTGAGCCTTGTAAGTATTTTTTTGTGGATTTGACTGCTACACACTTAGTAACGAAATGATTGTCAATATACTTCTCCATATGTACAGGATCTATGATGAGTATATTGTATTTGCTCTTTTTTATTTTTAGTGCTGCTGGTAGCAGTACATGCAATGGAGACTTTTGATTATTTTAAAAAACAAGGAAGCTGTAATTTACCAAACGAAAGCGTTGGTATGTTGATAGAGACAATAACAAACACACACAAATTTCAAGCTTTTGCTACCCACAGTTGCTTCATCAGGAAAGAGGGAAGGAGAGGGAAAGACGAAATGATGTGGGTTTTAATGGAGAGGGTAAGGAGTCATTCCAACCCCGGAAGTGGAAAGACTTACCTTGGGGGGACAAAGGGACAGGTACACACACACACACACACACACACACACACACACACACACACACACACATCCATCCATCCATCTGCACATACAGACACAAGCAGACATTTGTAAAGGCAAAGAGTTTGGGCAGGGATGTCAGTCGAGGCGGAAGTACAGAGGCAAAGATATTGTTGAATGACAGGTGAATGGACAGTTTGTTGCTGGTCATTCCCACATAGAAAGCTTCACAGTGTAGGCAATTGTTGTTGTTGTGGTCTTCAGTCCTGAGACTGGTTTGATGCAGCTCTCCATGCTACTCTATCCTGTGCAAGCTTCATCTCCCAGTACCTACTGCAACCTACATCCTTCTGAATCTGCTTAGTGTATTCATCCCTTGGTCTCCCTCTACGATTTTTACCCTCCATGCTGCCCTCCAATGCTAAATTTGTGATCCCTTGATGCCTCAAAACATGTCCTACCAACCGATCACTTCTTCTAGTCAAGTTGTGCCACAAATTTCTCTTCTCCCCAATCCTATTCAATACCGCCTCATTAGTTACGTGTAGGCAGGTCAGTTGGTAAATCATGTGGGTGCTTTCACACGTGGCTCTGCCTCTGATCGAGTACACCTTCTGGGTTACAGGACTGGAGTAGGTGGCGGTGGGAGGGTACATGGGACAGGTTTTACACCGGGGGCGGTATCAGGGGTAGGAGCCAGAGGGTAGGGAAGGTGGTTTGGGGATTTCATAGGGATGAACCAAGAGGTTACGAAGGTTAGGTGGACGGCGGAAAGACACTCTTGGTGGAGTGGGGAGGATTTCATGAAGGATGGATCTCATTTCAGGGCAGGATTTGAGGAAGTCGTATCCCTGCTGTAGAGCCACATTCAGAGTCCGATCCAGTCCCGGAAAGTATCCCGTCACAAGTGGGGCACTTTTGGGGTTCTTCTATGGGAGGTTCTGGGTTTGAGGGGATGAGGAAGTGGCTCTGGTAATTTGCTTCTGTACCAGGTCGGGAGGGTAGTTGCGGAATGCAAAAGCTGTTTTCAGGTTGTTGGTGTAATGGTTCAGGGATTCCGGACTGGAGCAGATTCGTTTGCCACGAAAACCTAGGCTGTAGGGAAGGGACCATTTGATGTGGAATGAGTGGCAGCTGTTATAATGGAGGTACTGTTGCTTGTTGGTGGGTCTGATGTGGACGGACGTGTGAAGCTGGCCATTGGACAGATGGAGGTCAACGTCAAGGAAAGTGGCATGGGATTTGGAGTAGGACCAGGTGAATCTGATGGAACCAAAGGAGTTGAGGTTGGAGAGGAAATTCTAGAGTTCTTCACTGTGAGTCCAGATCATGAAGATGTCATCAATAAATCTGTACCAAACTTTTGGTTGGCAGGCCTGGGTAACCAAGAAGGCTTCCTCTAAGCGACCCATAAATAGGTTGGCGTACGAGGGGGCCATCCTGGTACCCATGGGAACAGCCTAGTCCTGCATTACCTCTGTTTGATTTTGTATGTATAACCCTGTGTTCACCTGATCAGAAGTCCTGTTCCTCCTGCCACTGAACTTCACTAACTCCCACTATATCTAACTTGAACCTATCCATTTCCCTTTTGAAATTTTCTAACGTACTTGCCGGATTACGGTATCTGAAGTTCCATACTCTCTTCCATAGAACGCCAGTTTTGTTTTTCCTGATAAAGGTGACCTCCTGAGTAGTCCTCGCCGAGAGATCTGAATGTGGGACTATTTTACCTCCAAAATATTTTACCCAGGAAGATGCCATCATCATTTAACCATACAGTAGAGCCGCTTGCCCTCCGGGGAAAAATTCGCGCGTTACCACCATTCATATGTTAGCTTAATTATTCATATTTATGGGTGTTGTTGCAAGTGAATTAAGATATAATACATGAACTAAGGTGTGATTAATTGGAAGAATAATGAGGCTTTATCTTTGTTTCCAAACGTAACAAAATATGATTGTTTGAAATTGAGATTTGGCCGACATAGTACCATTATAAATGTGAATTGAGACATTGTGCCTTAATAAGAAAATGCTTCTTCTTCTTTTGTACAGGAGTTTGTAAATATTATGGTAAAATTAAAGAAAGTTAAGCTCAGATGAATAAGCATTCAACTTTCTTGCTGTGAGTGATGGAAAAGGAAGAGGGACAAATTATGCTGGTATAAACTTCTCCCAGAGAAGAAATTCTGGCATACTGGAGGATAAAAATGTTCCATTGTTACTGAAAGGCAGAATTCTAATGAAACTGTAGTTCAGGGTGTTGTGATTTGAGTGAATGGATTTATCATCGCTAAATTTTAGAATCCACATTGATGGCGAAAATGCCTCTATTTTGTATGTCCCTCACTTCGTAATGTAAAAGTTAGTCTGAAGGCTATCCAGTAGGTTAATGGTAGTTTAAATTGGTTATACTCTATATCATGTTTTTTATTGTTATTGTTTTAGTGGGAGCTCCTCAAGTAGTGATGACGACTTCAAGTCGCTGAAGGTTACATCCAAAGTTCGTGCAACTGCTCGTATTGCTGATAGGTTGAATATCAAGAACAGAAACTTAAATAAAGGAAAAATAGGAAAAGCTAAACAAAATAATAAACTGTAAGTCTAAATTACTAATGCATTTGCTTCATTTATATTACTGATACTGTATTTGCACTAATGAGTGAAAAGATTATGACAACTTTCTTAACTCTCGCTCCTGCGGACGTGTATACGCGTCCAACCACACCATTCTCCAAATGCTGTGGATGTGTATATGTGCGCAGCTTGGGTTTTCGTGCAGTACTATAGATGTTTGTGTGTGTCCTGCACTGCTGACTTCTCAATGCTTCAGACGAATTACTTCTGTATCTCAGTGAATTAAGATGTCTCGAGTATTTATCATACAAAACATATGCCTATCATTTGCAAAAAACCTCGTTTCAATACCCTGTATCGTTTGAGATAAGACAATTGTTATGATCACGATTTGTGAAACGCAAGGACTTGAATGGGCACATCATGCGCTACCGTTCATTGGGTATAAAACCCAATAACTTGAGAAGAAAATGAGATATCGTTCTGCTCACAATTTTAAATGAAATCTCAATAGCTTATGTGCATTTCATTTCCTGCAATGTTAAGAGCTAAAATTGACCATACGCACAGGTTACGCTTAGTGTTTCTACCTCTGCAAACTCTTTAAAATTGTATGCAGTGTTTTTCTTAATTTGATGCGGTGCAGTATGTATGACAGATAATGAAAAGAAATTCAGTTCTTTATCAAGTGAAGATACCGGATGGTAAGATGTGCAAAAATCAGATTTTTTCAGGCAACAGTTTTTGAAAAATTGGATGATAAATACATCATATCGGCCAGAATGTCATCTCTCAGCACAGAATGCAGGGAACACGTCTGTAGCTATGTGCATGGCATGGACTCAACAAGTCCTTTGTACGTTTTTGGTAAAGTCCTGTGTTCAACAAGTTGGACTGAATGATGTGCTCAAGAACACTTTTGCCTGCACCAGCATAGTACTCTGTTAGATCTGCCAGAGCATCACATATTGTGCTTTACTGAGAAGAGTAATATCAGAGATGAAGGTCTTTTTGGCCAGAAGGTTACTTTTTGACAGTCTTTTTGTTGTGCGCATTTGCGATTCAACATCTCCACTGAACAGTGTATCTTATGATGTCATTATATTGTAGACAACACTTCTAGTTATGCATATGGAGCTACTTGTTAACAGTATGTGGTGCATTTGAAAACACCAGACTATCTGATAAGTTTCATCCTCCCAAAATTGATGGTTAGCACTTTTTCCTCTTGCCAGTTCAAAAGTCCATGCAAATGTCCATGTGCTCTGCAAAAATAACATTTGATTTGTTAATGTGCACTGTCAAGAATAAATGGTTTCCAGAGATGCTCACTAACAAAGTCTGTGAGGTTTCCCAACCATCAGAAATGTAAAAGTGGTTCATTTTGGATCCAAAGTTGGTTGCATTTGAATGAAATCTACTTGTGATATTTTATGTTTGCATTTGGTTTTACTATTTAATATAGTACCATAAATTTATTACTGTAATTTCCAGATCAAAAAGAATATATATTTTCCCAACTTGTCATCCTAAAGAAAGTGGGATCACATTAATTTCCCAGATGAATCTTTGGTAGTTGTGTTGTAGTTCAGTAACTTCTACAGAAAGTTAAAATTTTATTGTTAGGTCTCTTTAATGTGACAGTTGTTAGATGGTGGTGTTGTGATCTGTTAATGTAAAATATCAGTAGAGATCAGTTTTTATTAATTGGTATAGATGTAAATGAGCAAGGATTTCTGGTTGGACTGGTAGGGGACAGAAGCTGGAATGAGCGATTGAAAATGAAAAATTACAATTCTGCAAAATTGTAAATTAGGAATAATAGGTTGAGAAGAGATTTAAATTGTTAAGGTGAAGTGAACTGGGAAGAAGATGGAGGAATGAGAGATTACATTAATACAGGTGATTGAGAATCTAGGTTTCTCAGCATGAGCTGTGTGTAGTGCATAACAACATTTTGGTATAAAAATTGTATGCAGTTGGTGCTGCTATTTCAT
The DNA here is from genome assembly GCF_023898315.1 of Schistocerca nitens. NCBI lineage: Eukaryota > Metazoa > Arthropoda > Insecta > Orthoptera > Acrididae > Schistocerca > Schistocerca nitens. Next base: position 383,566,029 of record NC_064617.1, on the reverse strand, counting down.
TATGTCCAGATTCAGATCTTAAGAAATTGTAATGTTAAATCGTTTGGCTTCGTAATAATGCTTCTTAATTTCTTACTTTCTATGTAGTTCACAATGTTAATTCATCTCATTGTACGTCAATAGTTTTTTAGTTTATGTATACAGTTTGTTTGCATAGTATTTCCATTTACACTTCATCAGATTGTTTTCCTGTCACTCCTTGTAATTTCCAACATTTGTTTCTCCATTGCGCTCTGGCAAGACTTTATTTTTTAATATTTTCCACGCAAGTATGTAATTCACTACCATATGTCAGATTGGTAATATGAATTGTAAAATTTCCTTTTCAGTTGCATTGGAAGCTTAGTGAGAAAAACTATATGTACCCTTCTGTTTCTTTTCTTGTCATGTGGTTGTCTTTGTGATTTATGGTTGGATAGTTTTAACAGACCTTACAAATAAGAAGGGCTCCCTAAAAGAATACGAAATAAGTGACATGGATGCAGGGGACAGGTGTAGTGCTCGGCAGGGTGTATATGCCCCAAGATAGCTGGGAAAAACCTGCAAATTTTTTGAATTTCAGGAATTACTCATTGTTTTGGATTTCAGTTAAATTTTTGTCCTTTTGTGTGGGAAGAACTGATACTCATAACTGCAGCAATAAGACTTAAACGACAGAATAACACCAGAATGAAACTACAATTGCAAAGAAAATGTGCCATGTACAACAACAAAACACAGTGGACATTTTGCTGTCTGCCAACAGCAAAATGTTTCAAAGGCTTTAGGATGAAGACTATGCAGTTTGTGGTCCCTGGATAACTTTACATTTTAATGTAAATTTCTTACTCAATGTGGACGAAGTGAGATGAAACTGCTTTTGATGAGCATAACATCACAACTGTTTGTTTCTAAAGGGCCTCACACATTAGCACCAGATCACAGCAATTAGTCACTTGGGCATCCAATTGCTTTGTAGATTGCACTTGTGGGGGCAGCTTGAAATGATCAGTTGCTGATCTCTGGCCAGCATGGAAATATCCCAGGCAATCAGGTGGATTGCTTGCAACTTGCATTATGCAATATGACTGTGATTCATTTCTTTATTAAGCATGACTATGCAGTTTTGTTTCATCTCACTTCGTCCACATTGAGTAAGAAATTTACATTAAAATGTAAAGTTATCCAGGGACCACAAACTGCTCTGAGAAGTGGAAGCTGGAGATGCCATTTATATTAAGAAATAATGCAAAATACACTTTCAGATTTCACAGTGATTACCATTTTGAAGCTTGTGCTATAGAAGTAGAATTGCTGATAAGATCAGTCGTGATGCAGTGAGCTCCTTCTTAAGATTTTGAGTTATTTATGAAATAATTATATGCATTTTACAGTTTTTAACTTCTAAACAGAATAACATATGTTCCTGCTGCAGTGTTATTATTTGTGTGCAGGGCAACTCTGTTGTGCAGTTATACTCACTCCCTTGTCATTTCATATAAACTAACTCTACCTCATATAGTTTATAACTAGAGTTACAGTAATCAATAGTTCTGCTGTTGACAACATTTCTATATACACATTGAGTAAATTGTGTAAATGCTTGGAGTTAAATTATAAGACAAATGAAGTCAAGGTGAGTGACTAATTACAGGCGACATCGCATTCGGCTGATTGCTGTGGTGCCCTTGTTAGGTTGTGGGAAAATATTGAGAGTGGTGGATTGAGAAGCATTACATTGCAAGTAAATTTTTGTTTACGCAAGATGAATTACGTTATGTGTGAGAATGTGCGATGAATTTCTTATACAGGGTGTATACGACTCGAGAGATCCGGGAAAAACCCAGGTATTTTTTTCATCTGGGGAAAACTGGGAATTTTTCATTTTTTTAGTTTTCAGTTAATTTTTTGTAACATTGACTGGTAAGAACCAATACTCTAACAAAGGATATTACTGTATCTCGCTACTTCAGAATAACACTGCAGCAATAAAACATGAAAGAGAAAAAAACGAAAATTAAACTAAGTTGCCAATGAAATGCGCCATATACAGCAATGAAACAGTGCTCACACAAGCGTCTGCCAACAGCAAAATGTGTCAACGGCTTTAGGAAGACAATGCAATGCTTCATAACAACAAATTGCCTCCAATGAGTGTGACGTCACAACTGTTTACATTAGATTCGATGGGGCAGTTGTGAGTGAGCGCATGCACAGTTGAGTCGCGTATGAGTAGTACCTTCTCCTGCTTCTAGCTGCAGAAGTATGGCAGTTAGCTGTGCAAGCAATAGCGGCAAACAGCCAGATGCTACCCAGAAAAAATTTTAGTGGCGCTCCTAAGCTGTCAAGATTCACGCATGTGCACCGGGCCTGGATATAGGGGTCTGGGGACAAACAGGGATGTCTGCTCAGGGTGGCAATTTCTTCTGTTGGGGGAGGGGAGAGGGGGGGAGGGAAAAACGGGAAAGACCTTGTTTCACAAAGCACCTAGTATCCAGCGCACATCGGTCTGTTGATTATTCATATGATTTTGAAACGCTTCCCTGTTGAATAACAAGTAAGAAAGGTTACGTATTATCTTCTCGGTATAACCAAGAAAATGAAATTTTGGCAGAAAATTTTTGCCAGAATGCTACACTGGTAAGGGCCAGTTGTACAGTCCCCGGCTAGCAGTCACTAAAGTTCTGTTCTGGGAGTAACGCGGAAAACATGTTTTACGAACACTTAATAATGCCTAACCGGAGAATAAACGCGGGATAACTAAACCGGTGATTGTGGCAGGGTTAGTCGAGTTAATCGGAGAATAAGTTTTAACCCTGGCAGGAATAGTTACAGAATTAGTGATGACAAGATTGTTTGTTAGAACAAGGAAGGAGAAGCAAATTATGGAAGAATATGACTATTCCAAATTTGTATAAAAATTTTGTGCTACTACTTTTCGATCTCGTGCTTCAGAAGCTAGAGCGTATGAATGAAATGTGAGACTATTTCCTAACATGAAACTTTTTGCTTGTAGTAGGCCTAATAGGCATTTGATATTGGTACTTCGTGATTATATTCTGTCATGTTATAAAAATGTGGTTAGACACTGGACTCGCATTCGGGAGGACGACGGTTCAATCCCGTCTCCAGCCATCCTGATTTAGGTTTTCCGTGATTTCCCTAAATCGTTTCAGGCAAATGCCGGGATGGTTCCTTTCAAAGGGCACGGCCGATTTCCTTCTCCATCCTTCCCTAACCCGAGCTAGCGCTCCGTCTCTAATGACCTCGTTGTCGACGGGACGTTAAACAACACTAACCTAACCTAACCTGTTATAAAAATGACCATTTGTGCCAAAATAGTGGCGGTGTGTGTTACAATTGCTGCAATATTAGGCAGACCTATTTCGTGTTATCTACCAGACAGTGACAAAATACACGTAATCAGATCGAGAAAGCACACCAGTCTTGGATACTATTCATAGGTATTAATAGCTTTTTCAGTATTAGACGACATTTGGTTTTTTCATGTAGCAAAACCTTTAACAAACTTTGATGAGCTAATGGATTCTTTCCCAAAAGGAAAGCACGCCATGTAAAGCTGTACTAAGATTAGTGAGAAAAGCAATGCTAGGACTTAAAGATTGAAGAAATGAGTACTGTCTTGCTTGTCTATTGTCTTTACTGGTTTTATGTATCCTATATTTAATTTTATGTCATACAAAACATCAAGGTATTAGCTAACAGCCAATAAAGAGTGCAAATTTTGTGAAGGTTCCTGTTCTCCTGGTTACAAATAATCCCATCCAGTATTTATTGTGAGTTTTTTTTTTTTTTTTCAACAGGGGCAGGTTGTCAAACTGGCCGACTGGGAGCAGGAGAAGCACAACAGGATATTTTAATGTCCACTATCCTGAATACAGTTTGATGGCACCCATTACAAAATGTTACATGTTTTGAGTTCCACAGAGCGAAATACAGTGACGTGCAATAGAAGAATGCTGTGTGTGAAGAGGCATGGCACTGCACTTTGGCATATTTAAGACCAAAAATTTCCAAAAGATATATGTTTTACAAATCAGACTCTTCAGAAAGATGTACACTACAAAATATTTTTGAAAAGTCGATTTTCAAAATTTTTGGCGCCCTACCTCTTGGAGTATCCTTTAATGTCTCGTTTCTTTTATGGCATTATGTAAGGTCTTTTAATGTTTTACACGTTCGAACATATGGGCTTCCTGCGTAGCTGCGCAAGTGTGGTGACTCTTGTTATCTGGCGCTCTCTGGCAACTGCTGAAACGAACCTATTTCTAAGAGCGTTTGACTCTCATTTAAAAATCAGCTCTTTGAGTACGATGATTTAGAATAATTTCAAGCCCAGAAGATATGACTTTTATGTTGTTATTAAAAATTTTACTGTCACATTTGTGTGATGTATCTTAAAGTGTAACACGTGTGAAAACTTTTCTTTTCTTGTGGCAACACTACGTATATTAATTTAAACCATTAACTTTCCCTATATGTGTGTTCGCGCTACTTGGGTCCTATGTTGTGAATGTCAGCTGTTATCGGCTGGCAAGATAACATGATGTGAGCTATGACTGTCCTACAAAAGCGCATCGCAATCTCGTTTTCAATGCTTCAGAAAGTACCATGTGGTGTTTAGTGGAATTTATACTTTCGTAATACGAAAACACAGTGTAAAAGTTGTTGCACGTCAGGAAATTCCCAAATCGTGTTTTGCTACCTGACTTTCTTTTGGTAAAGTGCTGGGAAATTCTACGCCGGTGTATAAAACCATAACCATTCAAGAGACTGATAACTTTTGCAGTTCCAAGGAAAGGTACACTCTCACATAGCACGGAAAAAGTGCATTTTCACCTGGGAGGAAGTGTACTTTTAACCGGGAATTCCAGGAAAAATCTGGGAATCTTTTTTCCTTGTCCACATATACACCCTGTTATATCGTGGAGAGTGTGATCCTCATTCAAAACTTAACACTTTAAGAATCAGATACATAGAAAAATTTTGAACCTGTAAGACCAGCCACTTACGCCATTCTTTAAAGTTTCTATGGCACATTTGTATTTGACTGATCTCAAAAGGGTAACACACGCTAGAAAAGACCAACATTATGTGTTAAAGGTTAGCTTTTCTTGTAGCTGTACTGTGTGTGTGTGTCTTAACTTTTCCTATTCGTGTGTTCATGCTACTTAATGGCAACATCAAGTGCCATGAGCTATGATTGGCTGATAAATACGTGTTGCAATCTAGAGTTCAGTGCTTCGGAAGCAACCAAGTTGTATTTGGTGGAATTCATATTTATACTTCAATACGAAAATATGCAGTATACAAGGTTTTGTTTCCTGAAGTATTGGGAAGTTATAAGCCGGTGTATAAAGTCACTACCATTCAAAGGACTGAAAAGTTTTACAGCTCCAAGGGAAAGAATATTGTCACTTAACACAGGAAAATATGTACTTTCACCAGAAAAAGTGTGTTTACTGGGAAATCCACAAAAAATCCTCACTCCAGACCAGGGTCATTGGTGTGTTGTAAAAGTGCATGTCACTGCTAGTGCCTCGTCTATTATGATATTATGACAAGATAACAAACACACACACACACACACACACACACACACACACACACACAGAGGCAAACACAAAGGTCTCGGCAGTGTACCTTGCTGTTGTTCCTTTTGTTTAGGTGTGTTGAGAGTGAGTGCTCTTTCTTCTGTCTAAAATGTATTGCATAACTGTCATTAGCACACATTGTTTATATTTCTGTAATGTACGTTTTATGTTTTTATATAAACTCAATCATGTTCAACTGATATATTATGCTTCTGTCTTCAGGTCAAAAAGCCATTTCTACTCAGAGTTTGGTTCTCAGTTCAATGGTAACGAGGATTTTGGTAGTTCGGAAAGACTGCAACAACGGGCAGCTCGTTTCAGCTCTAATTTTAAGGAATCTGAAGTTACTTCACCAACGGATACTCCTCAACGGAAGAAGAAACCTCTCAGCCTTATAACAACAACAATACAAAATAACCTTTATTTTGTTGATTCAACTGGTGACCCAGACTTGAGCTCCTGTAGAATTGTGGGGACATGCCAGGATATAGAAAAACCTTACCTTCGTCTCACCTCAGTAAGTGCCATGTCTTCAAAGATTTTGTCTCTGAAGTATTTAGTTCAGAATTGTGGATGTTTTTCTATTATTTAAACAATGTGCTGCTGTTCACATAATTACATGGTACAGAAATGTCAAAACGGGGTGTTGCAACAGCAAAGTTGTTTATAATTTTTAAAGTAATGTACAGAAACTATGGTGGTGATAAACGATGTATTTTGCATTTCACAAGTTCATTTATTATTGAGCGAGATGTTTGGTTGTAGTGTTTTCACAACTGCTGCAGCTTCACAAGACTAGGCATGTTTTATTAAAGAGGTCTCTTCACATCAGTTTGTGACAGAAGCAAAAGATGCCTTCCTTTGAATGAATTGTGGCTTAGCATCACAGCTAATATAACTTAATATGGTGCCATTTGGGTATTCACATGCATCAGCATGCAAACTGGAAAAATAGCTATAGAAAGTGTTCGTACCTTTTAGTTGTATGACATTCTGTTAATCGGAGTAACTTGAGATCGTTGACCTTTTTAGTGTGTTTATGTTGCTTGGTAACATACGTGTCTGTCTTCTTGATAGATTAAAATGGCAGTTGACCTCCCCCCCTATTTGGAATTATGTTGTATGACTTATTAATTTATTGTTTAAACCTGCCTTGTGTAAAATTGTTTTGGTACATACTTGTAAATTTGAGATCTGCCACTGTCTTCATGGCTTCAGAACTGACACTATATGGGGTTTTGCTGTCTACTGTGGTTTGTACTTTCAGACTTCATTCTTTTCATATAAAGATCATATACTCACCACTGTGTGTCCCAAACTTTGTCAACAGCTTCAACATGTGCTTGTTCAAGTATCAATGCAACCACAACTCATCCTTGTCCCAAATAATAAGTAACATTTGCTGTACAATCATTATGAAATTATAACTATTGTGCATGGTGATTTGAACAAATGAGTTACTTTACCGTGTGGCAAAATCTAAATAAAATTCGCTGTGTGTGTGTGTGTGTCCTTTGATGCTAATATTGCTTTGTAGTTGTTTTAAAAGGAGTTTCCAATTTTCAAATCGTTAAGTTTTGCTCTTAAATACATAATTTCATGTATGAATGTAGTTAGCTCCAGCTTAAATGTGACATTCCATTCTGTTGTATAAAATCAGGGTTGCCACAAGTTCTGGAAATCAGGGAATTTCAAATGTGTCAGGGAAATTTGAAAAAACTCTGGAAAAATGTCGGTTTTTTTCAGTAGCATGAAACTGTTGCCTGAGATGTCACGCTTCGTCGCTGGCTGGGTGCAGCTGAGTATGTGCGCCGCTTCCCTACTCTCTCATTCTTACTGCTTCTCTCCTTCCCACCCCTCCCCTCAGCTTGCAGTCAGTGCTGCCACCACTACTTGCTGCTAGTCTAGCAGCTGCCGATGAGAGACCGGGAGGCTTGAGGAGTGGTTTGTGTGGATCTGATTCTCAGTGAAAGTAGACATGGCAGTCATCCCCCCAGGGGGCTCACGGTCCTTTCGTGAGTACGTGCATGGCGAGCACGGGGTCGCGAGCTATTGTAGCCTTCCTTCATTTCCGGCTGCATTTCCTTGCCCTTCCCCTCCTTTCCTGCCCTTGCTTATGTTGGCTTTGCAATTTGGTTTTGTTGCATAATTACCTCATCCTTTTGGCATTCTCTGGTCCACCTCTGGGGTTTGATCTCTATTACTAAATTTCTATTCCGTAGTGTGAGCCATTTGGGGAAGAGCACCTCACCTAGTGTCTTTGGCGTGTGCCTTCCTAGTTCCTTTCCCCTTTTCCTTCACATTGTCGTCTGATGCTAGGGTACATAGCCAGCATGGTAGCCAGCATGTGGGTTGGGGTCGCTATGTACCTTTTTGGTTGAGCCCCCTGAAAACACAGGGATCACACTTCTGATACCTGAGCTGTGACCACCTCGTGTAAGCCTAGGAGTGGTTGCTTGTCGTCCTGGTGCATCGGAACTCCCGGCAATGGCCACCATGCCAGACGGCCCTTGCTGTGTCTGGATGGCACCCATGGGGGGAGCCCCCGATTGGAGTGGATGGTATCAGGGCGGACGCTATGCAAATGAAACGCATACGGGTCCAGAACTCTGGCCGTTGTTCTACAGTCGTCTCTTTACATGGAAATGATTCTTTTAGTGCTGCTTCTTCTCCCCCTTCGGCCTTCCCTTCCCTTCCATGGTTCCATGGCTATCCCCCTGGGAGGAGGGTCAGGCTCATCGGCTAGGGGCAAAACCTTTCCCCTGCTCTCTGGTTTGCACCAGCACTGTGGTTTGCACCAGCACTGATGGGGATACTTTCACCAATACCAAACCTTTATTTTTTGTGGAACAAATTGAAGACAAGTTTGACGAAGTGAACTCTATGACAAAGATGTGGTCGGCTTCATTGTTGATCGAAACTGCTTCAGCTACCCAGTCTGCAGCCCTTCGTGTCTGTAAACATCTTGGCACAATTCCTGTGTCCATTACCCCCCACCAGTCCTTGAATTTGGTTCAAGCTGTAATTTTTCACATGGACCTCATCCTTCAAACTGATGATGAACTTCGGGACAATCTCGGACGGCGGGGTGTTCACTTTGTTCGGCATGTTCAGAAGGGTCCGAAGGACAATCACATTGATACTGGTGTCTTTATCCTGGCCTTTGAAGGGGATACCCTCCCTGAGGTGGTCAAGATTATGGTTTATCGATGTGACGTGAAGCCGTACATCCCACCACCTATGAGATGTTTTAAGTGTTTGCGTTTTGGACAGGTCTTCCCACTGTTGGCAGGCCCCTCACTGGATGTCCACTCCAAGGGGGGCTGGGGTGAAACATGCTCACTATTTTTATATACTTGAATTTAGCATATTTCGTGACAGTACTCACTTTTCCGTGAAATGTTTATAAGATGATATTTGACTTTTCTGTGTTGGCTTCAGTCATCTAGTGAAAGTATGATTCCACAATGCTGTTTGGTCGGCTGCAGAAATGACCTGGTTCAATGCGTTTGCCTCATTTTTGGTGCTTCAAATACAATTTCTTCGAATGTGGTTCCTTCTTGATGTTTGTATAAAAAAAGTAGTAACATAATTCATTTTTCCTGTTCACTAGCAAATTATTATAATGGCGACCTGCACATTGTTCCACTGTCACACACGCCGAGAGTTCAATGCTGACCGACTACAGTCAAAGACGACTCCAGTGTCAAAGACATTTTACACAACACACAAGCTTCCACTTGTAACCAGTCTCTTTGATATTCTTCATCACATCTACTAATATTAATCAATAAGCTGTCACTCTCGAACATATACGCAAATTAGCATAAAATAAGGCAAATTACAATTCACAAAAAAATATTCTGACAATAATATAAGAAAACATTTACAACTTCCCTCATTAGATTTGGTATCGACAGATCCAGTAGAAAATAACACATCTCCCAGATCCATTACAGGGGGGTTCCTGTGTTCCCTCTCCTGTGATGTGCTAATTGTTACGGCAATCATTCTCCACATTCACCAGATTGCCCAGAGTATAAGAAGGAAATGAAGATACAGGAGTGTAAGTCCCTTGATCGTCTAACCTACACTGAGTCTCGTAAGAAGTATTCAAGTCTTCATCCTGTGTCCATGACGTCTAGCTATGCTTTAGTTACATCTTCATCCCTTTCTCCTCCTTCCTTACCCCAGTCCCAAACCGCTCTTCTTCCCCCCTCTCCACTGCGGCTCCCACACCCTCCCCTTTGGGCGCCACTCCCCGTTCCCAGCCGGAGAAGTGTCCCACTCCTTCGGCATCTGCCGGTCAAAGTCGCCCCTCCCGGGATCCCTCTTCCCGGCACCTTCCAGGCCAAAGGTCTGCTGCCACACAACGACCACGAGAACCAAGGTCTGTGGGCCCCAGGTTGCCAGATCTCTTTCTGTTCCTGATCTTGCTGCAGCTGGCTCCTTTTTGCCACACAGCCCCCCTCGATCTCAAACAGAAGAGAAGAAGAAACAGAAGTAACAGGACAAGGAGCCTCTGGTGTCGCCAGAGGTCCCGTCCTCCACCTTCACAACCTGATTCTGACCTGTTGTTCATGGTCGGTGACTGGTTGTGACCTGGCGGCATGACTGGCTTTAGCCTATTCACCCCCCCTTTGAATCATCATTCTGTGGTTATCCAATGAAATTGTAATGGATATTACCGTCACCTTCCAGAGTTGAAATCCCTAATTTCATTTTACTCTGCAGCTTGTGTGGTTCTCACCGACCCACCGTGGGTTCCGTGTTTTCTGTCAAAATCGGGTCGCCCCCCTGCGGGCCTCTCAAACTACATTGGAAATGATTGCTGTTAGGGTCCACCTGGACTCTGAGGTCACGGTTTGAAATCTTTATCTCCCTCCTGACAGGACTCTTACACCTGCAGCCTTCACTGCCCTTCTTCAGCAATTTCCTCCTCCCTTCCTCCTCCTCCTCGGGAATTTTAATCCTCATCATCCCCTGTGGAGCAGTGCATTTCCATCTAGTCAGGGGCTTCTCATAAACCAGTTTCTTGCAGGCCTCGACTTGTGCCTTCTTAATGATGGCTCCCCTACTCATTTCAGTGCTGGTCATGGTGCCTTTTCTGCCATTGATCTTTCTCTTTCTTCTCCCTCCCTCCCTCCTCCCTCCATTATACTGGTCACCACATGACAACCTTTGTGTTAGTGACCATTTCCTGTTGATACTCTCTCTCCCTTCCCACTCCCCGATGGACAGGTTACCTCTTTGGTCTTTCCAACGCACTAATTGGTGTCTGTATACTACACAGGTCATTTTTTTCCTCCCTCTTTGTTGGGCTGTATTGATGACGTCCTACGTGACATGTCTGACGCGATTGTTCGCGCTGCTAGCCTTGCTACTCCGCGCTCATCTGGAACATTTCGCTGCCGGCAAGTCCCTTGTGTGGAGTACGGCCATTGCCATATGTGATCGCCGTCAAGCTTTTCAACACCTTAAGAGGCACCCATCCATTGCCAACCTTATTACCTTTAAACACCTTTGCACTAAAGACTGTTACTTAATCAAACAGAGCAAACGGATGTGTTGGGAACGCTTTGTTTCTTCCCTCGGTTCTACTGTCCCTATGTCAGGGGTATGAACTACAGTTCGCTCTCTCCAAGGTTGCCATCAGCAGTCTACCCTCCCGGGCCTTCACCTCCCAAATGGCCTTTGTATGAACCCATTGATTCTTGCGGAAGATCTTGTGATCCATTTTGCAACAGCATCAGCCTCCTATCTGGCTGCTTTCCTTCACCAGAAAAACCGAGCGAGGTGGCGCAGTGGTTAGCACACTGGACTCGCATTCGGGAGGACAAGGGTTCGATCCCGTCTCTGGCCATCCTGATTTAGGTTTTCCGTGATTTCCCTAAATCGCTTCAGGCAAATGCCGGGATGGTTCCTTTGAAAGGGCACGGCCGATTTCCTTCCCCATCCTTCCCTCACCCGAGCTTGCGCTCCGTCTCTAATGACCTCGTTGTCGATGGGACGTTAAACACTAATCTCCTCCTCCTCCTTCACCAGAAACATTGGGCCGAAGCTTAGGCCTTATGTTTTACCCCTTGTCAGTCGGAATCTTACAACGAATGTTTTACTGAATGGGAACTTCTTTCCACACTTTCTTCTTCTCATAATATAGTCCCTGGCCCAGACTTCATTCATAACCAACTGCTTCAACATCTCAGTGCTCTACAAGGGCAACATCTTCTCCAGGTGTTTAACTGTATTTGGCTCCAGGGTGGCTTCTCTTCTCAGTGGAGGGATAGCATCGTGGGTCCTTCAGGGTTCGGGTTGGTACTGTTTTTAGTTCTCCACAGACCCAGGAGAATGGCATCCCACAGGATTCCGTATGTGTACTGTTAAGAACCCCATGTTTGTCGAAAGCTATCGGCCAATTAGTCTGACAAACGTTGTTTGCAAGTTACTTGAACAGATGGTAGCCCGTCGACTGAACGGATGGTAGCCCGTCGACTCAGTTGCGTCCTCGAATCTCGGGAGGTATTGACCCCTTACCAGTGTGGCTTCCGAGAGGGATGGTCTCTGATCGATCATTTACTTCGCATGGAATCTGCAGTTCGGCAGGCTTTTTTCCAGTGCTGCCATTTGGTTGCAGTATTTTCCAACCTTTGCAAGGCCTATGACATGGCTTGGCAGTATCACATCTTACTTACCCTTCATGAGTGGGGTCTCCGGGGCCCACTCCCGATTTTTATCCACCAGTTCCTGTTCCATCGGTCCTTCAGGGTTCGGGTTGGTACTGTTTTTAGTTCTCCACAGACCCAGGAGAATGGCATCCCACAGGATTCCGTATGTGTACTTTTTCTCATTGCTATAGATGGACTTGTGGCGTCTGTTGGTCCTTTGGTGACCCCTGCTCTGTATGTGGACGATTTCTGCATTTGGGTTGGTTCCTCTTCGATGGACTCTGCAGAGTGTCAACTCCAGGGAGCTATAGGGTGTGCCTCTGCATGGACCATCTCTCACAGATTTCAATTCTCTCCTTTAAAATCGCGGGTGGTCCACTTCTGTCGCCGTATACTACGGTCCAACCTGAGCCTGTGTTCTACCTCGATGCACAACGATTACCTGTGGTTCCACAGTTTCATTTCCTAGGTCTTCTTTTCGACAACAAGCTTGCTTGGCTGCCTCATATCAGACTTCTGAAGGTAGGATGTTTCCGTAAACTCAATGTCCTTTGCTTCCTTTCCCACACCTCTTGGGGTGCGGACCGCTCGATTCTTCTCTGCCTTTATCAGGCTTTAGTGCTTTTCTTGCTTGGACTATGGTTGTCAAGTTTATAGTTTGGTTGCTCCTTCCACACTGCGCCTCCTGGATCCGGTCCACCATCGTGGTATCCGTTTGGCCAACGGTTCCTTCCCTACAAGCCCTGTTGATAGCCTCCTGGTTGAATCTGGGATCCCCCCCCCCCTTTCTTTTTGGCAGTCCCAGCTTCTGGTTTCTTATGCAATCCTGTGCGTTCCTCTCCCACTCATCCTTCCTATTCTATCCTGTTCCCAGACCAAGGACATCACCCACCTGATTCACGCCCTCGGGCTGGTTTACCAGTTGGGCTCCGCCTTGCGTCTCTTCGCCGTGATTTTCAGCCTCCTCCTTTGTCCTGTCTCCCACGTTCCATCCCCAACACCCCCTTCCCCCTTGTTTAGTTCCTCAGTCCTGGATTCGGATGGATCTCCACCAAGGTTCTAAAGATTCCGTTCCATCTATGGTGTTCCATTTTTTTTTTTCCACCGAATTTTATGGGAGTTTTGGGGTGCTGTTGTTTTATACACCGATAGCTCTAAATCTGCTGCTCGTGTGGGATATGCCTTCACGTCCTCTGTTGGCACAAAAATCTCCTTGCCACCTGCATGTGGAGTGTTTACTGCGGAGTTGATGGCAATTTCCCAGGCCCTTACCTTTATTAAACAGTCCCAACTCCACCGCGTTTTGCTATGTACGGACTCAATGAGTGGCCTTCAGGCTATTGACCAGTATTTTCCCACCATCCCTTGATCTCGGCCACCCATTACTGTCTCGCTGATCTTCACCATACTGCTTGTTCCGTTGACGTCCTTTGGGTCCCTGGCCATTTGGATATCCCAGGTAATGAGCTTTTGTTTGGCTGGGGGAGCAGTCACTAACCCCCCCCCCCCCCCCCCACTTTTCTCTGTAACCCCTCCTGCGGTGAATTTACAACTTCACATCAAATCCCACTTCGTACAATCATGATGGGCCAACTCTTGGGAGGCTACCTCCCTGTCTAATAAACTTCGTGCGATTAAGGTGACACCTGCCCTGTGGCGTTCTTCCTTCTGCCTCTTCCGAAAGGACTCGGCCACCCTGTGTCATCTCCGCATTGGCCATACCAGGCTGACCCTTGGTTTTCTTTTGTGTAATGAGCCACCCCCCACTTTGTGGTTGTGGAGCCTTCCTGTCAGTAGCCCACATTTTGGTGGAATGCCCCTTTCTTTTGGCTCTGCGTACTAAGTACAGACTACCCCGCACTTTACCTTTAATGTTGGCTGATGATTCCCAGATGGGCGAACTGGTTCTCAGTTTCCTCCGGAAAGTGGTTTTTATTCTCAGTTTTAAGGTTTTTAATCTCACTCTGGAGTAGGGGCAGGGCAGTGAGGGTTGGGGTGTCTCGCACTGTAAACTGTGTTTGGAGATTCCAGCCTCCCCTCCCTGGCCAAGATCCCCTTTTCTTTCCGTTTTACTCTGTTTTTATCTCTTTTTTAGAATTGGCTAGTCTCCTTTTACAATATGCCCTTCTACATTCTAGCAGTTGAATGCTTTTGAATAGCAGTTGGTCTCGCCTGTACTGCATCAGAGGTGGGATATTTCCTGCCTCTAGCATAGCCTTGGGGTTGCTCACGTGCTGACTTCCCTTATTTAATTTTACCATTGACAACACAACTGCATTTTTACGTTTTTCAGCCTTTTACCTTTTATCGTTTTGCCTTTTCTGAAATGTCAGTCTGTCTGAATGGACCACATTTAAAACAAGGGACTGATGACCTTGCTGTTTGGTCCCTTCAACCCCAACCAACGAACCACGGCAGTCGTGTGTGCATGAGTTGTGTCTGAGTGATTGTGCGAATGTGTATGCGCTCGTTTTTTGATTAAAGCTGTGGCCTAAAATTTAGTTGTTAGTGTGTCTTTTCTATGTACATGTGTGTGGCTCAGTGATTATCTTTACGGTGAGTTGCTACTTGTCCTCATTAATATTGATTCTCAGAGTATTTGCACAAGTTATCTGTTGCATGGGTGAGCACCATGGTCTCATTTCATGAACATGGTGTCTGTCTCACACATGAATAGCTGGCCACACAAGTGAAATTCCGTGTTGGGCCAAAACCAAAGGCCGTTTATGCGGGTATCGGACCTGCCTACCTGAAGCCCATAGTTTCCCACTAAATGTTAGCCCTGCCTGTCGGGTCTAGTCTCACCGATCTGCCCCCAGGCCGGGTCTGTCTGTGTGTGATGTAATTCGGTAGATTTTCATGGATGGTTTATCCATCGTCCCAAGACTTTTGTGTTCCTCGGCAGCCCAGAGACCACAGACGATTGACGTTAGGAATTAAGACTGTCTCACCGCAAGTACATTGTACAGTGCAGTGTTTTATAGACATTTTATTTAGTCTAGTACATTTTGGCACTTGGAAAGTAGTTTATATATTAGAAAGTAGGCGATAAGAAGAAGAAAATTGTGGCAGTCACTGGCAGTTTGTACGCTATGTACTCATGTATTTCTTTAAAGAAAAATCATACAATACCTGTAGAATAATAGACATAACACACTGGGTAATAACTGACAGTAACGGACATAGCAGAACCAACATTTTATTGGCGGTCACCTACAGTGTTGGTTTACATAACTCTTCCCCACATCATACATTTATTTCAAGAGGCCTACTTTTTTCTGAGGTTATTTCTGAAATCAGTGAAGGTATTTTAAATCTGTCTTGAGATTCCAACAAAATGCATATTTTTTTGTCACTAGATGTGTCCTGCGTTATTGAAATAAAATAACATCAGTGGTATTAATGAAACATGTATACCATTTGGCTTACTTTCTCCATCTAACAATAATTCACTATAAAAGATGTTGATGTTAATACTTAAGAATTTTGCTCACATGTTTAGATATACAAAAGTCCTTACATTTTTTGTCAACTTAGGTCTTTATTACCCTTGAGATCTCAAAATTTGTCAGGGAAAATGCTAAAACTTGTCTGGCACTCAGGGAAATATCATGGAATTTCACTTGGGGAAACTCATGGCAACTCTGAAAATTATCCGTAGCGGGAAAGAATAGGAGAATGAAATGATTACTTTAGGTTAGCCTCATATTGCTGTCTTGTTTCTACAGTGTAAAAATTGCTGTGTTGTGTTTGAGTTCGGAAAAATTTTCAATTTCATAAGTAGCTACTCATAATGTGACCATAGAAATTGTTACGAAATAATTTTTCTTGGCTATTCATGCTTTGCATTTACAGGCACCTCATGCATCTGCCATCCGTCCTGTTGAAGTTCTGAAACAATCGTTGCAAATGGTGAAAGACCGCTGGATTAACAAGCAAGACTACAGATACGCTTGTGATCAAATGAAATCTATCAGACAGGACCTCACGGTACGTGTGTTCATATTTGAAAGAAAACTGTGCACCTATTTGTAGTCTTTCAAGAGTAAATCATGATTAACTTAAACCACTTAAAGTACAGTAACATGATGCTTCTGTAAAGTAATTGATCAATATGAAAAAAAATGTTTAAATTATATTTATTTTATAGTGTCTGTGCACTAGAAAATCAAACACCTAAATCTGTGTGTACAAGTGAGACATACATTTAGGTCTTGGCCTTTTTTGGACAGTGGTCTGCAAGTTCAGCCATCCACACTGATATCCTGACCTAACTTAGTTCATCTGCCAGTCTCTCTTTTACTTCTTTACATCCACTGTCAGGATTATTCTTGAATGTGATGCTGTGTCCCTTGCATGCAGACAGGTTATTGAAGACCTTAGGACTGGAATATAAAAGGTCATTAAGAACTCCTTTGTAACAATGCAAAGTCTGTGAAAAAATTGTTATTCTTTATATTGATTTTCTGTATTCAACACAGTTAACTTGGAACTGAATATTACAAAACGAGGCCATTAAAAATAAATACTTTTGTATTTCTGTGACAGCCTTGAAGTTATCTTCTAAGGTATTATCTCCCCACCCATCCTGCCAGCAAATAAATAGGCACTGAAAACATGATTTTAAAAAAGGCTAATGTTATTCTGTTAATGTCAACAGAGTGAAGTGTTATATTATTTAGAGATCTACTGGTTGGCCACAAATTATCTTCAGGAGGCAAAATCAGTACTGGATAGAAACACATCAGAGAGATAAGGATTTTTCTAATATAATTACTGTAAACAGTGAGATATCCCCAAGATCAGAATAAAGCAACTGATGTGTTTTTAAATTAACTCATTAGTTTTAGTTTACCCTCCTGTGTTTTTGCCCAAATCTCTCACTTATTTTCACCTAATGTCTGATCATTGAAATAGACTTGTGGGAACACAGGTCATTTGTGAGCGGTTTCGAGTAGAAAAAAAAGTTGTAATGTTGAGAGTTAAAAAACTGACTTGTCATTTGTTTAATTGTATCTGTCCTTATAATGCTTCTATTGGGTATGTTGTGAGTTTAGGTGCTGCTTCAGAAAAACTAAAATAGTACAATGTGTTCTTTATTATAGGTTCAAGGAATAAGAGATGAATTTACAGTACAAGTTTATGAGACACATGCACGAATTGCTTTGGAGAAGGGGGATCATGAAGAATTCAATCAGTGTCAAACACAGCTGAAAATGTTGTACTCAGAAATAGGTGGCCAGAACAAGCTAGAGTTTACTGCTTATCGTATTCTGTATTACATTTACACAAAGAACACTCTCGGTAAGTATAATTCTAATATCACATTACATTTATGAGAAAAAGAAAACAGTTAAAAGGTTGAGTAACAGTAGTAGCAGGTAGTTGATAAATGTTTTTAAGAAAATCTCTTTTTTGATGCAAATATTAACTACCTAAGATAGGCAGAAGTTTTGGAGCAAATTATTAAACTTAAATACTGAATTGTGTTCTTACATAATGTTCCCAAGTTTGTAAGTGAAATGCAGTCGCACAAAACATCAGTGGCGTGGTTGTCTTTTGAATGCAAATAGTTTGAAATAAGAACTTTCTGAAGAATTTCCTAATTCTTTAAGTGTTGGATCTTTTTAAAATTACCTCTTTGAATGGTCTGAAGTTGTTGGAATTTATAGTGTTGAGCTGCAAGGGTATTGTCAAAATAGTAAAAAATCAGAAAAACTGGGTATCAAGGTCCAAAAATTTATTTCGCATGTTAGTGTGGATTGTATTTTCCAACTGCAATTCAGTATTGTTTGCAGTTAGCCCCACGATGTTTGGATCCCGTATGATACTGTTAAATTGTAGCTCATACTACAAATTGTAGCTCATACTACAGAATACATTCACGTTCCTACTGTTATGGGCCATTAGTTGACGTAATGTTGAGTCATGTAAACTGTAGCCAGTTATTTGTATCAGTAATGGATGTCAGCCTTTGTGTACCAATGTTATTGGTTCATATTAATTTACAGATCTCACAACAATTTTAGCATCACTGACACCAATTGATGAAAAAGAAGAGTGTGTTTCATTTGCATTGGCCGTACGTTCAGCATGGTGGCTTGGAAATTATCATAAGTTATTTCAACTGTACAGAGAAGCACCAATGATGACAGCGTACTTGATGGATTGGTTTGCAGATAGAGAGCGGAAATCTGCGTTGAAAAGTATGGTGAAGAGGTATGTATTAAAATATAGCCGTTATGTTTAACCTTCTAGTATACACTTCTGTAAATTTAAATAGACTTTCTCCTTGACGAAGCACACACAAATCAGGTTGTTGTTGTTTCAGTCTGAAGACTTGTTTGACACAACTCACTATGCTAGTCTATCCTGTGCAAGTGCAAGCTGCCTCTTCTCTGTGCAACTCCTGCATCCTGCGTCCATTTGAACTTTCGGCTCTGTCAGTGGTGTTAAAGTTCCCCCATAAACACACTCCTCTGTCTTACTAAATTGACAGTTCCTTGATGCCTCACGATATTTCTTATCAACTGCTGTTTTCTTTAAGCAGGTTTTTCTACATTTCTTTTCCTCTATTCTACTTAGTACAGTCTCATTAGGTACTTGATCTACCCTTCCAATCTTCAGCAGTTTTATGTACAACCTTATTCCAATAACTTCTCTTAGTTTCTTGTCATCAGTGGTGTTTATCATCCACATTTCACTTCTGTACAAGGTTGTACTCCATACAAATAACAACAGAAAAAATCTCACAAAACTTACATTTATATCCGATGGTAACAGATTTTCTTTTCAGGTATGCTTTTCATGCTGTTTCCAGTCTGCTTTTTTTTATATTCTCTCTACTTTGCTACCAGTTATTTTGCTCACGTAAAATTGTTTTGTAATTGTAAGGAAAATTTGAAGAAAACCTAAGTTCAAACAGTGGTAAAAAACAAGTATTTGGCTACTAATTGTAAGCTGCAAACAATTAATAGGTGAAAACTGAGTGTGAAACATGGGAATACATTGATTCATTTCTTTCTTTCTTCTCATTTGCTTTCTCATTGTTCTTGTCTCTTTCCATCATGTTCACTCTTTACCAAAAGTTTAATGAGGATACATCATAATGCTTCCACTTTCAACATCTCCGCTTTACAGAGATTTCTTTGAATGTTATTGACTTTTGTTAATAGCATACAGTAGAATTCCTCTTTTACACTTCACAAGTTACTTTAAGAAAATTGTATGTAATGTTGCAATAACTTCTAAAGCTATAAAAGTTAATGTATAATGTCCCCCTTAGATTATCGTAGTTGGTGTGAGATATATGTACATAATGGACATCAGTATAAGTGTCAGGAACTCGTTTATTATCTCATACGTTAACTGAAATTTGTGTTATGTTTAACAGCTGACATAATTGGTAGTAGTAACTATCTGTGAATGAAAAATGTTGGATTCAGTTGATTCATCATAATCAGTATTTGTGGAAAGTCTGCAAATGTGTCATTCATTATGTAGATAATGTAACACTGAACCAGTTCAGTATTTTTTCATGCTTAGCACGACACATTTCAAGAATTTATTCTTATTGTTAATTGCAAACATTCACGTAAGTATTCAAGTATTTTGTGTAATGTTTGCATGTGTGTTGTTCTGTCTATCTTGCACTGTAGTTTTTTAAAAGGTTATAAGGTAGACGTGCCTCCTCCACTACACACAAACCCTAAATCACATAGTTTGTGAAACATCACAAAAAATACTTAACATAAATATTTGTAGTTCACACTGAAAATAAATTCTCGAAATGTGTTACGCTAAGAGTGAAAGAATAGGTCTCTGGTGCAGTATTGCTGTATTTAGACCAGAGCCATTTGAGCAATGCAAAGACAGCAAATGTGCTACCAGTGGCCAAGTAACAAAATGCGAAATTATTCTAATGAACGTAATTACTCCTATGAGTCACTTGCAGAGTACAGTTCCACGGTGGCAGGAGACAGCACAAGTTGTTCCTATTTTCACCATTTTAGATCTGCTGAATAAAGCGCTGCGGTGTCAGGAAATTAACAGATGTACTTTCATACACACTATTTGAAGGCCAATGCCATGCAAGTGTCATTTTATGTCAAATACATCAGTTTTCTGACCCAAACATTTACATAAAGCTTAAATATCGGGAAAATTTTGAATATGTTAGTGCAAAAACAGGTTTAAATCATCATTGTGAGTATAGAAAATTTGGTGGGAGCAATATAAAAAAAAAAATTTGTGAGGGGAGGGAGGATGTTAATTCCACTTAAGGGGGGTAGGCCTCTCCTGCTCCAAGTCTGCCCGTTTGACGTCCTACCCCCCTCAAAAGTGAGGTTAAACTGTGCATTGTAGAGAGATCCTGATGTGTAAGTGGAATTCGGAACCAGAAAGTATTGAATATGACAGTCGTAAAATGACAAAATTACAATATTTACAAAAGTGGACATAAAGCTCTCAACACCCCCCCCCTCCCCTGCCCTGCCCCGCCCTTGGTACTGGTAAGCTTAATGTAAATAAATACAAAATGGAAGCTAAGAAAAATCAAAACAATATGAGGGGCTTCTTAAAAACTGATAATTTTTCACTGTTCATGGACAATAAACAGTAATAAATAAGCAAATGACGTAAAAACAATAAAGAAATGTGGTGTAACAATACCAAAGAAGGAAAGTTGCTACTCACCATGCTGAGTCACGATAGGCACAACAAAAAGATTCACACAATTAAAGCTTTCAGCCATTAAGGCCTTTGTCAGCAGTAAACACACACACACACACACACACACACACACACAAAACTTGCGCACACACACACACAACTTGCACACACGTCTGCAGTCTTAGAGAGTTGAGACCACACTACGAACAGCAGCACCATTGCATGATGGGAATGTCGACTGGGTGGTGGTAAGGTGGGGGCTGGGGTTGGGAGGGGGGTGGGATAGTATGGTGGGAGTGGCGGACATTCAAGTGTTGCAGTTTAGACGGAGGGCAGGAGAGAAGGTGTGGAGGGGGGGGGGGGGGGGGTAAGGAACATAGGATGTATTGCAGGGCAAGTTTCCACCTGCACAATTCAGAAAAACTGGTGTTGGTGGGAAGGACCCATATGGCACAGGCTGTGAAGCAGTCATTAAGATGAGGGATATCATGTTTGGCAGCGTGTTCAACAACAGAGTGGTCCACTTGTTTCTTGGCCACAGTTTGTCGGTGGCCGTTCAAGTGGACAGACTGCTTGTTGGTTGTCTGCCTACAAAGAATCCAGCACAGAGGTTGCAGCTTAGCTTGTAAATCACATGACTGGTTTCACAGGTAGCCCTGCCTTTGATGGAATAGGTGATGTTAGTGACTGGACTGGACTGGAGTAGGTGGTAGTAGTAGGATGTATGGGACAGGCCTTAATGGCCGAAAGCTTTAATTGTGTGAATCTTTTTGTTGTGCCTATCGTGACTCAGAATCTCTGCTATATGGTGAGCAGCAACTTTACTTCTCTGGTATTGTTAAATTCCATCCTGGATTTTCCATTGTTTAAAGAAATGTGGTGGCAAGTCATGAAGCTTGATTGGAAGAAAGGACACTGGTGTGTGGAAAGTTTAGTTTGTGGCACCTTTTATACAAAAGGCAGTGAAGTTCCCTTGTTAGAGAAAGAAATATCATAAAATTAATAGTTACCATCATTGTGTGTAAAGGTAATTCAGATACAGGATTGCCACTGATCTTTCGTCCTATGGAGTAACTAAATATGAATACTGACCGTAAGGGAGAAAAATTCAGCATACATTAACTCACATGTTTTTGCTGTTGTTACTTATGCTGTCACTAATCTATGGGCATTTGTAGTGATTTTTTTCTGCTGGACCTTTCAAGTGGTAAAAAAAGCATTTTTTGTGCCAATATTTTTTGTTATTAATGTTTCTTCTCTGTTGCAGCTTTCGTCGTTCTTTTCCTAATCTAATATGCATGTTCTTGTTTATTGCCTTAGCTATCGTCCATTTTTGCCAGTGAGTTTGGTGACTCAGGAACTAGCTTTTGAATCCGATGAGAAATGTTTAGAGTTCCTCACTCCATTTGGCCTTAAATTTGACGATGCCCAAAGGACCAAGATTGATTGTAAAACAAGTTCTACCATCATCTCCAATATCTGAGGCCATTGGTCATTATTTCCAATGGAATCATTTATGATAACTTTTTGTATTCTCAGTGGGAGGTTCCAGTTGGTCTTCAAGCAGTGTTTTCTTTCATACATCAATCTTAAGTTGCCATTACATATTTCATTCTTTTTCCACATCACAGGAGATTAGTGATGTGAAATAACTGCATGGCTGGTATAGTTTTGTCTTATTTTGTCTGTCCTGGAGGTATTTCTGACTTAGTGTAAATTGCAGTCTTGATTATGGCAGATGTGACAGAAGACTTCATCAAGATCATCAATCTGGGGAAAATGAAAAGAGCTCAGAGATAAAATTAATTTTGCCTTACAGATTGACGAGGTGCAAAGAGAAACATGGAATTTTTGAAATGCTGCTCCTGATGAAGATGTGGAACATACAGATTTCTTGGGAGGCTACATCTTACTTCGAAAATATAACTGACTATCTCATTGTTATAATCCTGGGAAGAGAATAATCACTACCGGCCATCTATAAGCAAGATATCATATTGTTGTTATATTGGAAAGAGGAAAACTGCTACTAGCCACCTCACTTGCCATTAAAGCAGTAAAAACCTATTGTCTGGAATGGGAGTAACATCAAACTTAAATGTTGATAGAGAACAATGTGGAGATCGTGCAACAAAGGAAATTCGCACTTTGATACTGTGGCTATTGAACAATGCTTCCTGAAGAGCTAGATGATGCTGTAAACCTCTGTATACCAGTGGGAAGTATTTGCTGCATTGGAATTCTGCTTCAGAAGAGGAGTTTTCTTCAGCTACTTGGAAGACTTAATGAAAGTGAGATGACATAGCATAAAAGATTCACTTTAAGAGGGGCTATTTTCTGCAAGAGCCAGCAACTAATTAGTATCTCTGAGCTTCAGAATAAGAAGATGCCTGCAGTTTTGTCACATACTGCTGTAATGACTCAATAGGGTATCCATCCTTACATGAAACATCGTTGTTTAATTCCCTCTTCAGTAGAGCCTTTATTACCTCGACAAATTGATTGTTATGCAACTCTGTTGATACGCTAATCAGTCTTCGGTATTGTAACCATTCTGGTATACTCCTTTCGTTACTGGAACCTCCCTCTAGGTGGTCTCTTGTTCAGGTTAAATGTAGATATTCCAGGAGGGTACTGCAGGTTCCATGAACTCGTCGCTGGAGGCAGAAATTCGTCGTGGAAAACAGCACACCAAGTCGAACACATCCCGAAGATGTGGAAGCTGGAGATAAAAGTACAAATTCTGAGTTTTATGTAATTTTTGTGTATTATATATTTTGCATTCCAGTGCATTGACAGTTTTTGTTATGCGTTATGGTGAGTTTGTGTACATAGACACTTTGACTTTGAGACTGATTGTGCGTGTGTAAATTCGGTCCCAGTGTATAAATGTGAATATCCGTATGCCTGTGATTAGGGAGGAAGTGACATTGATGAACAATATTTATATAGTGTGCACGCTATTATTAATAAAAGCGGTGTGTACAGGACTGCATTATTGTGGCTAAAAAAGCCGGACAGTTTTCGGTGAGCATCATCCCAATTTTTTTTATGTTGGCTTTTATTTAATAAAATGTTTTACTATGCAACTTTTCTTATATTTGTGTAATAAATGGTTTTCTACTGCATTAATTACTTTCATTGTACCAAATATTTTTCAACTTTTCTAAAATTTTAAATTCTGAAAGCCTGTGTAATTTGCTAATTTATTTAGGTGCAATAAACTCTCTTTTAAGTGTTCCTATTTTTCTCACCAGTAAATGTGTTTTGTTGTAAGAATAATTTGATTAAATGACTAATTTTATTAGTATGTAACCAGAGCCATAACTCTGGATTTCACAGTTCATGGCCCTGAGGTAGGTCATTGTAGAAACACTTAAATCTCGAAACATTTGGTAAAAAACAGAGTATTTTTGTACCAGTGGTGTCATGTATTTTTTTTCGGAATTGCAATAAAATATGAAAGATAGAAACAATTTATTAAAATGTTGAATTGTTAAATTTTTTGTCCCAGATGCGTAAGTTAAATGTTTTGAAAGCTGTTAAAAGTGACTTCCACAGAAGTCATTTGTGTACAAAGTTTTTTTTGTATGTAGAGTTTGATGAATACACAAAATTACAAAATTATTTACCTTTCTTAGTTTTTAATTTCTTTATTTTTCTAAAGTGTGTGTGTGTGTGTGTGTGTGTGTGTGTGTGTGTGTGTGTGTGTTTGTGGTGTTATGTTAAATATGTAACACTTTTGTAGTTCTGTGCTGTTTGAGTTAACCTACCTGCAGTTCCATTTTGTGCAGCAGTAGTATTATTTGCATAGCAGCACTGGTTTCAACTGCAAGTGTGGTAAAGAAACCATTGATAGTTATTCTTGTGTGCCAGGTTATACAGCTGGAATAGATTTGACAATCCTCTTAGCATCAGATGCATGTGAAATGTCTTCCAACGTTCGACTGTTCTTTGCTAAAGTGCATTGCCCGGAAAATTCAGTGTTAATCTTGTTTAAATGTAGTATACACTGATGGAAAAAAATCACAACACTAACAAACAAGTAATATAGAGCAATGAAATTTTGGCAATACATTTGTCTAGTTAAGATATTTAAGTGATCAAGTTGCAAGATCACACATTAATGTAAGCACGAGATAAGCCATTGCAAATGTGGATCCGTTGTGTCGTACAGGTGCCGGATATCAGTTGGTGAGATGGAGTTCCATGCCTTTTGCACTTGCTCAGTCAGTACAGGGTTAATGTTGGTTGTCGATGACGCTCGAATTGTCATCCGATGACATTACATACACACTCAATTGGAGACAGATCTGGTGATCAAGCATGCCAAGGCAACATGTAAACACTGAGTAGAGCATGTTGCATTACATGGGCAAGTGGTTCACAGTTGGAAGACACCGCCGTGAATGCTGTTAGTGCTAGGTTGAATCACGAAACTGAAGTACACATTTGCAGTCAGGGTGTGCAGGATAATCACAAGTGCTCTTGCTGTCACACACAATTGCACCCGAAACCATAACCCCAGGTGTAAGTCCAATATGTCTAGGCCGCAGACAGGTTGGTTGCAGATGCTCACATCGCCTCCTCCTAACCAACACACTGCCATCAGTGGCAACAAGGCAGAATTGCATTTCATCGGAAAACACAACAGACCTCCACTCCAACCTCTAATGAACTCTCGCTCGACACTACTGGAGTCGCAAACTGTGGTGGTCGGGGGGTCAGTGGAATGCACACTACATGGCGAGTGGCTTGGATCTGTCCTTGAAGTATCAGATTTGTAACAGATCATTGTGTCACTGTGGTGCCAACTGCAGTTCGAATTGCTGCAGCAGACACAGTAAGATGTGCCACAGCCATATGCCAAACACTACTGTCTACTCTTTTGGTAGTGCCATGTGGCATCCAGAGCCCGGTCTACTTATTACCTATGACCACTGCCAGCAGTAATGTTGCGGAAGGAACATGCAGCTTCTCGTAGCCCTACTACACGACCTCATTCAAACTCGGTGAGCTGTTCATAATGGTATCATCTGTGTCTTAAAGACATTCTTCCCAAACATCGATTTACTATGTCCAATCTCAAAGGTAACAAATGCTCATGACTAGAGACCAGATTATATGCATCATAAAAAACTTAAAATATGCAGGAAAAATGCTTAAAAATGCATGAAAAGTGTCAAAATATGCCAGAGCAAATAATTAAAAAAATTAGTTACTGCATGCATTATATCTCAAAGTCGAACCTGTGCATATCAATTATGACAAGCGCCGGCCACGCAGAAAATCAGTACAATTAAAATGCTCATATCATTTTCTGAATACCAACTTCAAGATATATCGCACGCAGAGGGGCGCACTCAAAAATTCCATAATATTTTATTTAAAAAAACAACATACAATAATGAATATTTTGAACAGCATTTACTTTTAATTAATACTACTGGACCAAAGCACCATTTAAAATTTATTTTTCTACAATTGTAAACATATATGACCAAGTACTGTTCCAAATGTTCAGTAGTAAGATTGTGTCCTCAATCACTCAAAACATTTATAGGCAGACAAGGACCATTCTACATCATCTGAGGTAACTGGGCAGTATTTGCATTTGGGTGAAATGTTGGCACTTACTGTTTCTTGTAAAAGTTCACTCGTCCCGTTAATAAAACTGAACAGTATGCTACAAGCGTTCAAGGCCTGGGTTACTTTTTAAGATGTTTTCAAACTTTTAAGTTTTCTTGGGAATACTTGTGGCAATGAGTAGTTTGGTGGAATAATTTTATT
Source organism: Schistocerca nitens (assembly GCF_023898315.1). Lineage (NCBI taxonomy): Eukaryota > Metazoa > Arthropoda > Insecta > Orthoptera > Acrididae > Schistocerca > Schistocerca nitens. The sequence goes on along the minus strand of NC_064617.1, from coordinate 383,539,310 downwards.
CATTAACTGAATAGATTCATTCACCGCAAAACCTTTAGTTTCAAGCTTTTTAATACTTACAGGTATCCGGGAAATATGAGTGCTAATCACAGCAATGTCTTTTTTAATACCAGAATCATTGAAAGCTTCCTTGCACGGGCAAACTTCCAAAGCCTCTGCACTATCAAAGTCATTTACTACCACTCTGGCCTCAAAATGTTCACGGTAAAACTACACAGCTTCAAACCACGTACCCCAGTGGTTCCGGAGGTAAAGGCACATTTGGTAGTTTTTCTTTGTAGGTCTTGATGTGATCAGAAGCCTTTAGAAACACTTTGTGGATGAAATCAGTTAATTTACATTCACAGATGTGGAACGTACTTCTTCAGCAAGGCGATGTTCTCCATGAGCAAAGCACACAACATTATTCAAATTGGGATAAGATACTCTGAGGGCTTTTCCTGCTTTGATCATATAGGGAGCAGCATCTGAAATAAACACAAACATCCTTTCATCTGCAGAAGATTCTGGAAATATTTTTTTAATACGCCCATTCACAAATCTGGCGATCATAGGATGATTTACTTTTTCAAGATCTTTGTAGGCCCCTAAACACGAAAAAGAAGGCCCTTCTTTTAAAGCACCAACAATTGCATTTTCAACGTAACAGCCACAAGCGTCTGTAGTTTTTGTCAATCGAAATTCAGATAAAGCAGTCCTTGAATTCATTGCATATTTCTTCCAGAACATTTACATACACTATCAGTATGCAATTTTTACACAATGTTGATTCATCTGGTATATTTTGATTCAAGCAATATTTGCGCAGGAAGCCTTTGAGGGTAGGATTTGTAAGTTTGTGAAGAGGAATATTGCTTGAAGTGAATGCTTCACATGTTAAACCAACTTTCTTTGTTACCTTTGGACAAATCCCCGCTACTACAACTTGCTGTTGTCAGAAGTTGTTGTTATGGTCCTTTCTTCAGCCTTCCTGCAATATGAATACTTGTCTTGAAATGCTGGTATATTTGAAACTTCATCTCGCTCCCTCCCTCCCTCCCTCCCTCCCTTTGCAAACTCAACAATATAGAAAAATTCCGTCCTATGTAAATGTTCCAGGATGGTCTGCTATCTACAAAATGTTTCTTATTTCAGTTAGCATGGCACACAACACATTACACACTACACGTTGTAAACATGTTTAATAAATAGAAAGCTAAACTGAAATAATGGACATGCAACTAAAAGCTTGCATAGTTTAATTGTTGCAGACATGTACGGTATGACAGCATAGGGGATTAAGGGGGCTGCGGGTGCAGTAGCATTGACTCTGCCTGTTCCTGTTCCTCTTCTGTAATGATTTCGCTAGGCAGTGGCCTCTCGGTTAGCGATTGCAAGCAGTTGTAGGTCACGGCCAATCTGTGAGTGATCAAAACTAGATCGAGCTAAAGGGAAGTTATCTTTCGGTGTAGAAACATGTCTACTAACTTTCGTTTATCGTGCACAACTGCTCGGTGTTGAGATTTTTTTTTCCCCCCATCAGTGTATTTGATTCTCTTTTACGATAACGAGTGTTCTTTTTGTGTGAGATCCAGGTGGATCTCACACACAATAAGTCTATATCCCTGCTGTCTTATTTTATTCTGCTCCAATGTGGTTGCAACTAAATATTCTATCATCTCTCTCTTTTGATTTGCTTGCAGTACCCACAACACTAATTCCTTCCAGAACTAGCTGTTCAGTGAGATGTGGACTTCAGTAACTTTGTGATTATTCTTCTGATGGTTATCTGTCTGCAAAAATTGCTGGCAAGCTGTTGAATGCATGTTTTCCAGTAAAAGGAGTATGTAGCCACTATCTCATTTATTATACTTTTGCAACTGGACAAAGCGTAAATACGCTGCTCTCAAGCTTCAGTACCAGAAAAGCACTTTCCGAGAGGTGAAATTCTCCTCCTGGTGTTTATTGCTTATTGTTCATAAGCTGCAAGAATGTCGCAAGCAGCTCATTTCTTACATTTCATGACAGGATTAGATTTTCTGTTATCAACTTCAAAGTCACTTTAGTAATTACTACTGTTACTACGTACAAAAAAAAAAAAATTATATGTTGCCTCAGCAAGTGCATTTGAATTCAGTCTGCAGATTGATTATTGAAATCTAACCGCTGCTATTGCGGTATTGTTCAGCATGCGCATCCCACCTGACATGCACTGCACATGCACTTGATTTTGTGAACTCTTGGAGCACCACGGTATTAGCTTACATGGAGCACCTACCAATGGCAGTAAGCTGTAATATGTATTTATTTTAAGTAATTGTGTTCCCAATTTGAAATCAGTTTAATAGCAAATAGACAACATAACTAAAAACTTAATTTTTTGGACACACGGTGATTATAACAAGCAACAATGGTCAAATCGTGGGCAACGAAAGTCTGTATAAACTAGGAACATAAAGTCTGTACTTGAATAAACAGGCTGTCCAGTTTCTAAGCACCCTTTCATTTAACACCTCAGTAGTTCAGTTTTCACATTGACGGAAAGTTGCAGAAACAGAAATTAAAACACTTGCACAAATATAGGTCATGGTACATTCTAAACATGCTCTTCACTTGCTGAGAATACTGTTACTTACAGATGACATTTACTTCCTGCCCAAAATATGATTGATTCTTAATAACTCTTAAACAGATGAAGACTGCAGCTTTCACATGTTAACTTGGTTTTTATGATGATGTCTCTGTCTCTCTGGTTACTTGCATTCTTTGAGCATATGGAGCATCTGTAGATGAAAACTGAAGAAACAGAAAAAAGTAGGAATTTAAGATGGGACCTGGGTAAACTGAAAGAACCAGAGGTTTTAGAATGTTTCTGAGAGAGCGTTACAGAATGATTGACGAGAACAGGTGCGATTTACTTGAGGGCAATATTATGAAAATGGAAGGACATAGATGAAGATGAAATGGTAAGATATGATACTGCATGAAGAATTTGACAGAGCACTGAAAGACCTAAGTCAAAACCAGGCCCCAGGAGTAGACAACATTACATCAGAACTACTGATAGCCTTTGATGAGCCAGCCATGACAAAGTTCTACCATCTGGTGAGCAAGATGTGAGACATGCAAAATACCCTCAGACTTCATGAAGAATGTAATAATTCCTATTCCAAAGAAAGCAGGTGTTGACAGGCATGAAAATTATCGAACTATCAATTTAATAAGTCACAGCTGCAAAATACTAACATGAACTCTCGACAGACAAATGGAAAAACTGGTAGAAGCTGGCCTCTGGGTAGATCAGTTTGGATTCTGTAGAAATGTTGGAACACGCGAGGCAATACTGACCATACGACTTATCCTAGAAGATAGGTTAAGGATAGGCAAACCTATGTTTGTAGCATTTGTAGACTTGGAGAAATCTTCTGACAATATTGACAGGAATATTCTCTCAAATTCTGAAGGTGGCAGGGGTAAATAAAATACAGGGTGCAAAAGGCTATTTACAATTTGTACAGAAACCAGATGGCAGTCATACGAGTCGAGGGGGTATGAAAGGGAAGCAGTGGTTGAGAAGGGAGTGAGACAGGGTTGTAGCCTATCCCTGATGTTATTCAATCTGTGTATTGAGCGAGCAGTAAAGGAAACGAAAGAAAAATTTGGAGTAGAAATGAAAGTCCAGAGAGAAGAAATAAAAAGTTTGAGGTTTGCTGCTGACCTAATTCTGTCAGAAGCAGCAAAGGACGTGGAAGAGCAGTTTTATGGAATTGACAGTATCTTCAAAGGAAGATACAAGATGAACATCAACAAAAGCAAAACAACGATAACGGAATATAGTCAAATTAAATCGGGTGTTGCTGACAGAATTAGATTAGGAAATGAGAGACAAAGTAGTAGACGAGTTTAGCTATCTGGGAATCAAAATAACTGATGATGGTTGAAATAGAGAGGATGTAAAATGTAGACTGGCTATGGAAAGGAAAGCGTTTCTGAAGAGAAATTTGCTAACAACAGGTACAGAATTAAGTGTCAGGAAGTCCTTTCTGAAAGTATTTGTATGGAGTGTAGCTACACTATGTGATCAAAAGTATCTGGCTGAACATGACTTAAAAGTTCGTAGCACCCTCAATCGGTAGTGCTGGAATTCAATATGGTGTTGGCCCACTCTTAGCCTTGATGACAGCTTCCACTCTCGCAGGCATACATTCAGTCAGGTGCTGGAAGGTTTCTTCGGGCATGGCAGTCCATTCTTCACGGAGTGCTACACTGAGGAGAGGTATCGATGTTAGTCGGTGAGGCCTGGCACGAAGTCAGCACTCCAAAACATCCCAAAGGTGTTCTATAGGATTCTGTGAAGGCCAGTCCATCACATGAATACTATTGTCATGTAACCACTCCGCCACAGGCCGTGCATTATGAACAGACGCTCATTCGTGCTGAAAGATGCAATCGCCATCCTCGAATTGCTCTTCTACAGTGGGAAGCAAGAAGGTGCTTAAAACATCAATGTAGGTCTCTAATGTGATAGTGCCATGCAAAAACATAAGAGGTCAAGCCCCCTCCATGAAAATTGCGATCACACCATAACACCACCGCCTCCGAATTTTACTGCTGGCACTAGACACGCTGGCAGATGACGTTCTCCGGGCATTGGCCATACCCACACACTGCCATTGGATTGTCACGTTGTGTACCGTGATTCGTCACTCCATACAACGTTTTTCCACTGTTCAGTCATCTGATGTTTACGCTCCTTACACCAAGTGAGTCGTCGTTTGGCATTTACCAACGTGGTGTGGCTTATGAGCAGCTGCTTGACCATTAAATCCAAGTTTTCTCACCTCCCCACCCAACTGTCATAGTACTTGCAGTGGATCCTGATGCGGTTTGGAATCCCCATGTGATGGTGTAGATAGATCTATTACACATTACAACCCTCTTCAACTGTTGGCAGTCTCCGTCAGTCAACAGACGACATCGGCTTGTACGTTTTTGTGCTTTACTTGTCCCTTCTCATTTCCATTTCACTATTGCATCAGAAACAGTGGACCTAGGGAAGTTTATAAATGTGGAAATCTCGCATACAGACGTGTGACACCCAATCTCCTGAGCACATTCAAAGTCAGTGAGTTCCATGGAGTGCCCCATTCTGCTCTCCCACGATGTCTGACTACTGAGGTCGCTGATATGAAGTACCTGGCAGTAGCTGGCATCACAATACACCTAATATGAAAAAAGTATGTTTTTGGTGGTGTCCGGATACTTTTGATCACAAAGTGTGTGTATGGAAATGAAACATGGATGATAAATAGTTCAGACAAGAAGAGAATAGAAGCTTTCAAAACTTGGTGGTACAGAAGAATGCTGAAGATTAGATGCGTAGATCATGTAACTAATGAGGAGGTACTGAATAGAATTGGGGAGAAGAGGAATTTGTGACACAACATGACTAGAAGAAGGGATTGGTAGGTAGGACATGTTCTGAAGCATCGAGGGATTACAAATTTTGCATTGGAGGGTAAAAATCGTAGAGGGAGACGAAGAGATGAATACACTACGCAGATTCAGAAGTATGTAGGTTGCAGTAGTTGCTCGGAGATGATGAGACTTGCACATGATAGGGTAAAATGGAGAGCTGCATCAAACTAGCCACTGGACTGAGGACCAAAACATTTGTTTCACTTAGGCATATTCATCTTGAACAGTGTGTATAAGTTTACTGCAGCTACATAGGCCCGGATCTAGTGCGATCCAAACCGGGGTTTCTGCCCCGGGCACCAATGTAAGGGGGCGTCAAATTCTTATTCTTGAAGGAAAAAACCTCGTTTCTCAAAGCACCTAGCATCCAGCGCACAGTGGTCTATCAGTTGTTCATATGATTTTGAAATGCACACTGTTGGTTTTCGAACACATTCTAGGTTGATACCTGAACAAATCGTAAGTCGACTTTTGAATACGTGCGTAGTGTATGTGATGTGTCTGCTGGGGGAATCCCCGTAGCATCGAGAAATAAAAAAGCTTTCACGTTGACAAAAGGGGCGGGGCTATATGAGAATGGGTGAATACCAATCGCTATTTGTTTCTGTGGCTGATTGGATGTGCGAATGATAAGTATTGTTATTATTATTATTAGCGAAATCCATTGTGTCGGACTACCTATCCAAGGAAATGAAATTTTCACAGAAAATTTTTGCCAGATCACTGCACTACTAAGGGCCTTGCTAGCAGCCGCTTAAGCTCTATTGTCACACCAATGCCTAATGGGAGAATAAACGCGGGTTGACTGAACCAGTGATTCTGGCATGGTTAGCGAAGTTAACCGGAGAAACATTTTAACAATGGTAGTAATATTTACAGAATTAGTGATGACAAGATTGTTGCCGGCCGGAGTGGCCGTGCGGTTCTAGGCGCTACAGTCTGGAACTGAGCGACCGCTACGGTCGCAGGTTCGAGTCCTGCCTTGGGCATGAATGTGTGTGATGTCCTTAGGTTAGTTAGGTTTAATTAGTTCTAAGTTCTAGGCGACGGATGAGCTCAGAAGTTAAGTCGCATATTGCTCAGAGCCATTTGAACCATTTGACAAGATTGTTAGAACAAGGTAGGAGAAGAAAAGGGGACATCACAAAATTATGTGCAAAAATATGACAATTCAGAATTTGTATAAAAATTTCGTACTATTACTTTTCGATCTCATGTTTGAGAAACTGGGGCATATGGATGAAATGTGAAACTATTTCCTAGCATAAAACTTTTTCCTTGAAGTAGGCCTAATAGGCATTTGATATTGGTACTGTGTGAATTATATTATGTCGTATTATTTATGTAAATGTGGTAGATAAAATGACCATTTGTGCCAAAAGAATCTCGATTATTTATAGATTCTTTCACAGAAAGGAAAGCATGCTGTGTAATACTGTAGCATGATTAGAGAGGAAAAAAAATGCTGGGACCTAAGTATTGAAGGAATGTGTACAGTCTTGTTTGTCTCTTAAGTGCTTTGATGTGCCCTATATTTAATTTTATGTCACACAAAAGTGAAAGTTATCAACTAATGGGCAATAAGGATTGCAAATTTTGTGAAGAGTTCTTATTGTCCTGGTCACAAATAATCCCATCCAGTACCAATTGTGAGGGTGTTCCAGGGGGGTGGGATGTCAAACTGCCCGACTGGGAGCAGGAGAGGCACCACAGGACATTGTAATTTCCACTGTCCTGAATATAGGTTTAACGGCTTCCATTATTAAATATACACGTTTGAATTCCACAGAGAAAAATACAGTGACGTGCGACAGAAGAATGCTGTGTAAAGAGACGTGGCACTGCACTTCGGCACACTTAAGACCAAATAACATGTCATATTTCCTCGAACATGTGTGTTTTATTTATCAAACTTTTCAAAATATGTGCGCAACAGGATGACCAAATTTTCGAAAAATCGATTTTTTAACATTTTTGGCATCCTATTACAAGAAACGCGTTTGCTCTACTGTGACAGATTGGTAGTAATAATGGTTAGTACTCAACAATGACAATGAAACTCGACAACTGCACTCGCAACAAGGCACTGTAAAATTCACATTCGAGGTTGTCAAATGAAATTTAATAAAAGAAACTGTACGGGCAATTTTTGTCTATGCTTGGTGATTTTAGAGAAGACAATAAAGTAATGGTCGCATATAGTACCAAAGAAAGGGCAAAATGTGACATTATGCATAAAATTTATATTTTTTATTTGCTATTTTTGAAATGTTAATCACGGAAATGTACACTATAGCTTCTTTATAAGATGAAAGACAAATAGAAAAAGGCCCATAAACACAAACATCTTACTCTAACATCACACAGATTGCCATTTTTTCAATCTGATTTTCTAGTGTTGACAAAATATTTGCATACGACAAAATATTTGCATACAATCTTATCACACGATGCGCTTAAGTTTTGAGTTCACACACTCCACCTGATGTGAGTATCCATCGTTACAGATGCTGAAGAAGTAAAGCTTCGTGACGTGAAATCGTGATAAACTTACATAACTACACTTAGTTACACCACTGACAAGTTTACTAGGATGTGTCTACTGGACTACAAGACAGTGTTATGGGCAGGAAGAATCATTCATTTTTATTCTACCACTGTAATCCTACGTTCATCGAGGGAGAACTATTGATCATATTTCATGACTGTCTACTCGTGGTACTTACTTCGGGATTACTATCTACTGATACATTCTGACAGTACAATATTGTGTTTTAGAAGTGTGATCATCGACTGAAAACGTACTTCAATGTCGGTGACCTATACTTCCTTTTGCTACATGATATTCTTGTGTATTCTGTTGTGCATGAGTATGTCTGTACGAGAATTGTGCCACTGAACAAGTGTAAAACAATTTTTTTATACATCTGGCGTGCTGTAGGTATTTCACACACACACACACACACACATGGTTCGGCCATTATGCTTTGGTACCAAACACCTAACTATAGTGTTCCTTGTTTTAGCCAGGATGAGACTGCATCGTTCACGGGAAAGACACTTGAATACTAGCTTAAAACTAAGTGCATAATACACTCCTGGAAATTGAAATAAGAACACCGTGAATTCATTGTCCCAGGAAGGGGAAACTTTATTGACACATTCCTGGGGTCAGATACATCACATGATCACACTGACAGAACCACAGGCACATAGACACAGGCAACAGAGCATGCACAATGTCGGCACTAGTACAGTGTATATCCACCTTTCGCAGCAATGCAGGCTGCTATTCTCCCATGGAGACGATCGTAGAGATGCTGGATGTAGTCCTGTGGAACGGCTTGCCATGCCATTTCCACCTGGCGCCTCAGTTGGACCAGCGTTCGTGCTGGACGTGCAGACCGCGTGAGACGACGCTTCATCCAGTCCCAAACATGCTCAATGGGGGACAGATCCGGAGATCTTGCTGGCCAGGGTAGTTGACTTACACCTTCTAGAGCACGTTGGGTGGCACGGGATACAGGCGGACGTGCATTGTCCTGTTGGAACAGCAAGTTCCCTTGCCGGTCTAGGAATGGTAGAACGATGGGTTCGATGACGGTTTGGATGTACCGTGCACTATTCAGTGTCCCCTCGACGATCACCAGTGGTGTACGGCCAGTGTAGGAGATCGCTCCCCACACCATGATGCCGGGTGTTGGCCCTGTGTGCCTCGGTCGTATGCAGTCCTGATTGTGGCGCTCACCTGCACGGCGCCAAACACGCATACGACCATCATTGGCACCAAGGTAGAAGCGACTCTCATCGTTGAAGACGACACGTCTCCATTCGTCCCTCCATTCACGCCTGTCGCGACATCACTGGAGGCGGGCTGCACGATGTTGGGGCGTGAGCGGAAGACGGCCTAACGGTGTGCGGGACCGTAGCCCAGCTTCATGGAGACGGTTGCGAATGGTCCTCGCCGATACCCCAGGAGCAACAGTGTCCCTAATTTGCTGGGAAGTGGCGGTGCGGTCCCCTACGGCACTGCGTAGGATCCTACGGTCTTGGCGTGCATCCGTGCGTCGCTGCGGTCCGGTCCCAGGTCGACGGGCACGTGCACCTTCCGCCGACCACTGGCGACAACATCGATGTACTGTGGAGACCTCACGCCCCACGTGTTGAGCAATTCGGCGGTACGTCCACCCGGCCTCCCGCATGCCCACTATACGCCCTCGCTCAAAGTCCGTCAACTGCACATACGGTTCACGTCCACGCTGTCGCGGCATGCTACCAGTGTTAAAGACTGCGATGGAGCTCCGTATGCCACGGCAAACTGGCTGACACTGACGGCGGCGGTGCACAAATGCTGCGCAGCTAGCGCCATTCGACGGCCAACACCGCGGTTCCTGGTGTGTCCGCTGTGCCGTGCGTGTGATCATTGCTTGTATAGCCCTCTCGCAGTGTCCGGAGGAAGTATGGTGGGTCTGACACACCGGTGTCAATGTGTTCTTTTTTTCCATTTCCAGGAGTGTAGTTGCCTGCTGGCTACAAATGCATCACGCTTTCTATATACATATATTCAATTTCTATTAGTCTGCAGTTCATCCTTTGTCAATTTTTTTTATTAGTTGTGCTGCACTTGTGGTTTGACATACTTTTCTTCACCTAGAAAGAAAAGTGTCGCTGTAGGAGGACCACAATCCTATCTCTCATAGTATATTCAAGAATTAATTTATATTTCTTCACCCCTCATATAGATATACCCTTTCATGTAGCGTGTAAATGTATGTATTGCATAAATGTAAATAATTTGTACATGAGCATAGCTAGTTACCATAGATAGTGTTTACTTCATCGTCTGTATTTATGTTTCTTAGCTTAGTTCTTCCTAATTTCTTAATTTTAGTTTAGTCCAGTAGCGTAGACGTTTTATTTTCTTAGTCAACTCCTGAAGTTTTCTCTAAGTGTAGGTTGCCTGGCATTTCTTAGCTAAGCTACGAATCGTCGTCTGGTGGCGATCCATCAGCTTACTCTGTGCTGTGTGCCGTAGAGATTTTCAACTTTAAAAGCTCGATACTGCGAATCCGCTGTTCTGTCCTCACTCCATTTCGTCACTACCAAGCGCTTTGTTTCAATCGCACACGTACTATGTGTTTAAACAGTACAGTGCCAAATTAAATAATTTCTCGCACTCGCCGAGGGTAATGTTTTCTTACCTTCTCTGGTTCGTAAACATACAATGAAAATCTTACATAATTAAAACTTACATCCTAATAAAGCAACACATATGAAATAGACAAAATGAAATCTTTCCTTAATACTAAGAGTCAGTCGTAAGCTTAACCAGTTTCAAATTCTGTTTAGTGCACAAATACACGTAAATCTTTTTTGTAGGCAGAGCCCTTTCTCCTTGCCATTGTTTAAGTATACCAATTTATAGGCTCCTGGGTGAGGAATTTTTGATATAACAGATGGTCCTGTGTACAGCAGATGCCACCTAGGATTCAACTTACTAAACTTTGTCCATTTTGGATGAGTCCTGAGGAGTCCTGTTATCCTTTAATGTTGTGAAAATGAGTTTGGCATTGCTTGATCCATAGCCAGGGTTGGTTCTTCCATAGAATATTCAATAGAGCATCACTAATTAAAAGCCGTTGGGGTATAAATTTTCTGTAGGAAGATACTAATCGAAGATATCCCTTCAATTGTTTCTTATTTTGAGGTACAGGGCATATTCTGATAGTATCGAGCTATTTAGGGTCTGGAAGTATGCCTTGAGGTGATATTATGTGTCGAAGGAATTTGCCCCTTTCCTTACCGAAATGTGACTTGATTTAGGTTGGCTGTGATTCAGAATTTTGAAAACCTATACAAGACTTGAGTCAAGGGCCTTAAGTGTTCTGACCACTTGGGGGTAGCAATCAGTAAATCATCAACATACACAGTGACTCTGCTTAACAATTCAAGTCCTAATACTTGATCTGAAGCGGAAATAAATATGAGGCTTCGAGATCTATTGTGGTGAGGTACTTAATGTCATGGAATTTTAAAAATTGTTCTTTCAGGTTGTAAGGCACATCCTAACAAGCACAATGGACACTTATTGTCTGGTTTACTAAAAAATGGGGCTACAGTATGGAGATAAGGTTAGTTGTATTATTTCCCAGTTTACCATTCTGTTGATCTTGTTCCTCGCAGCCTCCTCCTTGGCCCATGGAATGAGATAAGACGAAAAGCAGAACTTTTCATGTGGGCACTCCTCCATTTTGTATCAGTATCCTTTGATTATGCCAGGGTGTTGTTCAAAATCATGAGCATAACATATTTAAAGCTCCTGCAGCTCTTCCTTTTGTTTTTCCGTAAGACATGCTCACTCACTCACCTTAGTGTGCTTGATCTTAGGGCATATTGCCTCTTCCTGTGATTGCTCAATTCCCTGTGTGTTTACAAACATGACGGTAGGGTAGAAGAATTGTATTCGAACGTCAGCAATGCGTTTTGGTTTGCTTTCTCTGGCATTTGACTTGACTAGGTCTACGGAATATTGTTGGTCGTTCACAACGAAATGACACCTCCCCTTACCACTGTCAATTTGTGCTTGGTACTTCCTAAAGGTGTCTGTGACCATAAGGCATTTTACTATTAGCCTTTCAGCCATAAGAAAAATGCATTGTAAACACAAGCTATCAATTTAAACAGGAATCCATGTCTGCAGTTTTATGCCTTTAGACTTACCCCCTACAGCTGTTTGGATTTTACATTTTTGGACTGGAAGTGTCAGTATGTGTCCTTGTTTTTATAAGTGGTCAAACAAACCCTGTGAAATTATATTTGCGCTAGCTCCAGTGTCCAGTACTATGACTATCCTTAAACCAAGTATTTGTGCATTGATTAGTGCCTGTACTATGTCTTCATTTTCATCTACATCTGACACAGGTCATCTTTGATATCACCACAGTTGCATATCAGAAAATAGCTTTTAACCAGTTCCATGCCTCCACCCTGTTATTGGTCATCAAACAGGGGCCTATCGAGACCGGTTAGTTTTCCGTAGTACCCTGAGCACTGACCACTTCTTTAGCGGTATCTCACCTATGTGCACATTATCCGTCTGGTTTAGCCAGTTAGTATCTTGTGCTGCTCCCGATTCAAACTGTCATTGTCACTGGCCCCTATTCAAAACGTAATTTTGATTGTACTGATTATATTCAGGCGGCAGCAGATTGTTCTGTCGCTCTGTTGCAATCTGCCCTTGCCAGTTGCCATTCGGGTCATTGCCCCAGTCAGTGGTGCATTGTACGTTTGCTGACTGTAACCTCTCTGGCCATTAAATCCTGACGGATTTGAATTCTGCCCATGGCTATTTTTATATCCTCACTAAAATTTTTGTCCCTTTCCGTTACCAAATAGGTTCCTGTTGGTACTGCTGCAAGGGGGATATGGGTGCCAATCGTGTTAGATGTTATTGCCATTCCCACCGTGTTTTTCATTAGTTTTTGTGGGGTCTGCCTGCGTGGTCACTGTGTTGATTGGCTTGTTGGTTGATTCGGGGGAGGGGACCAAACAGCAAGGTCATCAGGTTAAGGAAAGACGGGGAAGGAAGTCAGCCGACTTCCTTTTCACAGGGATCATCCCAGAATTTACCTGAAGCGATTTAGGGAAATCACAGAAAACCTAAATCAGAATGGCCGGACGTGGGTCTTAACCGTCGTCCTCCCGGATGCGAGTCCAGTGTGCTAACCATTGTGTCACCTCGCTCAGTGTGCCACTTAGTGGTTGCGCATGTCTCTCTTCGTAGACAAGGTCAGTTGAATCGAGAACCGAAATTAAATTCTCTACACCGTGCTCAGGAGCAAGCGGATTACATATGGGGGCGCGCACCTGCCTCCCCCTCCTGCGGGGCCACCCACATTGCCACCATCGCTGCCCCCGGTTCTTTGAAGAAGACTCACTCTTTGTGATTAAAAAGAGAGTAATAGGAGAGATTCTTCAATACAAGCAAACGAGCATAAACACCCTTAATGATCATGATTCTGTTATGCAAGCGTTGTCTGTTTGTCCTAGATCTGACTCCTACATTGCACACGCTGTACAAAATATCTGCATCTATTGCTACAGTAGAAAGAAGTTTTTCAACATAGCGGCCTGCTGAGGCTGAGGTCGACAATGGAGGAGGATCCTCTTAATGACTTAGCTCTGTTGAACACTCACCCTGACATTGATTGTACTATTGACGATGTGATTAATTAATTTGCCAGGAAGAATAGGCGCATAGAATTCACCATTTAAGGAAGCGAACCAAAATTGTAACTGTTTTATATCATAAGATGGCATTGTCTTGTATACGTGTATAATCAGTTTAAATAAAACTTTTTTAAACTTCACATGTGACTTGATTATTTTTTATTACGGTAAAAGTAAAGGTAGCTCAAGAAAAGTAAAGGTAGCTCAAGATACCTTTAGCGCCCCTTCCTTGAGGTTTTTCTGTATCCACCACTGCTCAGGAGTGGTGATTAATTTCTCACATGTGTTAGCTGATAGTCAGCTTTTCAAAACATTTAGGTCACCTACATCTGAAATTGGATTTGTTCAGTAGCGACTTTTATTTTGATGCTTCCCGAAGTATCTCCTGAGCCCTCCATGTTTACTGCGGAACGACGACAGGTTAAACACCTCTTGTCTCAATCTCTCTTGTACTGTAATGGACCAGAACTTGTCTAGGAAAGCCCTTTCAAACTGTTCGTTGGTGTAACATTTTCCGCCATGTCAGTTTATAATTGTCTGTTTATAATTTACCACGAAGCGTATCTTCTACACTTCGGCCCAGTTCCTTGGCAAGACGTTCCGGAAGACTCTTATGAACACGACTGAGTGTGTTCCCTTACTTTCGGAAGAAAAACTCGGAAACTGCCTCCGTTATAATAAACCTTCATCTGCGAGCAAAGTTAGAAAGGCATGCAGCGTTGTCCGCTGCTGGCGTGACATTGTTTCCATGTATCGGATTCTATTTCTAGTACCTCTGTGCGAAAGGGACAGAAGTCGGTGCCGCCCGCTGTGTATTATAGTTGCAATTTATTTCACCTGACAGGTTAGGATTCAAGTGCCGATAGATGTTCACATTATCTGTCCTGTCTATTGACACCTAATTGTTTATGTTTCCTGTCCTTTTCAGTGTTAATGAAGATGTTAGTCAGCGTTTTTTCCTCCACTGCATTCAACCTCTGATGTGTTTCAGCCCTTAATTCTGCCTTCTGTACCTTCATCACATCTACATAACCCTTGTGTTCCTGGCCTACCTTCTGCGCCAGGGTACTGCCTTGGTCAAGCATACCTACCTCGACTCTGTTTTTTATTTCTTTAATGTCTATCCTTTCGTGTTCCTTTCTGTGAACTGAGTATTTAAACTTATGCTACCTAGTTGCAATGACAGGTCCTGCAACGGTTCAGGTAGACCTTTGTACGCTGTTTGCAACCCGTCAGCGGTACCTGTGAGTGTATTTATATTGTGACAGCTTGTGATGCATTTTTGTCTGAGCCTCAGATACCTCCTTCACTTTTTGCGTGAACTGTTCTTTTGTCTCGCCTACTGATGACACTTTCTGACTTAAATTATTTATATCTTTGACAGATCAGTGAGCAATTGTGTTTTTAGGTCTTTCCCCATGCTTACAAGTTTATCCGGTAATTCATTTCAAAGATCAGAGAGCAATTCTTTTGCTAAGTCATTAAACAGTTGTGTTATGTCGGTTTTGGAAGCTTCGAAGAATTTGCTTTTGCTTTGCGAGTAATTCCATTTGTGTATCTGTCTGCTGTTTTGTAAAATCAATAATTTCCTCGATGCTTCGTTTAAGTGTTTGATTTTGCTCATTAAGCAAATTAAATTTTTCGTTTTCTTGTTTTGAAAAATCATTAAATTTTTAATCAATACTTTGTTTGAGCGTTTGTTTTTGCCCTTCCTTAAACTCGTTCTTAAAATCACAGAAGCTATGTTTAAATAACTGTTGTAATGTTAACATCACGTTCGGGGTTTCCGGTGTGTGCAATACATCCTGTACAATCACGTTTGCATGAGGCGTAAGTGTGACAGACTAAGAATGATTTAATAATTAATTGTCGACATAAATCAATTGTATGCACACATTTCTCTCCCTAAAATTAATTTTCTGTCCAAATGTCTAAGTGTTTTACAAGAATGCTTCAATTTGGGAAATGTCTTACGAAAGCTACTACGATCACTATATCACTATTGGGAGAGACGCTATTAAAGCGCAGTAATGCACGCAATGTATTGTGAATTTTCCTACATTTTCATTGTTTTCCTACATTTTCGTTGGCTTTCTCGCTCCCTCTGGGATAAATTCTCCAATTGATTAGGTTTAATCTTTTGCAGATCATCTAATTTCCATCCACTTTGTGATAATATAGTATCCTTTCATGAAACAGAGGAAGAACAATTAGTGTAACAGAAAATTTACAAAATAACATAATTATTTTAAATTACTGCAAATGTGCTAAATCTCTCCCGATGGCGATGTCCTAGTATAGGCCACCAGGTATCAGTCGCACCAGAATTTATATGCCCAGAAACACGCGCTGGTATGGCAGAAACGTTGTGGCAGTTCAGGAAATGTTATGGCAGTTCTGGAACTTTAATCCAATGTTCGTTCCTTTGAATTTTGGTGTACGGCTGAATATTTATTTACCTTGTCTTCCTAACGATGTGCAACAATGCTACCGTGGCTGCAGCGGCTATGAGTCCTCGTCGCATCTGGAGGTGGAGAATAGAACATAGCTAGGTACGAGAATGAAAACTTGCAGCTTCCGCATATTATAACTTATAATTAACATCATACTGGGAGAGCCCAATTACATACGTCTTCATCGCCCCAGCTTAAAAGACTAACAGACCCCAAGATCGGTGGAAAAAAAAAAAAAAAAAAAAACAATTGAGGTACAGTCATGCTCAAAAGTATCCGAACGACCTGAATTGCATTTTGCCTGATTCGCATACAACCCACATAACGCAGCTGTCTAGCAGGTCCTCTAATCGCTCCTTGGTACAGTCGTTTGACTATTGAAAGTGGTTCCAACAAGTCACCACTAGAAAACACTGCTCTGTATCGCAATAACTCAAGATGTAAAGTAATACTACGATACTACAAGTATCAGGGAACACCTTATCACAGATAAGACTGTCCTTAAGACTTGTAAGCTCACATTTATTACAATAAATGACATACCTGAAATGTTACCACTCTCATTATTACGTCAGACACGTAATGCACGTAGTAAGTTCGTCGTATTCATGATTTCCTCTCCAAAGTAACATACCGTATTTATTATTTAACACAAAATGACATTAAAAATTTAAGTTATTCACGAGCAGCTAGTTGAGAATATGTATGAACTTCAAATGACACGACGAACCGTCTCGTTCTGCATATGGATTCAAACCCAGGTCATGCAGACTAAGCAAAGATTTCGTGACTGACGGAAACTAACAGTCATTCCCGATTAGGCATACAGAGAGTGATATACCTCGATTTTAGAAAGTATCAGTTAGCAAATACCAACTTTAAATTACATAACGCAAACATTTTTAACGGACCCGAATTCCTACCCAGCACCTATTGTCCCTGTTAACGAACTACGAGAGATGTTAATATTGCTTCTTAACAAGTAACTTATATGAAATGCCGTGAGGTAAAGCTTTGTGTTGGACAAGGATTCGTACCCAGAACCTAATCGGATAGATATCGAAGCACAATCAACTGTGACATATCACATTTTATCGGCAGTAGCTAGATGTTTTAAGTGAAATAACGAGACGAAACATTAATTTTTTCCTTCCCAGGACTCCAACCGGGCACCTATCGCTGTTATATTCTAGAGAAAACGAACGTTAAATATGGGTTTGTTGCACCAGCAGCGACATGTGAGCATGTTTGAACTAGAAATAATATGACGAAGAGTTTAGTGCTGACTCAGAGTAGAGCCCCACACATATCGTTGTTGACTACACGCAAAGAGAAGTTAGCTACCGAATTTTTCTCCACCAGCAGCTCGGAATAACATCTTGAACTTACAGTGATCTCGCAAATAGTTCTGTGTCTCATTGGGAGTCAAAAACGTCAAATATCGTTAGTGTTGACAACGAATGAAAATACATTAAAAATCGAAATTATTATCCACCAGCAGAAAGGTGTTCTCATGCTAGATCTTGATAATACATAATGAAATCTTTAGTGCCGGGGCAGGATTCGAACCCATTCACGCGCAATATGTGGAGATGTTGAGGAATCTGCAGTTTTGAACAAACAACAAATTGTAGCCGAGCTGTATTGTCACGAAGGGAACAAATTCCGCGTTAAGGGCGGTCTGAGTTGCATTCCCAGTTCAGAACCAATTTTATCGACATACAGAAGCTCAGATAAAAGATGGAATAAGTGTCCTGTGAGCCTACATAGCGTTTGTTTCGTCACTAGAAATAAATAACTAGTATAAGAAAGGTTACTGGTGATAGAGTTTCTACATGTCGCCACTCCAGACTTTATTGTGGCTCAACCTAACGTCTACTTGGTAGAGAAGTAATATCATTTTTAATGTGAATTTCAGACCACAATGCCATTATATCTTCTTCACTTGGTGTAGCCAGAAGAGAATGGAATCTGTCTCTCCCTATCTAAAATCACTGACCGAAGTTGGAATCGAACCCAGACCATAGATATATGAACCTCTCATCAGCCCAACAGACCACCAAACCCTGTTCTGAGTGACTCATTTTTCTATCATAACGCCGTTGTGCCACACTGGCTGAGAATTCTGACACACAGACTCCCTGTATCAATTTGCAGCATGTTCAGTAAATTCATTTACTTGCATGACCAAATCACCATGAACTCAGCTACCCAGTGCATAGATTCAACTTGATTTTGTAATCACCAAAATAAAATCATATAACTGCCACCAACACAAAACTGCCAACAGTGTAGGATGCGGAAATTTAAATAGGAAGTGTTCCTTTCCAATTGAGCTACTCTATTGCGCTATCTGTTAGTTGAAAACGTCGTGCAGTGCAAAAGAAAAGGTATAACTGTTTCTCTGCCTCGTGACGACTGGGTGTTGTGTGATGTCCTTAGGTTAGTTAGGTTTAAGTAGTTCTAAGTTCTAGGGGACTGATGACCATAGATGTTAAGTCCCATAGTGCTCAGAGCCATTTGAACCATTTTATAACTGTTTGTCTCTCATAAGTATTGACCTGGCCATATCCATTATCCCACAGCGCTGTGTAACGCAGAACTTCTGGATGAATTGTTCTTGACTTCTGGAGCTGTTATAGCTATGTGTCGGCTAGTAGCGTAATGATAAATATTGCGCACGGTAGGTAAGATGTCTCGAGTTTGAGTACATTCACTGTTATATTTTTTGAAACGCAATTCTGCTGTCTGCTAAAGTTATCAATCTAATGGAACTTGTAACATAATTCCCTTCACTTCTCAACCCAAAATAGTCGTATGTGGAAAGAGGGCTAACTTCTGCGACATTTTGTTCATTTCAGGTTTAACAGACAGCCAGACAGTAGATGCATCTCGAAACTTTTGTATTATGTATGGGTAGAGCGCATCGAGGCAAAATACGTCGGAAAAGTATTTTCTACATTAGCTGTCGTCTGGTAGTGGCATTTTATTCTTCTTCAAACCTTGTTTGAGAGGTTTAACTCAGAGCAAGTTTTCTACATGCATGTAATCAATAAACAGCATGTGCATTTTCAGACTGTTATAGATAACATCAAAGAATTCGCATATATCGTTGATGATTAATTTCTCTCTCATGTTTACTATCGTTTTAACAACACTAAAAGAAACCTTACGAAAATTGTGAGTTGTATTATAAGAAATGTAATAAAACTACCCACAATAACCTTACGACGAAAGTCTGTTTTAATAAAACTGAGTATCTGTACACAAGCGTGCCTCTGTCGACACGAATTGGTAAAATACTACTCACTTAGATTTTGATTGGGTCTGTGTTTAATTGGTATGCTGTGTCATACTCAAGATGTATGCAAATGTGGCATTTCATAAATAAAGTTATGTATTCCTAGAAACCCAAAATTTGCTTGTCAGCAGCGGAAAGAGGCGTTACCTGTTGTGCAGCATTGTAAGTTTTTCACCATTGCACTTTGAGCCGAAAGTATTTTCTTGCAATTTCCTTATCGATGTGTGATCTGACTGTTTGTAGCTCTTTCATAGAAGGGATAAAAACGCTACACTCAGTGAGACTGGAACTGCGAACCATAACAGACGCTGTTTCACAGGTCAGCACGTTACCACAGGGCTGTCGAAGAAGTATGTGTCTTAACTTCCTCTTACGAGACGAATAGTGGCTAGAACTCGTAAACCGCTATTTGAAGGACGAGATTAGTTGCGATTTCTAAGTGCAACGACTTTCCTGGGCTGAAAACCGTAAATTTACAATCTCTTTTTTACACCTCAAGCGATAATAAATCAGATTATTCAATGGAAATGACAGGTAAAATCAAGTGAACTTTGAGGCTTAATTCCGTGCACACCAGGAAGTAACTCGTCGATCACAGAGTTGCCAAACATATATTGCCTTGTTGCCAAATCTCAGTTACAATACCAGCAGGAAGAAGACGAGCCGATGTGATCTTACAGCGAGCTGGTAAGTGACCATAGCTGGTGTCTCCAAGTCGCGGCTGCTATGGCCTGGAATACGTAATGCGTCTGATTCGCATTTCTGTAACTAGGTTTAGGGACTGGAGCATAGTTACTAATAATACTCAGAACTGACTGCAAACTAAGCATCATAAATCAGTAACTCTCATAGTTGTTTTTATATTTCTTTCGTAAGTGTAGTCAAAACTAAGAAACTCATTCACAGACGTTTTCGTGCCTCACCGATAGTCGAGCACAACAAACAAATAAAAATAAAAAAAGAATGTGTGTGTGTGTGTGTGTGTGTGTGTGTGTGTGACAGAGAGAGAGAGAGAGAGAGAGAGAGAGAGACAAAAATCAAAAAGAATGAGAGAGAGAGTAAAAAGTTGTAAAGAAATTGAATCATGATATGTAAAGAAATCATCCATTAAAATGACACTTTCCACATCATTACGAAATATCATTTCATGATCTACGAAACAAGAATCATTCTAATGTAATCTAATCTAATTATATCATATTGATGACTAGCCATGAAGAGTAATGAATTACCGGAATTTTTGCTAATACCAGTAACCAAATCTAAATTTGAAAATAAAAGACGACAGTTTTTGTAATAAACAGGGACTTTTATCAAGGCCCTTTCGTCCCTGTTAACTAACCACGAAAGATGTCTGATATACCTCTATTCTGAAGTAACAAAGTGTGCATGCATTGAAAGATGAAGTGCATGATGTGAAGTTCTGTGACGGAGATATGAACCCATCACAGTTCCTTCCCTGGCTACGGAATCCTTTTCAGGTTAATATCAAACATCAGCAATTACTCGTAGATTACATTAAAACAAAAGTAATTGATGAAGACGTTACTTGACACCAAAAACACGCTGCCTTTCTTCATTTACTTGTGCCTAGAAATGGCTATCGAGTACTGCCAAACCAAAAGGCAAGAGATCTTAGTGGCTTCCGATATACGTCGCTGTCAGGTCTTCCATATGATTTGGTCAACATGACCTGTTTCAAGTTGTGTATGACAGGCAATGTTTTAGAAAATCAATTGTTTTCCTTTGCAATAAACAGAAAGATTTTCATTCTAAGTATCCAAGTACAAAATTTTCGCAATATTAGTTCAAATTTAATGTTCGCTTCTATAATGTAGGAAAGTACACTCCTGGAAATTGAAATAAGAACACCGTGAATTCATTGTTCCAGGAAGGGGAAACTTTATTGACACATTCCTGGGGTCAGATACATCACATGATCACACTGACAGAACCACAGCCACATAGACACAGGCAACAGAGCATGCACAATGTCGGCACTAGTACAGTGTATATCCACCTTTCGCAGCAATGCAGGCTGCTATTCTCCCATGGAGACGATCGTAGAGATGCTGGATGTAGTCCTGTGTAACGGTTTGCCATGCCATTTCCAACTGGCGCCTCAGTTGGACCAGCGTTCGTGCTGGACGTGCAGACCGCGTGAGACGACGCTTCATCCAGTCCCAAACATGCTCAATGGGGGACAGATCCGGAGATCTTGCTGGCCAGGGTAGTTGACTTACACCTTCTAGAGCACGTTGGGTGGCACGGGATACATGCGGACGTGCATTGTCCTGTTGGAACAGCAAGTTCCCTTGCCGGTCTAGGAATGGTAGAACGATGGGTTCGATGACGGTTTGGATGTACCGTGCACTATTCAGTGTCCCCTCGACGATCACCAGTGGTGTACGGCCAGTGTAGGAGATCGCTCCCCACACCATGATGCCGGGTGTTGGCCCTGTGTGCCTCGGTCGTATGCAGTCCTGATTGTGGCGCTCACCTGCACGGCGCCAAACACGCATACGACCATCATTGGCACCAAGGCAGAAGCGACTCTCATCGCTGAAGACGACACGTCTCCATTCGTCCCTCCATTCACGCCTGTCGCGACACCACTGGAGGCGGGCTGCACGATGTTGGGGCGTGAGCGGAAAACGGCCTAACGGTGTGCGGGACCGTAGCCCAGCTTCATGGAGACGGTTGCGAATGGTCCTCGCCGATACCCCAGGAGCAACAGTGTCCCTAATTTGCTGGGAAGTGGCGGTGCGGTCCCCTACGGCACTGCGTAGGATCCTACGGTCTTGGCGTGCATCCGTGCGTCGCTGCGGTCCGGTCCCAGGTCGACGGGCACGTGCACCTTCCGCCGACCACTGGCGACAACATCGATGTACTGTGGAGACCTCACGCCCCACGTGTTGAGCAATTCGGCGGTACGTCCACCCGGCCTCCCGCATGCCCACTATACGCCCTCGCTCAAAGTCCGTCAACTGCACATACGGTTCACGTCCACGCTGTCGCGGCATGCTACCAGTGTTAAAGACTGCGATGGAGCTCCGTATGCCACGGCAAACTGGCTGACACTGACGGCGGCGGTGCACAAATGCTGCGCAGCTAGCGCCATTCGACGGCCAACACCGCGGTTCCTGGTGTGTCCGCTGTGCCGTGCGTGTGATCATTGCTTGTACAGCCCTCTCGCAGTGTCCGGAGCAAGTATGGTGGGTCTGACACACCGGTGTCAATGTGTTCTTTTTTCCATTTCCAGGAGTGTATTTCACAGTTGCAAAACTCGCATTCGACTCATTGACCTTACACTTAGTCGCTGACCATAAATTCTAGCTCAGAGTGACACCAGATTAAGTAACCTAATGTAGCGAAGACTGTTTGCCAGTGCTCTTTCTCACCGGAAAGTACACAATTCACTCATTGGGCTCCATAAGTACACTGTAACAGTAATTTCTGTGTGTATGCAATGCATACGGATTAGAATTCAGTGGTGCTCTCTCTTCCACTTCTGTACACAATATACCTGACCTAAACGGGCCCTTTATCATTACAGGCCCTGGGCAGTGCAACATCATACTGACAACAGTAATGTGCTTATACTGACAATCTGACTGTTCATTTCTAGAATGAGACTTTCACTCTGTAGCGGATTTTGTAATCATTTAAATAAAACAACATGACCTTCCAGTGTGAGACATTTCGTCCCTCTTTTCCTTCTGTGAAATTTGTCAGTAATCTTTTTGCCTTCCAACCAGAGAATTGCGGCAGAGTACGGCCGGTAAACGATTCACAAACCACGATTTAGTGCCGTTAAGACGATTTCTTTAAACATTGTCGTAGCTGAAGGAATTTAGTTTCGTCTTAAATCGTCTCAATCAGCAATGTTAACAGACATCTCAAATAGGAAAAAGCTCATTATCCAGGTACGAAGGTTGTAAAACAAACTTCCCACAGTTTGTGTCAGGTTGAACTTTTCGTCTGATAGCAATGCGTAATTATTTGTTCTAGGAGGTATCACATGTAGTGTTCCTGCATCATTGGTTGAAAACGAATTTAACACCAATGGGTACAGTACTGCTAAATATTCTAAATAATTATCAACCTAAGTCTGAGTTCATCCGCAAACTAAGGCGAATTTATAATATCGAAGCTAGACTGTGTATCCTTGTCTTTCTTGACTGGGCATTGGAAGGCCTTTACACACACGTATACAGTACTATGAATACTTCGAAGGCTATAGTTAACGTTCCTCTCATAAACTACTTTTGTTTTTTAATTCTTCTGGGTCTTCAGCGTGCAATATGTGTTGTAGCTACAGTCTTAGAGCAAAAAATTGACCTCCGAGTCGTTCATGTAAGGTGGGCAATACAGTCGTGCTTCTCTCAGAATCCTATGTCCGGCAATATGCTCGATCTGACAACATTGTAGACTGCGGCACTTCCCAGAGGAAGTGTCTTGACTTCACTCTTAGGACTTTACTCTTGACTACGACTGTAGTCTTGAGGTAAAACGCGAGACTGGCTAATACGACGTCTGGTAACTAAATGCACACGTCGACAAAGTTTTTATCGCCCCTTTCCTCTCAGTGCTGAAGCTATGAGTGTAATTCAAGCGAATCTACAATAGATTTCGCTCTCTGTCACACTGGTAATAACAGTTTGGTGCAACAATGTTTTAGTGAAAGATTTCTTTGCCGACCATCTGCCTCTGAACACCGCATGCGTCTGAATTCTCTGGGACCCGTTTTCTACCGGCGGGGGCTGAGGCACTGCATTGTCTCGCCTTCTGCCGACAACGCCTGCTCCACTCCACACTCTCGACCATGTAAAATGCTTTTTATGTTGTTGAGTGGTAACCCATAAATTCCGTCTACTGTTTGTTCAAATGGCTCTGAGCACTATGGGACTTAACATCTGTGGTCATCAGTCCCCTAGAACTTAGAACTTCTTGTCCTTCTTCTTCTTCTTCAGTAGCTCTACAGCCCTTGGTGAGCCTTGGCTTCTTCAACAATCTTCCTCCACACTTCTCGGTTATTTGCTGCTCTTTTCCACCCCCGGACTCCCATATTGCTGATATCCATTATTACCTCATCGATCCATCTTCTTCTAGGTCTCCCTTTTCGCCTAACTGAATGGATCATACCTTTCATCATTTTCTTTGGAATTCTATCCTCTGCCATTCTCTCCAAGTGTCCTAGCCATCGTATTCGCTGTGATTTCACAAATTTTACTATGTCCCTGCCTTGTATTAACTCTTGTAATTCGGCATTGTAGCGTATTCTCCAGCCTTCTTCCTGCCTTATTGGCCCATAGATTTTGCGTAGTATTCTCCGCTCAGTGCTTCTTAGAGCATTTTTATCGTGTTCTGTCAACGTCCATACCTCTGAGCCGTATGTGATAACCGGGCAGACTAGGGAATTATATATTAGAAGTTTAGTTTTTCTTGTAACAAGGCTATTTTTGAAAAGCTGCATATTTGCAAAGTAAGCTCTGTTTCCTGCTTGTATTCTTTCCCTTATAGCCTTTCCAATACTGTTATCATTTGTTATTAGGGATCCCAAGTAGTTAAAAGAGGACACTCCATTGAAGCATTTCCCACTGATGTTTAGGTTTTTAGGGGTTCTTCTGGCCTCAGATTGTGACATTACCATATATTTTGTTTTGTTTTCATTTACTATGAGGCCAATTTTTAAGGCTTCTGTTTCCATTGCCCGGTATGTTTCTAGGAGTGTATTGGTATTTCATCCTACTATAGCAATGTCATCAGCGTATGCACATATCTGGCTAGTTTTCATAAATATGGTGCCTCTTTTGTTGATTTTATTTACTGCACTATGTAGGGCTATGTTGAATAGGGCAGTGGAGAGACTATCCCCTTGCTTCACACCTTTATTAAAGTCAAAGCTATCACTTGTTCTGCTAAGGACCTTTACTTTTGCTCTTGTCTCTGTCATTGTCATTCTGATTAGTCTTATTAATTTAGCACATATACCAACTTCTTTCAGTACTCTGTATAGTTCTTGCCGATTTATGCTGTCAAAGGCTTGTTTGAAATCGATGAATAAGAAATGCAGATCTATATCATATTCATAGAACTTTTCCATCATTTGCCTTATCACAAATATTTGATCAGTTGTTACTCTGCCTGGTCGAAAGCCACACTGATATTCCCCTAGTATGCCTTCTGCACACTTCTGTATCCTTTCGTTTAATATACTTGTGAAGATCTTATAAGCTGTACTTAGGAGTGTTACACCTCTATAGTTATCACATGCTGTTCTGTCCCCTTTCTTATAAATGGGGACTATTATTCCAATTTTCCAATTATCTGGCATAGTTTCTGTTTCCCATATATCTGATATTAATGTGTGCAGTTCCTTTATTATAGCCTCACCACCAGTTTTTATTAATTCAGCAATTATGCTGTCTTCCCCAGGGGCTCGATTGTTTTTTGACTTGTGCACAGCCTGGGAGACCTCTTGTAGTGTTGGCTTTCTTGCCTCATTGGTTTCATTGTCTACTTCCAGCTCCACTCTTCCCTCCTGTGCAGCTGTCTCTTCATCTTCTAGGCTGGTGCTTAGTGTATCTTTGAAATACTCTGCCCATCTTCCCACTATCTGTTCTTCCTCCCTTATCATTTTCCCATCTTACTGGAACAGGCCGTTGTTTATGGTTGGAATCTATTCTTCATTTTGCCTATGGCATGATAGAACTTTCTTATTGCACTCTGTTCCTTTAGTTCTTCTAGTTCTTGAAATTTCATCTTATTCCACTCTCTTTTCTTTCTCTTGCACAGTCTGTTAGCTCTTCTCCTTAATTCTCTATATTGTTCCACATTATTTTTGGTTTCTCTCTGCAGCACTTTTGTTCTTGCTCTGTTCTTTTCCTCTATTGCTGACCTGCAATCTTCATCAAACCACTCCTGGGTTCTTCTGTTCCTTCTTATGCCTATTATTTCCTCTGCAGCATCCTTAATGGCTTTTTCAAACCTGTTCCACCTTTCATCTACTCCTACTGTGGTCTCTTCATTGCTCAACTTTCTGCTTAGTGTTACTTGGTATTTTTTTACTTCATCAGGGATGTTCAGTTTGTCTGTATTCCATTTCATCATCTTTCCCATTCTGTTGCCCTTTGTTAGTGACAGTTTCTCTCTCAAGACTGATTTTATCAAAAAGTGGTCTGAATCACAGTTTCGTCCTCTGCAGCTCCGTACATCCGTAACTGACGTGGAGTGGCGTGCAATCACTAAAATATGGTTAATCTGATTGGCTACTCCATTGGCTGCAGAATTCCAAGTACCCAGATGGATCCTTTTATGTGGAAAGCAGGTACTTTTAATAATCATATTATTCCTTGCTGCGAATTGGCGTAGTAAGTCTCCATTCTCATTGTTTTCTTCATGTAGTGAATATTTTCCATAAACTCCATATGGATGTTCATTCCTCCCTATTTTTGCATTAAAATCTCCTATTACTAGCATCAGGTCATATTTAGGTACTGCACAGCATACTTTTTCCAAGTCTTCATAGAACTGTTCTTTAATTATATCCTCTTTTTCCTCTGTTGGTGCATGTGCATTAACTATTGATATATTCCTAAATTTACCTTTTAGTCTGAGTCTGCACATCCTTTCATTTATAGGTTCAAATTCTAGAAGGCTTTTCCTAACTTCCCTAGTTATTATAAACCCTGTTCCAAGTTGGCCTGTTCTTTCTTCTGGTCCACTATATACCAATGAGTACTCAGGTTTATCTATCTGCCCATTCCCCTGCCATCTTATTTCCTGTAGCTCTACAATATCATGTTTGAATTTTAAAATTTCATTGGCTATTTCTTTCACTTTTCCAGGCTGAAGCATTGTCCTCACATTCCACGATGCTACTGTTAGATCCTTTATCCGTTTCCTTTGCCAGGGTCGTGATACATGCTTTCCATCCAGTTTCCGAGGCTTCTGTTGAATTTCCGTAATATTTTTTTTTTTTTACAGTATGGGGTTATTAGCCCCATGCCCAACCCCCAACCTGGAGGACCAGGATTTATATGAGGTTTACTCCTCTAGGGAAGCTGGCTTCACTACGCCTCTAGAGCCCTCCCTGCCCTATGTTGTGGGACACACTTTGTCTGGCTCCTCTGTCGAGACCAGTCCGGCTTGGGAGACCCTGCCAGTAGCTATGCTACCGCCAGCATAGCTCTCGACTTCACTGAAGCACGCCAACCCTCCCGCCCGGCACTGAAGGTGCCTACTATAAGGCGGTGTCCCCTGGGAGGGCTAGAACTTAGAACTACTTAAACCTAACTAACCAAACGACATAACACACATCCGTGCCCAAGGCAGGATTCGAACCTGCGACCATAGCGGGCACGCGGTTCCAGACTGAAGCGCCTACGATTTGTGTTTCACTCTTGATAGCAAAGGAGTCACAAAACCGTTTTTATTTTATGATTATTTTATTACACTAGAATGCAATACATCAATGTGGCACAGAATTAATTTCGTTGTTTCTGATCCAGTGCACTACAATTAAAGCGTCACATTCTGTTCTTTTTCCTTTTGAGGGAGGTTCCTCAAATAATTTATTATTTTCATGGATTCATATGTGTTAGTCAAGGCACAGAGTAAATGCAATGTAATGTGTTTGATTTCTTTCTTTGAGTCTCTATGGCAAAAGGATACAAAAGATTGTGTCAATACCTATCAGAACCTGCTCTATAGCTACTCAGGCAAATTGCTTGTTTTGAGGTCTATACCTTAATTAATGGAGAAGTGAATGCTGTTCACAAGTGATATTTAAAATATTCAATTGGATTTAAGGCGACAAAATTGCCCATATTTGAAGCTACCCAGAGAAAAAGTAAGTTGCTAGAGCCGCTGTTAGCAAATGTCTGCAGGGAGTTCCTAATTGCTTCTGTGGAAATTTAGCATAGAGGCCCTATAGTAATCAAGAGGTTCATTTCCTTCATACTTATCACCCCGGCATGTGAGTCTTAAGTGAAGAACAATATTGAAATTCGTATCACTGATGGTCGATTCGAATTTCTTCAGAGACGCTGGTATTGCGAAGCAGCTTGGCAGCAGAAAGCCAAGATATATGACCATTAACACAATTTACTGAGTCGAGCTACCAAGAGGATTCGATGTCTATAGGTTTTCTTCCGATTTCGGTACAGAATTTTTTCTGGAATTTCGCAGCTCCATAAAATATATCAGAGAAAAAAGTTCGCATATGCTGGCCCCTACCAAGGTTACAACTCACGACTGATTGAGCCGTTCTGACCCGAGACACGGGCGGTACCAACTGGCTACGGACACACTGCTGCCTGTACGCCACTCTCATCATGGTATTTGTCGCTCAGCCTCATAACGCATCGTGAAAGATAATGAAAGTTGTCACTTATGTGAAGAATAGCATTTTATACGTCAAAAAATTGAATTTTCTGTCTCAGTGTCTTAGTTTACATGAGGATTATATAGCAAGAGTCATTCAAATGGAAAGAGAATATCAAGTGAATTTAGCGAGTTAATTCAGTACCATACGCGGAAGTGATTGCACTGTCACAGTGTTGCCTAATGTTTGTGACGATGTTGCCAATTCTCAGCTGTGCTAGGAACAGCTCTGTAGCGGTATGCGAGGAGAATCCCGTGCTCGTGTCATAGGAGGATATGGAGAAGAGGCGCGGGGTTTGGTTAGTGTGCAGCGGTTTCTCCTACCAGTTGTGTCAAACATTCAAGTGTATAATCTTCCATCACAATTACAGTTTCCTACAAAATATATACAGATAAAACACTTACCTTGTTACTCTGTGTCAAAATATTATTTCAGTACAATAAAAAGTCTTTGGAAATCACTTATGCCCACTTGTCACAAAAGTAAGATAACAAACACTTTGTTCCTCAAAATCGATTGCACCTATGTGCAATCTTGTGACGTTTAAATAAATCGTCTTAACGGCACTAAATCGTGGTTTGTGAATCATTTACCGGCCTAACTCTGTCACATTTCACTGGTTGGAAGGCAAAAAGCTTACTGACAACTTTCACAGAAGGAAAAGGGGGACGAAATGTCTCCCACTGGAAGGTCATGTTGTTTTATTTAAATGATTACAAAATCAGTCAGGTTGTCAGTATAAGCACACTATTGTTGTCAGTATGATGTTGCACTGCCCAAGGCCTGTAATGATAAAGGGCCCGTTTAGGTCAGGTATATTGTATGCAGAAGTGGAAGAGAGAGCACCACTGAATTCTAATCCGTATGCATTGCATACACACAGAAATTACTGTTACAGTGTACTTATGGAGCCCAATGAGTGAATTGTGTACTTTCCGGTGAGAAAGAGCACTGGCAAACAGTCTTCGCTACATTAGGTTACTTAATCTGGTGTCACTCTGAGCTAGAATTTATGGTCAGCGACTAAGTGTAAGGTCAATGAGTCGAATGCGAGTTTTGCAACTGTGAAATACTTTCCTACATTATAGAAGCGAACATTAAATTTGAACTAATATTGCGAAAATTTTGTACTTGGATACTTAGAATGAAAATCTTTCTGTTTATTGCAAAGGAAAACAATTGATTTTCTAAAACATTGCCTGTCATACACAACTTGAAACAGGTCATGTTGACCAAATCATATGGAAGACCTGACAGCGACGTATATCGGAAGCCACTAAGATCTCTTGCCTTTTGGTTTGGCAGTACTCGATAGCCATTTCTAGGCACAAGTAAATGATGAAAGGCAGCGCGTTTTTGGTGTCAAGTAACGTCTTCATCAATTACTTTTGTTTTAATGTAATCTACGAGTAATTGCTGATGTTTGATATTAACCTGAAAAGGATTCCGTAGCCAGGGAAGGAACTGTGATGGGTTCATATCTCCGTCACAGAACTTCACATCATGCACTTCATCTTTCAATGCATGCACACTTTGTTACTTCAGAATAGAGGTATATCAGACATCTTTCGTGGTTAGTTAACAGGGACGAAAGGGCCTTGATAAAAGTCCCTGTTTATTACAAAAACTGTCGTCTTTTATTTTCAAATTTAGATTTGGTTACTGGTATTAGCAAAAATTCCGGTAATTCATTACTCTTCATGGCTAGTCATCAATATGATATAATTAGATTAGATTACATTAGAATGATTCTTGTTTCGTAGATCATGAAATGATATTTCGTAATGATGTGGAAAGTGTCATTTTAATGGATGATTTCTTTACATATCATGATTCAATTTCTTTACAACTTTTTACTCTCTCTCTCATTCTTTTTGATTTTTGTCTCTCTCTCTCTCTCTCTCTCTCTCTCTCTGTCACACACACACACACACACACACACACACACACACACACACACACACATTCTTTTTTTATTTTTATTTGTTTGTTGTGCTCGACTATCGGTGAGGCACGAAAACGTCTGTGAATGAGTTTCTTAGTTTTGACTACACTTACGAAAGAAATATAAAAACAACTATGAGAGTTACTGATTTATGATGCTTAGTTTGCAGTCAGTTCTGAGTATTATTAGTAACTATGCTCCAGCCCCTAAACCTAGTTACAGAAATGCGAATCAGACGCATTACGTATTCCAGGCCATAGCAGCCGCGACTTGGAGACACCAGCTATGGTCACTTACCAGCTCGCTGTAAGATCACATCGGCTCGTCTTCTTCCTGCTGGTATTGTAACTGAGATTTGGCAACAAGGCAATATATGTTTGGCAACTCTGTGATCGACGAGTTACTTCCTGGTGTGCACGGAATTAAGCCTCAAAGTTCACTTGATTTTACCTGTCATTTCCATTGAATAATCTGATTTATTATCGCTTGAGGTGTAAAAAAGAGATTGTAAATTTACGGTTTTCAGCCCAGGAAAGTCGTTACACTTAGAAATCGCAACTAATCTCGTCCTTCAAATAGCGGTTTACGAGTTCTAGCCACTATTCGTCTCGTAAGAGGAAGTTAAGACACATACTTCTTCGACAGCCCTGTGGTAACGTGCTGACCTGTGAAACAGCGTCTGTTATGGTTCGCAGTTCCAGTCTCACTGAGTGTAGCGTTTTTATCCCTTCTATGAAAGAGCTACAAACAGTCAGATCACACATCGATAAGGAAATTGCAAGAAAATACTTTCGGCTCAAAGTGCAATGGTGAAAAACTTACAATGCTGCACAACAGGTAACGCCTCTTTCCGCTGCTGACAAGCAAATTTTGGGTTTCTAGGAATACATAACTTTATTTATGAAATGCCACATTTGCATACATCTTGAGTATGACACAGCATACCAATTAAACACAGACCCAATCAAAATCTAAGTGAGTAGTATTTTACCAATTCGTGTCGACAGAGGCACGCTTGTGTACAGATACTCAGTTTTATTAAAACAGACTTTCGTCGTAAGGTTATTGTGGGTAGTTTTATTACATTTCTTATAATACAACTCACAATTTTCGTAAGGTTTCTTTTAGTGTTGTTAAAACGATAGTAAACATGAGAGAGAAATTAATCATCAACGATATATGCGAATTCTTTGATGTTATCTATAACAGTCTGAAAATGCACATGCTGTTTATTGATTACATGCATGTAGAAAACTTGCTCTGAGTTAAACCTCTCAAACAAGGTTTGAAGAAGAATAAAATGCCACTACCAGACGACAGCTAATGTAGAAAATACTTTTCCGACGTGTTTTGCCTCGATGCGCTCTACCCATACATAATACAAAAGTTTCGAGATGCATCTACTGTCTGGCTGTCTGTTAAACCTGAAATGAACAAAATGTCGCAGAAGTTAGCCCTTTTTCCACATACGACTATTTTGGGTTGAGAAGTGAAGGGAATTATGTTACAAGTTCCATTAGATTGATAACTTTAGCAGACAGCAGAACTGCGTTTCAAAAAATATAACAGTGAATGTACTCAAACTCGAGACATCTTACCTACCGTGCGCAATATTTATCATTACGCTACTAGCCGACACATAGCTATAACAGCTCCAGAAGTCAAGAACAATTCATCCAGAAGTTCTGCGTTACACAGCGCTGTGGGATAATGGATATGGCCAGGTCAATACTTATGAGAGACAAACAGTTATAAAATGGTTCAAATGGCTCTGAGCACTATGGGACTTAACATCTATGGTCATCAGTCCCCTAGAACTTAGAACTACTTAAACCTAACTAACCTAAGGACATCACACAACACCCAGTCGTCACGAGGCAGAGAAACAGTTATACCTTTTCTTTTGCACTGCACGACGTTTTCAACTAACAGATAGCGCAATAGAGTAGCTCAATTGGAAAGGAACACTTCCTATTTAAATTTCCGCATCCTACACTGTTGGCAGTTTTGTGTTGGTGGCAGTTATATGATTTTATTTTGGTGATTACAAAATCAAGTTGAATGTATGCACTGGGTAGCTGAGTTCATGGTGATTTGGTCATGCAAGTAAATGAATTTACTGAACATGCTGCAAATTGATACAGGGAGTCTGTGTGTCAGAATTCTCAGCCAGTGTGGCACAACGGCGTTATGATAGAAAAATGAGTCACTCAGAATAGGGTTTGGTGGTCTGTTGGGCTGATGAGAGGTTCATATATCTATGGTCTGGGTTCGATTCCATCTTCGGTCAGTGATTTTAGATAGGGAGAGACAGATTCCATTCTCTTCTGGCTACACCAAGTGAAGAAGATATAATGGCATTGTGGTCTGAAATTCACATTAAAAATGATATTACTTCTCTACCAAGTAGACGTTAGGTTGAGCCACAATAAAGTCTGGAGTGGCGACATGTAGAAACTCTATCACCAGTAACCTTTCTTATACTAGTTATTTATTTCTAGTGACGAAACAAACGCTATGTAGGCTCACAGGACACTTATTCCATCTTTTATCTGAGCTTCTGTATGTCGATAAAATTGGTTCTGAACTGGGAATGCAACTCAGACCGCCCTTAACGCGGAATTTGTTCCCTTCGTGACAATACAGCTCGGCTACAATTTGTTGTTTGTTCAAAACTGCAGATTCCTCAACATCTCCACATATTGCGCGTGAATGGGTTCGAATCCTGCCCCGGCACTAAAGATTTCATTATGTATTATCAAGATCTAGCATGAGAACACCTTTCTGCTGGTGGATAATAATTTCGATTTTTAATGTATTTTCATTCGTTGTCAACACTAACGATATTTGACATTTTTGACTCCCAATGAGACACAGAACTATTTGCGAGATCACTGTAAGTTCAAGATGTTATTCCGAGCTGCTGGTGGAGAAAAATTCGGTAGCTAACTTCTCTTTGCGTGTAGTCAACAACGATATGTGTGGGGCTCTACTCTGAGTCAGCACTGAACTCTTCCTCATATTATTTCTAGTTCAAACATGCTCACATGTCGCTGCTGGTGCAACAAACCCATATTTAACGTTCGTTTTCTCTAGAATATAACAGCGATAGGTGCCGGGTTGGAGTCCTGGGAAGGAAAAAATTAATGTTTCGTCTCGTCATTTCATTTAAAACATCTAGCTACTGCCGATAAAATGCGATATGTCACAGTTGATTGTGCTTCGATATCTATCCGATTAGGTTCTGGGTTCGAATCCTTGTCCAACACAAAGCTTTACCTCACGGCATTTCATATAAGTTACTTGTTAAGAAGCAATATTAACATCTCTCG